>NC_067475.1:2231235-2549269 GCF_947179515.1 Apodemus sylvaticus
CATTTCTCTACTTCCTTTCATTCTTCCTTCCCTTCTTCCTCCTCCTACACCTTCTATACCTTCTCTTTTTCCTCCTCTTACTCTTCTTCTACTTCTTTTTTTTTTTTTTTTTTTTTTTTGGACAGGGTTTCACTATGTAGCCCTTGGCTAACCTGGAACTCTCTACCAGACAAGCCTCAATCTCTGATCCAAGACTATATTTCTAAGAGACCAAAACAAAATAGTTAAGGTGACAGTAATATAAAGCATGTATTTCTCTCCTTTTTGCTAAAATTTTGGGGTTTTTTTATTTTATATGTATGAGTGTTTTACCTACATGTTTGTATGTACCATGTGCATGCCTGGTGCCCGTGGAGATAAGAAGAGGGCATCAGATCCCCTGGAACTGGAGTTACAGATGGTCTGTGAGCCACTGAGTGGGAACTGAACCCAGGTCCTCTACATGAGAAACAAATGCTCTTAATCACTGAGCCATCTCTCTAGCCCTTGTACTAATCATTAAAACTGTGGTTGAGTTTATACAGAAGTTTAAAGAATCGTCAGGCACAGTATCTAGAGTGAACACTTGGGATGTTTGCAGGTGTAATTAGGTGCTGTTAAAGTTTGGTCTGCACCAGGCCTGTTACCTAACTGTCCTGTTTTTTAACCACTCTACCCTATATCCCCACTGGTGTCATATGAATAGTGGGTGTTAGATGTTTCCCAGCTATTTCTGTAACAAAACATCTGAGGGATGAAGGATTTGCTTTGTTTGAGTGTCAGAGGTTCCTGTCCAAAGTTCCGTAGGTCTATTGATTCTGGCACATTCTGAGACAAAGCCGTGTGGTAGGGAATACATAGTGGAACAATGTGGCTCAATGTATGTCTAACAGGAAGCTGAGAGATGAGAAGGGGTGAGAAATGAGATGTCAAAAGCATACAGACCTCTGAGAGTGGCTTTCTCCTTCCAGCCAGCCCCCACTTTTTAGACTCCACTACTTCACCCCAAATGCTGGCACACTATTACACTGTCCGAAAAACAACCACTTATTAGGTCCAAGGCCTCAGGATCTCATCCCTTGCTATCAACTGCAACCAAATTCCCAACATTGCTCAGCATTTGGAGGATGATTCATGTTCAATGTAGAACAGTAATACTAAATGATTGTGAAGTCACATGTAACCAATGGAGCTTATATGCAACTAAGGAGACAAATGGTTAAAGGTACCTTGAAATTCTAAGAATCTGGTTCTGCGATAGACTCATAGGAGGTGTATCAGTGTTAAGAGCATGAAGTGTCAGAGAACAGGCTGTCTTTTGGGAGGAGGAGTGGATAATGACCACTTACAAGCAAAGATAAAGACCCAGGTGCTGGTCCTCCTCATGTTACAACACTGAGCCAGTGACGAGCATGACAGGGGCACTGAAGACTTTGGAGAGACTTCAAGATGTGTCAAGAAGTGAAGAGGATCTTCTGCCCAGTGACAGAGTTCATCCCAGCTTCACATAGGGGCAAGGAGTGAGCAGGGGCAGAGGGAATGCTGGAAGAAGAGTATCTGAGAGAAAGACAGAAGCAGGGTAGGCACTTACACCAGAGTGGCTATGGGGGACACAAAGGGAAAACTGAAGAGACTCCAGAAGGAAAGAGACCCTTTAGGCACTGTACCATCCTGTATGGACTTGAATGGGCTCCAACATTGAGATAAACTGAACCAGGTGGGACATAGTATCGTGTAGCTTCAGAGTAAAGTGACAGTAGTCATGGATTCTGCAATGGTCTGGCAGAATGTCTGTCTGTAGCTGGCTAGATCTGGCTATACAGATCTATAGCTCTGACAACCACTAAAGAGGCCGATTGTCCTTGTCGGAATTAGATTTTGTGGCTATTTAATGACCAATGAGTGTGATTAGCTAACAGAATCGTCTTATGTAAAAATTGTTTATTCAGAAGCCTCCAGCTTCTATACATTAAAATAAATAAATAAATAAACAAACAAACAAACAAACAAAAACCAGATTCTGAGAACCCATAGCTACCACAGCAAAGAACTTGTTTCATACTGGGAGTCTCTTACCTAACCTAGAAAACCCAGAGGAAAGCCTCTAGGCCCAAACATATTGCCAGGAGCGAATAGTCACAGCTTACCTGTGTGGGAAGAAAGTGCAACTTTTGTTTTAAAAAGTAGAAGAAGCAGTATTCCAAAGGCTCAGCATAGCAGTCAGACAGTGTAAGCCAATAGCTTACCAGTGGTTCTTTTAAAATATCTTTAGTAAATGAGTTCTTTGATCAAGTAAGTTGCAAAGCCACCTTAAACCCTTCCCATTTCAGAATTTCGTACAAAGCTCCTTAAGAGCCTGAGAGTTTTACAAAGCTTCCCAGTGGGTTGTTTCTGTCCACTTCTATGCAACATACTTTGGCAATTGCTTCTTTTAGAAGGGACCTACCTATACCAAAAGTTCATCATTGTCTCCCAGAGCAGCAGGTTCACAATCATTAGCCTGAGTCATGAAGAGGGTGAAGCACCTTCATTTTTCTGAATCTTTAAAAAATTTCTCCCTCCTCTGCCCAAAATACAAAAATCAGAAAATGAGAAATAACTTTAAGTTCAAATGAAGTTCTGTGCCCTTAAAGAACTAAATTCAAGGCACCATGAATAAATTATGTATAGTTTAATCCTAGTTGGTGACTGAAAAAACCACAAACATCAGAGACCCTAAAGGGGACACCATCTTTCCTAAAAGAAGCAACATCTTTCATTATTGTGTATACTCACAGAATGCTTTGAAAAATAAAATTTCCTTTAAAGACAGATTAATTAGAAAGTACCCAAGCTGTTTTCAAATGCATATGGTTTTATATCGCAGAGTTTAACTGAACTATGTGTTTACAAAACCAGTCAGGCTCAGCGGGTTCTTTCTGCCTCTGCTCTCTAGTTTGGCTACTATGAAAATAGTGTTAATTAAGCATCTACATGGTGTCATTTAAATCACACAGTGCTGTAAGTACCTGCTGTTGGCATGCCTTACATAACCTTGAGCACTTTCCATTGAGCAGGGCTGATTGATTATTTCCTTATTTGGACTATGGACTCAAAATGTAAAAAACATTGAGACAAACAACATAAAAAAATAATATGATAAGAAATATAAAAAATAATATGAAATATACCTAAGTTCCTGCTTTTTTACAAGCTAGTGATGCTCTGAATACACAGCAAAAAGTGGTGAAAGACTAGAGAGTTAATATCAAGCATTTGATACTGGGTCTAGGGGTAGAGCTCAGAGGTACTGTTCTTGCCCAGCCTGCTTAAGGCTTTGTGACAAATCTCATCACCATAAAATAATAATAATGCAATGGACACCAGTCTGTCATTATTTGTTGTTGGGAATGGAACCTATGGCCTCACAGGCTAGACCAGCACTCTCATACTTAGCTCCATTCCTAGATCTAATTGGGACATTAGCAGTGAAACAAAAAACAGCCCAGCCACAAAGAATCCCCTTAAAATAGACAATTTTCAAATTACGTGGCCAATATATAAAATAGATCCATCATCTTGAGAAGCTGCCAGGTAATTCAAACATTTATTTGTTAAAGATTAGGCATGCATGACAGGAAGGAAGACTCTCTAAAGGCAGAGCGGGTATCAGTCTTCTGCTTAAGACAGAAGAGGAATTCTTTTTCTAACAAAGGACAGTTTCAGAAATAAAGGTCTATAGTTGAGATTTGTGGCAGAAAATTACTTAGTGATTTGTCAGAGACAGCACAGTATTGATTATATAGTATGTTTAGTCAGAGTCAGCATGGCATTGACTATATAGTGAATTCAGTTGGAGTCAGCATGGGATTGAATATATGGTAAATTCGGTCAGAGTCAATGTAGTATCGATTATATAGTGCATTCGGTGCTAAATGTAGCACATTTAATGAGAACACTCTATCAAATAAAGATTCTAAAATTGGTCCAGACGTGGACCATTCCTGTAATCCCAACATTAAGTGGGTAGAAACAGGGAGTTGAATTGAGTTCAAGGCCAGCCTGGCCTAGCCACACTCTCTCTCAAAACAGAAAGGAAGGATAGAAAGAAGGAAGGAAAAGAGAAGGATAAAGTAATAGAAAAGACAAAACAAAAAGCATGACAATTCTAGAATGGGAATTAATTCTAGGAAATTAATTACTGAAGCACAATAATTATCTGTGATGAACTGTTTCCCAGCATGCCTGGCTATCAGAGCTGGGTCCCATAAAGGATTGCCTTCACAGCTGGGGCTTGCTGAATGGCTGTGCTTTTTATCTCAAGAGTTATAAGCGTTCGAATTTGCAAGATACTGGTATACAAATATATGTCCCCTGGCCCTTTAAGTGTTTTCCCAGATTTAAATTAGGCAGAGTGCCTTTTGGGAGCAGGGTAAAGATTACACTGGAATGGTCTTCCTTACTTTCAAATCAGCTCCTGCTAGAAGCCCATTAATTATATATTCTCAAAGCATAACGTATTCTGAATATCACTTCCACAATTGTTTCCCTATTAACTTTACTAGAACTTAATAAGCATCTCATTTGTTTCTCATTTTCATTAACTTCCAATTTCCTCAAAATTGCACACATTTTATGTGAACCTGACGTTTATTTAAAACACACACACACACACACACACATACACACGCGCACACGCGCGCACGTGCGCACGACCAAATGTGACATTTCCTAAGTTTACTGATTTAGCATTGGTCCATAGGATTGTTTGCACTTATATTGTATACATATTTAAGTGTCATATAGTAATGTTTCCTATGTATTTGTCTTTCAAACATCATTGAATTTGTGTCCTGCGGTTGACACCACCATTAAAACAGCTTTCCTCTCCCCAGCCACTCTTATGCACATATACAAAGCAACCACAACCTTGCTAATTGTGCTTTAAGGTTTTTCTCATCTTTATTTAATCATAAAAATTACAAATTCAATGACTCTGAGTGACTGAACTACACAAGATGAAAGAAGGTATCCAATGCTCGTGGTCACAGAAATAGTGTAAGTTATTTTGGGCTCTTCTGTCCTGAGGATGAGAATACAGTTCTCTGGGACAGTGTCCTTTTACTTCTGATAGCACTCAACCAGTTTTTCATTCTGACACTGCCTCACATTGAAATAGGCATTTCAGTATGTTCTACACCAAGAAAATGCTCAGTGTCAGTAAAATGGCTTAACAGATAAAGGTGCTTGCTGCCATGCCTGATGACCTGAGTTTGATCCCAGGAGGGAAGAGAAAACTGACTGCCACAAGTTTTTCTCTTACTTTCACACATTTGCCACAGCACATATGCATCCACATGGATCCACATACAAACACAAAAAATTTAAATAAAAATGTAATTTAAAAATTAGAATGAAAAAATTTAAATGAATAGCTCAATTACTGTTTTAAAAATAATTTTTAAGGCTGGGTATAATAGCATACACCCATGTACTTGTAGCAGATGAAACATGAGTTCAAAACTACCCTGGCTACATAGCTAAACACTGTCTCCCCCACCCCTTTTTTTTTCCGAGACAGGGTTTCTCTGTGTAGCCCTGGCTGTCCTGGAACTCACTCTGTAGACCAGGCTGGCCTCGAATTCAGTAATCCGCCTGTCTCTGCCTCCCAAGTGCTGGAATTAAAGGCGTGCACCACCACCGCCCAGCGCTAAACACTGTTTAAATAAACCTAAAAGAATAATTCACAACATCCAGAAAAAAATGTGCCAAAATCAAACTGTACCAAAGTACAATGCTAACTACTGTGGGTAAACTACTGTTTGCCAGGGGTAATCTCCAGTGATGTATTTATGTCTCAGTCTAACTATCCTTCTATCCATCTGCCCAGCTACCAATCTCTATCTATTGTCCATTAGTCTGTCTTGACTCTGTCTACCTCTTCAGGACTGCCTAGTGCTTCCTTAACTGAAGCCCTCCCCTCTAGCTTTCTGTTTACTTCTGTGAGTTTCCCAGCTCCATTATCTTACGTATATTATTTATGGTCTCCAAATCCAGAAGTCCTTCAACCTGACACTTTGAAATATAAAAACGTTGGACAATTCTCAGAGGGTTGTGGGTTCTTTGCAACTCTAGGTTAAGGCTGCAGATCGAATATGAGCACTGGCAAAGGGATTATTAAACTTTAACACTGAGATATTCCTTTATTAAACTGTCATTTTACAACTAACACCTTTTGGTAGAATTGAAAGCAGTAAGTACATCACTCCTGCTACAGTGGGATACTCATTTTCCTGAGGGTTTGCTATTTTCCCAATGGCCAAACTAAAATGAGAATAGGAAAAAGTTCCTCGTGCTGTGTTCTATTCCCTGGAACCTCATTGGGTTCTGTTGTTTTGTTGTTGTTGTTGTTGTTGTTTATTTTGTTTTGTTTTGTTTTTTGTTGCAACTTAAAGCAAGAAGGTGTTGTTGTTTTAAATCAAAAAGTTTAACTTAGCATACCCCCAAATCTACTCAGCTACTGTCTCCTGCCACTGAAATAACTCATGCCAACCAGTCAGAATTTTCATTAACTGAATGCTATAAAAGAAAAGCTACACAATTGGATAATTCAAAACAAATTTGTAGCTCTAGGAACACAGATTCCCTTCCCATTCCCCAGGATATTCTCTATTGATAGACATGCCATGGTTTTAAATTCAGCATTTCTGAACCTTCTTTACTATGTTACTATCCAATTTTAACTAACTAGATATAAAATTATATATACAATAATTTTTGTCTAAGTTACAAAAGTGTGTAGTATTGTTGAGGTACAATTCTATTTGAATCTGGAAGAGATGAAGACAGTGAAAACAATTTAACTCTTAATTAAATGGTTGATTAAAATATGAAAAGCATAAAAAAGAGTAAGAGACCCCAGATTAAGTTTGAGTGCACTGAAAATTGGAGAAGTTGAGCTAGAAAGGTGACTCAAAGGTCACAGTTGGTTGTGCAAGCGCACAGACCTGAATTGGGGTCCTCAACACCCATATAAAAATTGGGCATAGCATTACACACCTGTCATCCTACGCTGGGAAACAGAAACAAGAGGATCTGTAAGGTTTGCTAGCTGAATTGGTGTGCATTCGATTCAATGAGAGACCACGTCTCAGATAGTAAGGTGGAGAGCTATCGAGGAAGACACCTGATATCATCCTCTGGGCCTCCACATACACACTCATGTATACACATGTGCTCACATGTGTGCATACATGCCTGCATACACACACATGGACATATACACACTCATTCATGTACGCATGCACATACACACACATGCACACAAGACTCGCACGCATGTACACATGTATGCGTGCACACTTGCACAAGTCTCTCTCTCTCTCTCTCTCTCTCTCACACACACACACACACACACAGAAACTTACGGATTCTACTACATATGCATTGGGAAGCAGTCCAATTAACTGACTCCAAATGCAATGCATCTCATCCTTCAAGGAAATAGTTATGTAACTGTCAGTTATTGGGTGACAGAAATTTATTCCAAGTTTCAATAATTTTGTGTTTTAATTTAGTTTTAATCCTTCAGAAGCATATGGACCTACCTCTCCCTAAAATAAGAATGAAAATAATTCAAGTAGTACAATTTGCTGTTCAATATAAAGAAAGCCAAGGACCATTGACACTTGTTAGAGAGAAAAATATACATTTTGTGACAGCAGTAGCCAGCTGGGCTCTAAAATTCCAACAGGCTAATTACATTTTAACTGAATTTTGATGTCTTGACTGATGAACCTTAGCTAGAAAACTGCAGGCTTTCTCTGTGATTAATGTTGCTGGGCTTTATTCCTAAGACATGGATTCATTGAACTGGGTTAAAAGCCACTGTATGGATAATGGAAGTGCTAGCATTTACTAATAGATTGTTTTAATTTAAAGAATATATAAATCATGGGATTAAAGTTGTGCACCTCTGAAAAAAAGAATATATAAATCAACTGTTTTTAAGTAGGTCAAACTAAGATTAAATAGTGCCATAAATGTTCACTTACGTTTGGCAAGATTAAAATGTCTAACGTGGAGTTGGAGAGATAGTTCAATGGTTAAGAACCTTGCTGCTCTTACAAAGAACATGAATTGGTTCCTACCACCCATTCCAAGCAGCGCATAACCACCCATAATAGGGGTTCAATGCCCTCTTCTGGCCTCCCCAGGCTCCCACAAACATAAGATATGTATTCACAAAGACACATATACATACATGAAAATAAAAATCATTTTTAAAAAAATATACTGGTGAGTTTGTGCCAGTAATAACATCAACTAAGTGCCACCTCAACTTGGAACCTGGTCAAACAATGGGAGCCATGAGGTTGGGGCATGGCTCTGTTGCAGAGGGCTTGCCCAGCACGTACCCAGATGTGAGTTCTATCTCTAGCACAGCAAAACCCCCAAAGACAAAACCCATAACAACCCAGTAAAACCGAACTGCTGAATCCTACTCAGTAAGTAAGGCATTATGATCACACACAAGCTTACTGGGCTTGTGATAAATACATGTCAAAGCCATTTCACTCTGGATCTTAAGATCTTGTAGTTGTGCTCCTTGGAGCCCTGAAATTACAATGGTGCAGAGGGGGCTAAACTGTTTGCATTGACTGACCTGTTTCATTCCTGTGTTTTCAGGCAAATGGACACAGTTTTGTGCATATGGAACATGAAAAAGCTGTTTTACTACTGAAGAGCTTCCAGAACACAGTAGACCTAGTTATTCAACGTGAGCTCACTGTCTAAATGTTTTTATAAATAGTGAAGATATGTCAGGCCAGAGCTAATGTTTAAAAATAAATTTATACATAGAAACAAATTTTGCCAGTTGCTGGACCAATGGCAAACATCAGTGCCAGGTGTATAATAATGTATGTTAGCCTTGACCACCCTCAAAAATGTTACTTATAAACACAGCATTTGTGCGGTTCTGTATCCGTTCCAGCGGCAGCCTCTGGCTGTGCATTGGTGCGGTTTTGTTTCTGTTTTTGTTTTTTTAATCAAATAAGTTGTCTTCTCAAAGTGGATTTCCTATGATTTCGGAGCACGGAAGCACACACAAGCTCTTTAAAAATTCTGCTCTCCATCAGAAATACTGCCTCAAAAATTGTATATAAAGAGTTGTAATCCCCATAAAGTTATTTCTAGCACAAGGTATATGTTGGCATATATACAAAAAAAAAGAATATAGAAAAACGATATTTTCGTAAACATCTTGGATTGAGAAAGAAAATATATCTTAAAATAAGACTTTACTATATTGAATCTTTTTCAATAAAAAATTACATGATCACGCCTTACGGAAGCAACTGTACATAAAGTATGAAGTATTTATATTTGGTTCCACAGCCATTTGCTAAATTCCCACAGTAGAGTGAAATGATTCGTAAATTATCCATTAATCTCTGGGACCTGAGTAAAAACTGGAGAAGGTAAATCTGTTCAATGCCTTTAGCTAGTTAAGAGGACACAAGCAGACTTCAGAGAAAGACCACATATCACTGCAGATCAGTCTCTTCACCAAAACCACAAGCAGTGAACGGTGGTTGGCGGGAAAGGCTTAATGCTTTGTTGACTATAAACTGTGGCCCCTGTGATTCCTTTGCTGTAAATGTGGAACTTATCTGTGTGCTGATTTATTTAATTTGCTACTTTTAAATCATTTTAAATGAATTTTGGAAATTGATAACATTTATTATAGAGAAAGACTTGTTAGAACGCTATGGTGGTTTCAAAACTTTGGTATTGAAATATGAAACTTCAGATATAATTTCTCAGAGCTGTGGTCTACTGATATCATTAATCTTAATTCCTAGGTTTTTTTGTGGACAGAAATAGACAAAATTTTTTTCTCCAAATGAAAAGTTGTAAGGAATATAAACATGAATTCAATCATAATAGAGAGTGAAAACAGCCTAAATAATGTACTTTTACATTCTGTTTACCTTTGTGAAAATTCAAAATTTGTTTTATAATCCTTTAAAATATTTCTTTTTATATTAGTCATCAATTTGATTAAAATGTCAATTTGAAATTTCAGATCAACTTTCTGTAATTGGTTGTATAAGCTCCCTCATATATCTACATCACTTTTTTTATACAACAAACTTATCTCATATAGTAGTGTTTAAATATTCTATAGAATTTAATGATAAAATCACATGTGGATGTCACCAGAGCTCTGAGGATAATATTTGTAAGTTTGTTTTATGAGGACATTGAAAATATTGTATTTTTGTAGGATCTATTAAAATGAGTGCCGCTTATTAGAAGTACATTGGGGTTTTTTGGCATAGAATTTGTCATTAGGAGAAAAATGTTACTTCATTTTCCAAGCAGTGCACTAACTCTGGTGTTGATTTATGCCAGGGTGACAATGCTGTAGTCTTATAGACTTGGACAATTAGCTGCTCATTCTAGATTGGCCTTTTTACACAGAAGCAGCTATTATGTGCATTTTAATATATTGAGAGCATCTAATGAGAAGTGTTTTTCAAAGTTTAATTTTCTGTGTCAAAAACTCACAGCACATCACTATAGCAGATGTTCTAGGCTCAGCCTTAGTCAAGAGAAGCCAGCCAAGTTCAGACCATAGTGTGGTAGCTTGAAACATTCAGAAACCAACCATCTACAGGGGAGGGAGGAAGCAGCCAGATAGGATTCCCCAGGAAATTTCTTGTGTCAGAGCATCAAATGTTTCTGAGGCCTTCAGCTGAGAGGCTGGAGCTCCCTACTTAATGGACAACATTGCCTGAGGCCTTGTGTTGACACTTCCTTCTCTGAGGTCCAGCCATGGCGAAAGGAAAAACGGGTAAACGGGGCTTGTGGGCCTCTTGGGGAAGTGTGGACACAGTCAATGCTACACACTGATAGGTAGATGGTCATACAGAAGGGTATTTTCTGTTTTAGGTTAACTCAATGGAATCATAAATCAATTTGTGGTGTGGGGGCTTCTTGTTGACTTTTAAGGTGACCCGAGCCAATAATTTGTTGATCTGGAGGTATTGACTTTTTATTTTTGAGTAACTAATTTGCTGCCTGAAACTAAATCTGGTTCATGTTAATATCAAACATATAAGTCAAGAGTGTGCCGTAAAAAGGAAAGAAAAAAAAAAAAGAAAAATCTCCAACAAGACAAAGAAGTCGAACTCCCCAGTGGCATCATAAAATTTCTATCTCTTGATAGGTCCTCGAGCTTCCTGCTGAGGAAGCTACTTATAGGCATGATCAATAGGGTAATACGGGGTAGGTTGGACACATTAGAGGTGGAAAAAACAAATACTGACAATTAGTAGCCAACATGGGGGGATTGCAAGATATTAAATGGTCATAAAGGGACAATTTTTAAAACTGAGTCACAGGGCAGACAGTATTTTGTCATAACACTTTATTTGAGTGACCCTGGACTGCCAGGCAACACAGACCCTCAAAACACATGTCGTGCTGACTTGAAGCCTGTGGAACTGTGCCTGTCTCTTAGAATTGTCTAGGCCTTGCCTTGGAGCGCTGCCTCCATAGAGGAGACCTCCGCATCAGGAGTGTGGACTGGCACTGCCTTGTTTTCAGAGATGAGTGGATGCAAAATATCGCTGCCACTCTCTCTTCAAAAGTGGGATGGAGCTACTTTTTACCATGTGTGAAGTAAAGAGAGAAGACAGAGGTTAGAAAAATGATAAATGAGTTTGATTTATATGTTCAAATGTCAAGAGAAAAGTTTCCAAATTTTTCAAAATATTAGATGGGAAAAACCCAGAAACGCTTAATTTTTAGTCCCCAAACCTGTCTAGAGTGCACACCACAGTGTAAACATCTGGAAAACAGTGTTCTTTTCCATTCCTCACAATGGGTCTGAGTTGTCATCATCATTTTCTGCTTCTCCTTGACGGGAAGATCTAGGATATTTATTCCAGTGAACACATTCTTACAGAGAGGAAGAATATGACCAAATCACATCAAAATTCATGTTGGTGTCAGACTGCCGTTTGAACCATTCATAACATACCTGGATGATCCATGAAACAACAACCTACCCACAGATTCCCTGGAACACTAGATCAGCAAAAAGTAACATGTTAGGAAAATAATGAAGTCCAGTCGGCTAAGATGGCTGTTCACTACAGACACCCGGGTTGAAGGGCCAGGGAAAACCCTGTGGCAGAAATGCTCATCTTTCCACAGCTTAACCAAATGTTCAAATGTCAGTCAGCAATGTAGCCATGTCCATCTCGTGGGTGCAACTTCTTGACCCACTTACGACTTTGGTGAATTTTCTAGATTTAAGACTACTATCACAATCTTTTTTTGCTTAGCAATCCTAGGAGAGACCCTCTTCCCTGGCTTGGAGCATTAGCCTGGCATCCTCTGAAAACATGCTATGTCAATCAAATAGAATGTGAGTTAAGGGAAATTGGGTGTGCTCTGTGGGACACACATAGACAATGTTATCAAAGAAAAAAAAAATGAATGTTGACTCTCCTGCACATCTGTATGGTTCCATTCTAGTCAACAGGATTCAGTGAGTTTCCCACAACACCCATGTACAAGACTATGACAGATACAACTGTGTTTCCAACTCTGTTATGACACAGCTAGAGACATTTCTGTGTCTAGCATGCAAAGGTGGTCTCCTTTCAGAGCTGTTGTCTTTCAGTAGACTCTTGCCCTACCTACCCATGCTGTCCAATGGAGGTGGGTGTTGTTTCCATCCCACTGAGACAAGCCTCCAGAGCTCCAGCTGCCAGAAGACCCAGAATATCAGCTGGGGGCTTCTGCCCCAGTTTGAGAGCAACTCTCCTAGGGAAGAGTCAGTAATTCGCACATTGCTGGCAGCAGCAAACAGCTCATACACGAAGATGTGTGAGGGTGGCGGTGCCTTAACAGAGCCATCTTTCCACTTCTTTGCTTATTTTCACTGTTGCCTCTCTATTCTCAGTGTTAGGTTCTTGCCATACTGGGAGACTTTCTCTGAGCTGCTTTTATGCACATTGGGGTACCTAGCAGTCTTCCCACCTTTAACACTGTGAGAAAATTATCCACAAACACTCTCCTATGAGGACAGAAGCGCCCGCCTTCCACCCTAAAGCATTCAAGTGTTTTGAAACAAGGAAGGGGAAAAATCAACAGTGAAAATAAAAGAATGTGGGTCCCTTTGCTTTTTCACTCTATGATTGTCTTGATTTTCCTAGGAGCTAATTTTTCAGGGAAATAAGGAGATATAGTTTCAACTTTAGTGACATCTTGACTCCCTGGGTTCTGCAGGTGTATTCTGTGACCTCACCCTAGGTAGGGAGAAAATTTTTAAAAATAACAGGCCTGGAGCCAACATGTGCAAGCAGTCAGGAGATCTGAGGTATAGTCGTTTCTTCCAAAATTTTAAAACACAGTCTTGTTTTGGCACAACTTTGTTCATGGTAACACCATAACAAATTAAATATTGGGAAATTTCAGGCCACATTTATGTAGAAAATGCTAAAATCTTGTGTTCCCAGTCCCCAGCACATAAATTTCCAAATCTAGCATAATTTTCCCTCCTTTATTTAAAAAAAGGGCTCTTGTTTTATCATTTAAGCTAGTACCATTTGTGTATATGAATGGATATGAAAAAGGGGTTTAAAAGGATCATTCAGATTTCTCTCCCTTTGAAAGTTGGTTCTCTCATTTTGAACAAGTATATTATTTGATCCCCACCCCACCCCTATTTTAAAATAAAACAATGAGCATACAGTTGAACAGATAGGCAGGCATCTCTCACCTCCAGAAAACTATTTCACATAATATTGTTTTCAACAGAAAACTCCTTCACAATAGAGTAGCTGATCTCAGAAACGTAAGGTATGTTATACAGTCAAGGCATCGAGAGACATGGCTTTGTAGACTGCCATAAAAACAAAGTGCAGTGATTATAAATTTGATGACAATTATCTGGTGGACATCCTTATGCATCAGGTCTATTGGGGGCACAGCACAGTCTCTTCTCTGCACAGAACATCATAGCTGGGAGGAAAGAGAAGCTTAAGACAGAATGAGGCAGTATGGTGAGTCCTCTGTCTCTGCCCTTACCCCATGCCACAGCTGACGGCATCTACTCTGTCTGGATTGGAACAGTACTTCAGTTGGAATTCTCTATATATTTCTTCCTACTGGGTCCTAGGGCCACTGGGAGTGAATTTCAAGTGTTTGTTGGAACTTAAAAAGACTTTTGACAGATTGATCATGGCTGGACTGAAGATATTTTTGGACAAGGGAAATAGAACCCAGAAACTCTTGGATTTTGGATAAAGGGTTATCATGAAGACAGCTGTCCCTCAATCTGGCCTAGTGTTCAGCTCCATGCTCTGGCATTAGAAGATGATAACATCTTAACAGACACAGACACAGGGGAAGATCCCTCCTGTATCGGCTGCCACTAGAACACACTTTCAGTGTCCGATGTTAGAATTAGCCATTCAGAAAGGCAGTAAACATCCCAATGTAGGGGTGCACATCTTTAATTCCAGAACTCAGGAGGCAAAAGCAGGTGACTCTCTATGAGCTCAAGGCCAACCTGGTATACATAGTAAGTTCCAGGACAGCCAAAGCCATATAGTGAGACCCTGTCTCTTATTAATTAATTCATCAATCAAAAAAGAAAGGCAATAAATAGGGAACAATATTTTTGCCTGTGTATTCTCCTGTGAATTTAAGAACATTGTCACAGCCTGCTGTATGCTATTGGATTACATAAGTCAAACTATCTGTTTTTCCTCCAGGAGAGCTGAGGCCTCTGATTAGAGGACCAGCCTGTATCTTTTCTTTGCCCTACCCAGACCAGGTGTCCTTTCACTTCTGTGTGTCCCAGTGATTCACCACCTCAGTACACACTGGTTCTGCTAGCAAGCTTCCTGTCCCAGCCTCCTTTTCAAGTTACCAATCATGCTTGGCCTTCAGAGTCCTGCCTCAGTGACCATGAAGACTTTCCTAATCTTAATGGGAAAACTTCCATGTCAGAACCACTGATATGATGTAGTCTTCACTCTGCCTGAGCCTCTGGCCTCTGGCTGCTTGGTCTGTGGAGAGAGAGAGAGAGAGAGAGAGAGAGAGAGAGAGAGAGAGAGAGAGAGAGAGAGAGAGAGAGAGAAACAGAGAGAGAGAGACAGAGAGACACATAGAGACACAGAGACAGGGAGACAGAGAGACAGAAAAAACAGGAAGTACTTATAAACCTTCTGAACAGTAATGCGAGAACACATCAATCCTTCAACCTTAGTGCCACAAGCAGAATAAGTGACATATTTAACAGATATTGACTTAATTAGGTAACTGGTAATCTGTACATCTTTAGATATACAGATATCCTTAGATAATGGTAAACCTTAGATTCACTTTATGGTATCTATGGTATAGAATGGTAAACCTATTCTCACTTTTGCTGGGCGTGGAGACATCATCCTCTAGGCTGACTTTCTCCCTCTCTTTGCCATTTCTTCTCAAACATTTTCAGAACCTTTGTGCTGTTCAGAAGATAAGTTTCATTTTCTTTTAACATGTTCTAAAGATGCCAGCACCACCCAAAACCTTTAACAACAAAATAGTTGTTTGGTTTGAAAACATATATGTATGTGTGTGTGTGTGTGTGTGTGTGTGTGTGTGTGTGTGTGTATCCTCTTAATTAGTTCAGAATTTTCTTCTGGGGAAAATTCATGTGTTCAGCCGCCAGAAATGTCCTAGAGACATGAAGGATGATGTGGAACTCACAAAGCTGTGGTTCTAATCGTCTTAGAGACCACCAAGTCCTGGACATAGTCCTCAAGCCCCTTTGAGGTGACTATTGAAGACTGTATGTGGTCAAGGCTGACTTTAGACCCATTTAATGTGAAGATCCTTTTGTCTGTATGACTAGGGAAGTTGTTGGCTTAAATTGTTTTTACAATATGAAGGTGGAGAGAAGAGACAAGGATGTTGAAAAGAAGAAAATATGAGAAATTCAGGGGAGAAATGAGGTTCCCATAGTCAACAGATCGCTTTATTGAGATACAACATATCACCTGAATTCCCCAGAGAAGGGGCCTGTCTTACCTTTGTGTTACCACCACCCACCAATAAAACTGAGGAAGCGCCAAATTATTGTTGCTCTTCCACCAAATTTTCCTTCTTTTCGGTTTCTGGGTTCAAGCCTGAGATACACGCTATCCTTGCAATCATTTGAACATGGCCACAAAACTTTTTTTTTAGGAGCATGTAGTTACAAAGAGTCACCACTAGGTGGAGAACGTCTTCCTAGATTTGATGTCTAGACAAATCTTCCCAGCCAGTTCTTGTAGTTGATGGAGTTGTTAATAATAGCCCTTTCCATGCTCTTTATTAAAGATTGTAATTATGCTCTAAGATTAAATGATGCCAGTGGATTCTGTATCTTTCTGTACTAAAATGCTTGAATCAACTTTCCAGAGTGCATCTCTCTCTCTCTCTCTCTCTCTCTCTCTCTCTCCCTCTCTCACTCAGCCTTGGACCAGTGTGTGCTGTGATTCCGATCTTTCTAAACTGTTCAGCAAGGACATCCTCCAGTTTCATAGCTTCCTTGAGTCTTCCAAGTACTTTGTGCTGATCTCCCTTATTTTATCCACAATTCCCTTCAGTTGATGTGGCAATATTTCTGCTTTAAATAGTCATTATTTACTTTGTAAATTATCTCTCCAAAAGTTGAGCATGAGGAATCAAGTTTACCGGAATGGCCTCTCTTATGAAATACTAATCAAAGTCTACATGAATGTACATTTCCTGCTGACATCTGGTAGTAACTCCTCTGTAAACTCACTTTTTACTTTATTCATGTGCACCAGTAATAAGCCTATCCTAAATGGAGTTTATTGCAAAGAGAATGCTTTTTTAAAAGGCATCTCGTAAAGTGAGAATTGGGTTTCAAAAAAGGCCTACGGTAAACCCGTCCCTAGCCTCTTTCAATCAGAAAGATCCACATATTGCAAGCACAAACTCTTGGCTGCCTTCGTGGTACACTGTGGTTCTGAGATATTTAGAATTTCAAGGCCCTGACAGCTGGGTCCTAGCTCATCTAAGCTAAGGATGTCTTCACCGAAACGCTGCCTCAGCTTCTCCCTTGCTGGCCCCATCAGAACTTTACCATCCCCAGTGGATCTTCAGACTCCCCTCTGCCAACACTTGATCTTGTCCTCTTTCAGCAAAACTAGACAGGCGACAGAATGTTCCTCCCTGAAGCTTACTAAAACTTCAAATCCGGGTGGTTTTCTCCAAAGGAAGCTGCTTTCTTCTGGCCACCAGGTCACCAGCTCCTGTAGTGAGCTCTGAGCAGATTTAGTCAGCCTCTTTAAGGGGCTGGGACTAATTGCTGTGACCTTGATCAAGCCTGCTGGTTTTATGATACCAGGAAGGCTCATCAGGTGACCGTCCGCTCCTTTTAGAGGCGAAGCATCCCCGGCCAGCTTGGACCTAAGCAGCATTAACCTGCCCGCTAGCACGACAGTGCCAACCGCTTGTCTCTTCTTTTGGAAAACATTTGACTTTTAACTTGCTTTCTTCTCTAGTTCATCATTATCCTCTTTTCAGACATTCAAGAACTCCTAAAAAAAAAAAAAATTGGTTGTAGAACTAAACAAGAGAATGAGAACTGGGAAGAACCTTAGAACAATAATGAGAGGCTGCCCGGATGCTCTTCCGTGCTCCACAATTCTGCTGAATCTTCCTTGTGGCTCTGGTACAGTACTGCCACTCAAATTTTGGTACAAACCATTGAAGTATTTTTTGCTTGTTTTTTTTTTTTTTGTCTATATAGTAATCTTAGCATTCTGTTCCTGGAATAGTCTCTCAATTTGTACATTCCCGCTTGTCCTGAGATCACCATGCTCTTCGAGATCAAGACTCATTACTTTTGCTTTCTAGACTGCCAGCTCTGATGCAAAGCAAACACCCTTTTCTGCTCTGCAGTATGAAGGGCCCAGGGCTGTGTTTTTAGCTGTTCAGAATGTTAGAGTTACCCATGTTGGTTAGTGGAGTTAGCCTTCAGTGTGGAAAGAGAACACTGCAAGAAAAAAAGGCACTAACTTAAGGGGCCTCTGACACCTTCCCTAACCCTGTCCCAGTTTGTCACATTCTGCGATAGATGAATGATAGTGATCAGCAAAGCTTTTTTCTTTCTTTCTTCTTTCTTTCTTTCTTTCTTTTTCTTTATTTCATTTTTTTTTTTTTTTTTTTTTGGTGTTTGTTAAAGCAGAATTCGACATGTAGGAAAATCATTAGGCAGCTGGCAGGTCCCAGCTTCTCCCAAACTGTATGTAACCTGTTCCTAGTCACCCATCTTGACCAGTGTTCCTCATGTTTTAAACTAGTTGGCAAACACATTTGTACAGCCTTAGTGTGGGAAAATTCAACTTAGCAGTAAGTATTTTACACTTGGTAGGATCTCAAAGATTCCTTCTGGCCAAGAGAGACTCCAGCGAGCACCAGAGTGCTTTATACAGTTGCAGGCACTGTTGCCCAAACTGCACATCTCTGTGCCTACCTCCCAACACAAGTCAGATGTGGGAACCAAACCCCACCAACTACACACACACACACACACACACACACAAATCTGTGCCTGCCTCCCAACACAAATCACAAATCAGATGTGACAACCAACCCTCTACCAACTACACATACACACACACACACACACACAAATCTGTGCCTGCCTCCCAACACGAGTCAGATGTGGGAACCAATCCTCCACCAACTACACAGACACACAGACACACAGATACACACCTCTGTCCTTTTCGGTATTAGTACTCCTTTTTTTTTTTCATTCTCACACATCTCTACAAAATCTGGGCCTCTGGACCTAGAGCCCTGGGGTCACATAAATAGCTCAAAAATAAGAAATCATGACTTTGGCTTTCTTTTCTATAATTATTTTAATAAATAGCCCAACATGTTTATCTATACCATTATAGAGACTTTATTTATTTATTTATTTATTTATTTATTTATTTATTTATTTATTAGAGTGCTTCCAGACCTGTAGTTTGAATAGGGACAGTTCAGGGACTGTTGTTTCTAGGCATTCTACCCAGGAGTTTGTGCCTATGGAGCATGTAGATGCCCCACCCCTGAGCTTCACTCCAACCCATACGGAAGTGCTGAAGGGACTGTTTCCAGAGTTCTAGCCTGTGGTATTAATACTTTAATTTTTAAACTAGCTATGATATTTTAAGCCTTTCCTTTTCTGGTTGCCCTTGCAATTAAATCAAATAAAAAGAGCCATATTTTCAGTTGTACTGTGGGAACAGTTAAACATACAACTAAGTTCCAACTTTTCCTGTCAAGAAATAGTCTAGTGGAGAGACAGATAAGCTCAAGTCTAACAAAATGCTGTCTTCCAGAAATGTGAGAGCAGAGTCCACATCCTCACGGTCTCCCTCACGCTCATACAGCAGCAAAGAATTCCTTTCAGCTTTTCTGAGTCACACTGTGGATACAGAACATTCTAGAAGGCCAGCTCTTGCTTCTCACCTGTGTTTATTGTCCAGAAAGGACAAATCTCTGGAGACAGAGGAGGCAGTATCGTCCAGGATGAGTCATACTAGGCCTAGTTCACCATTCCTTTTGATTTAGTCCTTCAGGGAGGCTGCCCTCAAGGAACAAAGCCAGAGAGGATGTAGGAATAGGGATTCTCAAGGCTGGAAAGGACAACCTATGTCCTTGAGGTACTGTGTTTGTGCAGAAAATAAGACCCCGAGAGGCAAATCGAAAAATGCAACTTAAACTGCACCTAAGATAATTAAATGGAGGAAAAGTAAAAATCAGATTTCCTGGAACTAGATTTCCTGTAAACACCTTGCAGATACCTGATAAGCAGCTGAGATTATTAGTGGTTGGTCCTAGTGACCACTGCAGCTGCCTTATCCACATTAGCTACTATGAAGAGATAACTCCTCAAGTTCCCATATAAAGTCTCTCCTGCTATTGTATTTACCTTGGCAAGAAGAACAGAGGTTTGTGTTTGTTTGCTTTTTACTTCCTTGAGGTTAAAACTAGAGCCCCACCCCCACCCCAGATTAGTCTAGGGTCAGGACAGCAGTAATAAATTAGGATGCATTCAGGTGTGATCACACAGCTACCCTTGGTGGTGAAGAGCTAGAGTGACTTAGTGTATCTGTGCATTTAGCAGAAACATGTAGTATAACCACATTTGAAGATGAGATTATCTACCTGGGAGGCAGAAGCATATGGGTATTGAAGTTCAAGGCTAACATGGTCTACAGAATTAGTTCCAGGATAGCCAGGGCTACAGAGAGAAACTCTGTCTCAAGAACTCCAAGAAAATAAAAAAATAAAAAATAAAAAAGTGATGTGTTTTGTAAATACTTGAAGTATTTCCTGACCTCCAGGTACCACTTTAAGCATGCTAGATATCTAGGTTGGGAAACACTGAAACATACCCCACAGCTATGTTGGCCAGTAATGGAAAGTCTACTTGTAGAAAGTTGATAGTGCCTGCTCTACGAACACTGTCATTTTTTTAAGCCAGTCTTTAGAACCAAATGTTTGGTACAGTGTAAAACAATAAATATACTTTGTTAAGTAAAAACAGACTTTATTTTAATGATATACTGTTACATGATACATTAAAAAAAACTGCAAGTTGAGCCTGTCACACAAAGACATCAGATACCACAGAGAATCTCTTATATAGCCACCAAAAAAAAATGAAGAGAATAAATTAAATGTTTGAAAAAATAGAGAAGGGCTCAGTATGTAAAGAGTTGACTGCACAACTATGGGGGCTTGAGTCAGGACCCTCAGAGCACACATAAATCTGGGCAGGCATGACAGCCTCCTTCCATGCCTTGTCTCAGAAGGCAAAAACAAGTTACACTGCCCCCAACTCTTGCAACAGAGCAAGCTAGTTAGCTGGATTAGCTCTGGCTTCAAATGGAAGGCCCTGCTCCCATATATAAACTGGAGAGAGACTGAGGAAGATATTTGACAATAATGTTAGGCCTCCACAGGTACATGCACACATGTACATACAAACCCAAAGACATACATGCAAAAGAAAGTGGACTAGAATCTTAGTTCTTAGCACCTTACAGGAGTTCTCATAGTGTGGAACTCTCGTCTTGTGGGATGGATGTGATAAAATTCCTATATACAGGAGATGGGTGGCCTCTCAGAGGGGCTCAAGTTTACCCAAAGAATGAGCTACCAGGAAAAGGCCAGTTAGTCTTTGAAGTTAGCCACTATTTTAGACTGTGTGTGTGTGTGTGTATATATATATATATATACACAGAGACAGAGAGACAGACAGACAGACAGACAGACAGACAGAGAGAAGCAGCAGCCTATTCATAGCCAACTTCATAGCTACTTCTGAAGACCTTGTGTTGTGCTTGCCTCTTTCACTCATATCCCTACTACCTACTGCCTTCAGTAAAAGCAGAGTTCCATGGATCATTCAATCCTGACCTTCACTATGGTATTAATGTAAAGAAATTTAGTCTGCATACACTAGGTTTTAGGTTCCAACATGCTTAGTATCCTGAGTGTCCAGGTCCCTCATAGATCCCAGAAGTCTCTGAAGGGCTCTGAACAATGCCAAAGGCTTTGGTTAGGAGCTCTAACAGGTCAGGAAGTCACTTCTAAATCAAGGCTTCTAGAGAACTGGTTTGCAGGGTGCTGCTTCGAGGATCACTGCCTGACCATGGCTTAGTTCCGACTGTCCAGACTCCATTCCTGGTGGATGCAATGTTCAGATTTGTCATGTGTATTTGCAAGGTCACCAGGTGAGGGCAAATAAAAGCCATCGCTGTGATTTAGAAATCAACTCTCAGAAGCAGTTGAATGACCTCCCTTGGACCTTTTGCATGTGACGGTGCGTTTTAGGGTCTGTAGCTTGTGAAAGTAGCTTTTGGGGAAGCTGGGAGGACAAGAGGGGTGGCTTGCAGGAGCACAAATGCAGACCCACAACCCATATCAGAGTTGAAACTGTTAGGTCCTCACTGCCAACTTCCTAGCTGGCTGGCTTGAAGATGACAACAGCTCAGGGAGCCTTTGAGCAAGTGAAGAGGACTAAATCCTCATTTCCCTGAAAAACTAAATTCTCAGGTGGCTGCTTGACAGGGGAAAGGGAGGATTTTTAAATCATGGCTTTTGTTGTGGAAGTTTTCTGGCTTTTTCTTGGGAGGCTGCTTTAAGCAATAACGTGAGGTATGTGGTAATCCTGTCAGGTGTTATGCCGGGCTTTTACGTCTTGTGCAGGTTGCCTGCTTACCCACACAATTCACATAGGGGCTGAAAAGCTTAACTTATCAGGGATGGAACTAGGTTTTACAGAGTTCCTTTAACCAAATAGGCTTGTTACTTTTTCCTTTCTGCCTGCATCTGCCAAATCATTCTGGACATTTTCATTGATCTCACCAAATGAGTAACACTTTAAATCCCAAAGGCTTAAACAGCAATGTAGAAATCAACTCCTTATCATTTTTTCCAATTTAATTCTTCACTCTTTGTCATATTTTCATTTTCTTTCATTAGTTCCCATGACAACATGTATGTTGGCAGAGAAAGTATAACTCTTTTAGCGTTGATCACAATGTAAAATCCTTTTTGGGCAAGTGCCACATAAACAAGTAGAGACTGGAGTTCTCTTGCTAATAAATTTTCTTACCTCTTATATTGATTTCCCATCCCTATCCCCAAGCAAAGCTCTCACAGAAAACATGCAGAGGCCTTTGAGGCTACTACAGCTTCAAGGATTTGACCTTTGGTTCCCTGTGGCTTCCTGTTCCAAGTGTCAAAAACATGAATGCATCTATCAGGAATGTACAGAAGACAACTTTGAATTTCTATCAGAAACACCCAGTGTATCTGAGGAAATACACATGTCCTAAAATGAGCCTCATGTCAGGGTGTAATGGCAAGATGAGAGGCACTTAAGCAGATTTCTTCCCCATAAGTAAAATGGCAAAGAGGCCAAACAAGCTCTAAGCTCTTGAAAAGAAGCTAAGACTCAGGTGGAATGCAGATGGTGTGGCTACCTATATGGGGGAGGGGGCACTTCAGTTCCGACAATTTGTGATTAAGTATGAAAAAGCAAGCAACTACATCTGGCTTGATGATGTATGCCTATGATTCCAACAATGGAAGGTCAAAGGCAGGAGGATTACAAGTTTGATGCCAGTCTGGCTACATGGGAAGATCTTGCAAAGGTCTACTAAAGCTAGAAATGGAATGTAGGCATAAAGGGAAGAGGACTAATCAGAAAGCCCAACCCCAAGATTAAATGTTTGTTTTGAACTTTAGGTTCCATCATGGCTAGACATTGGCAGCCCCAACTACTGCTTCAGTGTCCAGAAGCAACAAGTCTACTGTCAGAAATTGAACAGGACTTACCCAAATATGTGAATATTTTTTAAAGAAAAACTGATAAATTCAGGGGAATGAAATAGATATTAAATAAAATGTGGTTATCTCAAGTATAGTTAGGAAAAAAAAAGATCAAATGTAAATGATCCTCTTGCTTAGTCTAATGAGACACTTAAGCACTAAGCTGCTTGTATTGTATAAATGTATTTTTGGCTGTTCAAAGGTTATTTTCCTATATTAAGAAGTTTATTAAAACCTTTTATTGCAACTCAGGTTTTGTGTCTCTTAGACACACATTTTTCTTTGCTAGTTTGTTTTGCACAGCTTAAGTTTTGAGGTGGAATAATGCCTGGGCGTAGCAGTCAACTGAACTGCTTGATAGCTAGACTATGGAAGGTACTTGACACATGGGCAAACCACATTGTTTCATAGCTCTCTAAGCCGGGAAATATCAGATGACTTTGTTTTTGAAAAGTCTCTGGAAAAACCAAGATGAGTCTCTCAGGCAGATAAAGAACTTCCCATATTTGCCTAAACATACTATTGGAAAAAATATTATTTTTCAATGCTTGTTTTTCCACTCAGAGGGCACACACTGGTCTCAAACCAGGGAAAGGACAGCTGGCTTAGATCATGACTGCTGAGTGCTGTGAAACTCTTAGGAAACTTTGTTTTGATGTCAGTGTCAACAGATTGCAAGAAATGTATCATATTCCTGCTCCCAAAATTAGATATCTCCTTTGCTTCCCTCCTTTGAAGAGCAAACCTTACTGTGATATGTTTGGAGTAAAGACAAAGGTAATTGACAGGCAAACCGCACTTTTATTGGAAGAGTCAGTTAAGTTCTTTTTGTATTCAGTGAATGCAAGGGAAGGCAGATTGAGAATGTGAAACTGCTTACACGTGAATGAAAGGACACTGTCCAGGGTTGGCAGGAAGAAAGAGTTAGGTCTATTGAATTTCAAAAGGGTAAGGTAAGGTCATTGCAAGGTCACTATAGGTTAGAGCAAAAACCAGAATTTTCTTTTCTACTTAACAGTCATGCAAGAGCACCTTACTGTTGACTGTGTATGAGAAATTCAACTGCAGTCTCATTCTTTTCAGGAAAGAAATATTAAGCATCAGAAAAGTAATTCTGATGGAAGACAGTGGTGGGGTTCCAAGAGGTTTGTAAAGAATTATACAAACACACTACAGACTGGTTTTTTTGAATATTCATGAAATTTATTTTTCACTTTCAAAACTATCAGAATGATGATTTTGTCCTCAGTAATTTATGAGAGATGAAATCTATTTCATTATTTGGTAAATGTTATATGTGTCAAACACATAAGAATTTCTGAGGTCATATTAGCCAGTTAATGAAATATTTCATTCTCATAAATGTCATAAGACAAATTCCTAAGTGGTGACGCAGCTTTGGGTCTATTGACCATACTCTCTGATGGGATCTGGCTTCACTACCATAAGTGCAGTACCTGGGTAACATATCTGCAGTAACCATAGTAATCCTCCCTCAGAACCAGAACTGGGATCTCGTTGCTAAATCTCCAACCTAGCTGATGACAGGTGGCAGGTGAGTGTTCCTTCTGTCCATCCTTTGCTGTCTATGTAGACATTCTGATGTGTGTCAGTGAGCTGAATTCTACACGCTGTATATATTGCATGCATTTCACTGCAATCTACGGACATGCCCTTTGTAGAGCTTTTATGGAAGAATCAAGAAGCCAAGGCAGTTTAGCAAACGAGGCTCAATATTTATAAACCGGGGCCTTTTCTGTCTCTTTGCTAGCCTAGTGGCTGTATACAAACTGGGTGGGAGGGGCAGCAAACACCTCACACATCACATTTAGATTTTCTACTTGGGTGTACTCTAGCCAATTCAAAACAAATTGCTTACTTTAATAATAAAGTTTACCATTTTATATTTAAAAAATCAAACCATGACATGTTTAATTGAACTGGCTGTATTGTAATTAATATTTTGAGATAATTGTGATTTTCAGCTTAAAATTATATATAAAAATTGTCATTTTTGTATGTGTTAAAAAAAAAACCAATGTACCATGATTAACAGTACTTTTTAGTTAAACTACGTATTGGTGTAAATAAAACTGAATGAAGAAACACTTACTACTTTACTAACTTAGATTGTGAATGTACTTCATGGTTTTTTGCCATATGAGACCATAACAACCTTGAAAGCTGTTTAATTTTATGTGCAAAGTCCCACTAACCTGTATTTCAACTTTGCCAAGCCAGTGACTTTGCAAGTGTGATCTGTACTCTCCAGCTGTGTCTTATGTTCTGACACTATGGGTGAAGGGTAGGGTGTGGTCTGGAAGCATCTGCAGATGCGCTTTGTACAGATAATAGCGCTGTGTGGTGTATAGCAGAGCCATTTTTAGGTTCTGTTGTACTCAATTTTTTCAGAATTTAAAAAAGTGTTTTGAATAACATAAAAGTCTATTGTATAAATAATAAAATGTCACCTTATTACATGATGTCTGGTTTACTATAGAAGCAGATTCTGAGCTTAGGAACTGTGACATGGTAAAGATGTGTTTCTTTTTAAAACAAAAACACTGTACCAATAACCAATACCTTAAAAATGTAACTTTTATTATGAACATGAAGCATGTATCTCTATTAGCTCTGATTTTTCCTAATATCCACAAACTCAACCACCTATAAGTTCTCTACCTCCACCCTCTGCACGCTGATACATGCTTTTACTGAACTGGCTACTTTTGACCCAATCACATGACGAACCAGGATGACTGAAAAAGCTGCATTTGATAATTTCAGTGTAAACAACAATGTTAATATTTGGATTTTTATTAAATCAAGCTTGCCTATATCTAACTCCTTTTTAGAAAACTATTGTAAAACTAACAGTCTACTTTTAATCAGACTGTAAGCTGATTTCAGAACCTAGGTTTTGGAAATAATAAGATGTACCATGTTGGAATAAAGGACACTCAAAACATTAAAAAAGTTTTTAAAGTCAAAACCAAAATCCTAAACATAAACATGCACTGACACTGACGACATAGCAAGTCCTATTCTGTACAATGAAAAGTCTGATTTTCTTTTAAATGCCAAAGAATAATATTCTTAGTAAAAGTGTGCTGACTTTACACCTTATATAGTCTTGTTCAGTTCATATTATATGGAAAATAAAAAGATACAAGGGGGGACTCAGATCTATAAAGATGGTTGCTTTATCATTATAAAAGTTCTTACAGTGTCATAAGGGAATGAATTTATTAAACCTTTAAAATCTGTTGCAGTTGATATTATAAATGTTCACATCACTTCACAAGCTGCAGACATTTAGTAGGAATGAATATAATCCAAACACTGACTGTCTAGTTGACACCTGGAATGCAGCAGTCATTGGAGACTGGCTCTGTCCTATCCCAAGTGGCCATGCCCAGAATAAGAAGCCAGCTATACTCAGGCAGGGATTCGATCTCTCAAATACTCCAGCACAGCAGCTGTGCCTTTCATTAATATGGCCGCTCGAGGAACTCGGAATGGATTTCCATCTAGCAGTAGTGTCCTAAACAAAAGAAACAAGAAAATCAAACATTTCCCATTAGTCATTCTTTTTTCATGAAATAAAACTAATGTTTGCAATTTTATAAATAAAATGTATATTTTCTTATGTGTCTTTTACAAGTCCAACTAAGCATCCAAACAGCTGGAATTATGACAATGCCCAAGAGCACAGGCTAACTATCACATGAAAGGCACATTATGGTATTTATATTCATTAGACTTATGGTGTAGGTATCATTAGTATTTCTAATTTAAAGAGAAATACAAATCTGGAGAGACAAAGGCCTATTCAGAATAAACAGCTGCTAAATGGTGAAGCTGTGATTTGAGTCTCCTCTCAATGTGAAACAAATACACACTAGGTAATACAACAGATTTAAGCAAGAGAGTGAACAAACTGACCTCAACCCATGCCAAGAACACTGCAATCATAGCTCACTCCACACCCCAGAAGGTCCTTTCTTTTTAACTTTTTTTTTTCGGTGGATTTATTTTATTTTATTTTTCATTATTTACTTATATTTCAAATGTTGTCCCCCTTCCTGACTCCCTCCACAAGCCCCCACCCCCTCCCCTGTCCTTCCCCTCTAAGAGGGTACTCCCCCATCCACCTGCCTAACCACTCTAGCATATCCCTTCTCTGGGACATCAAGCATTCACAGGACCAAGTATATCCCCTCCCCCCTTTACTGATGCCAGATAAGGCAATCCTCTGCTATATATGTAGTAAGGAGTACTGACTAGCCCATGTATGCTCTTTGATTGGTGGCTTAGTACCTGGGAGTTCTGAGGGGTCCTATTAGTTTATAGCTGTTGTTCTTCCTATGGGGTTGTGATCCCCTTTAACTCCTTCAATCCTTCCCCAAACTTTTCCATTGGAGTTTCTATGCTCAGTCTAATGGTTGGTTTTAAGTATCTGCCCCAGAAGGGCTATTCACACATGTCTGCCCTCCCTCTGTGGACCAGAGGAGACACATACTAAGTCCATTTCCATATTTGGAAATAAGACTCAATTTACAAGTTAAGGCCTGGTTCTTTTGTTTCTATATGGAATTAATTAAATATCTTCAGTCAAAAGGTTTTAATAAGCCAGGCGGTGGTGGTGCACGCCTGTAATCCCAGCACTCTGGGAGGCAGCCTGGTCTACAGAGTGAGTTCCAGGACAGCCAGGGCTATACAGAGAAACCCTGTCTCGAAAAAAACCAAATCCAAAAAACAAACAAACAAATAAAAAAGGCTTTAATAATCTAAATATTTATGTAAAAAAAAATCAAAAGGCTCACAATATTATATGGTTCCCCTATTTCTTCAACTATTCCCATGTTACTTGGGAACTCTTTTATACATTTAACTTTCGTAGCTTCTAGAAAAAAGAAAAAATTACAGTTGACTCTAACTGTACCAAGTTCTGTTATCTGTTAATCTACCCACTCCAAATCTGTCTGTAATCCCAAATCACTGGATTTGCAGTTATGCTGAGAATAGAGAAAAATTGATGTCACTCAAGACTTCATTCCTGTGAAGTCTGATGGAGCATTTGCAACCACATAGCAACCCGGTGTCCTTCCTACAGCTCACTCAGTACATAGTTTACAAGTATTTGTACTTTTTGTTTATAATTTCACTGTTCAAAATGGATCCAAATAGCCAGGGATGAGAGTTTACAATTATAACCGCACTGAGACAAACACTCAAAAAATAACATGCTGCTTTCAAGAATAAAGCATCATTCAGCTGAAATCTCAAGCCTTCACCCCTCTTTCTGTTTAACCAGCACTTGATTTGGTGCTTAGGATGACTGAAGCTTTAGTATAACTTATTTCTGGATTAATAAAAAAAAGTAGAACAGATGTGTCCAAAAGAACAATAGGAGTAATTCCGTATGAAGAAAAGGAAGGCTTCTAAGCTTCCTCTAAGCTGTTCACTACTGAGAGTAGGGTAAGGGCTGAGGGAGAAGCAAGTGGGGAAAGACCACAAGGACTGGGTTTCCAAAGCTGGTGCTCTGTAGTCTGACCTCAGAAATCCCAGACAAAGCTAAGGGTCAGGCCTTCCTGTTCCTCTCCCCAGTGCAATTCTGGATAAGCATATACCAGGAGAAAAATATATGAGAAATGGTGTTTATGCATACTTAATGCTATATAAAGTCAGAAAACATCTAGTGAAAATTAAAAAGAAAAATTAGACGTTTGCTTAACTATTACTGTTACAAGGTATTAAGTCTGTTATTTCAATTTCCTATGTGAAAAAAAGCAATTGACATATCAATTGGAAGCCCCCCAGTAAGGAAGTTACCGTAGCTGCACACAATTTCCAAGCTCTGGGGGAATCTGCAAAAGGTCGTTGTTTTGAAGGTCTAGAGTATTCAGATTTTCCATCAGTTTCATCTTCTGAGGGTCCACAGAGCCAACCTGATTGTTGCTGATCAGAACAGCTTCCAGTGTGGAGATGTGATAAAGAACCGCAGGAAATACTTTGAACCTGTTAAGATGTGAACACAACAACTCCATGTAATGGGCAAGAGTCACACCACTCTTAAAAATGGATAATTTTACTTAAGGGTGCTTTCAGTTCTATATTCAAATTTTCCAAAAAATAAGATACTAATTTTGGAGCACATACTCAGCAGACATAGAAGACACTATTGATTTTAAGAATCAAAATGAGCAAAAGCCGAGGCATAGCTCCTCACTGATGGGCAATACATCCTGGGGTCTCTACAGGCCACCCTCAGGAAGTTACTCTTTCTTGATCTAATTTTGTTTAGGCTTCTAGAACAAGGGCATTTTGTGTTCTTTCAAAGATGCCTGACTATCACAGGCAGGCTTCATTATCCAAACCAACCCATCAGGTGCCGAAGACAGGTGTGCCTGGCTAACATCTGTTTAACTCAAGGCATCTCTTTCTACAACAATCACAACTGGTCAGATGTTTATCTTTCTTCTAGACTATGGGTTTCTTGTAGTGGTAAAACAAACAAATCAGCTAAGCATCAATTATGAGAATTCTAAGCAACACTACATTCAAGTAGAATTTAAATGAAAATAAAAATCTGCTAGTAAAATATGGTAAAAATAAAGGCTTCTAATCTATCTGGCTCCCAGATGTTTCCTTACCTGTTAAAGGAAAGATTGATCATTTGTAGTTTTGTCAGTGATGACATCTCTTCAGGCAAAGAACTTAAAAAATTATTCCTAAGTTGAAAATCAAAACGCAAGTTTGAAAACCTTTACTAGTTAAATCCCGGGAAGAATAAAAAACACACAAATATGTTTGTCAATTCTTATTAATCTAATCTCCTTAGGATGACCCTAGGAAGTGGGGTTGGTAGTAGTTAATAACTCAAGTCTCCTGCAGCCTTTTTCTTGTATGCTCTGTTGTATAATTACTGACTGTACACACTATGCTGCACAATGGCTGGCTGTACACACTATGTTGCACAATGACTATTACACGCTCTGTTGCAGAACTCCCATCTGAACTACTCTTTTTCTTCAGTCTTTCTTCTGTAACACATGAAAGCAGATTTAATCCTTCTATTATAGGTTTCAGGGACAGTTACAGAGAGACATATGCACAAAGCCTAGGGCAAAAAGCAGCAAGCAACAGCCATGGGGTCCTCCCTTCTTTCTGTTCCATCAGCTTTGTGTTCTGCTACCCCAGAAGAAAAAGCTCCATAATCGGAGCAGGCTGATCCTCCTGCCTCATTATACTTTATGCCAACTAAAAGTACCCTAGCTACAACAGGAAGCACTAGGAAAAATTCAGGCACTAGAAAGTTTACAAGTACAATGTTAATGCTGTGACCCTGAGATATATGGTATCACCCTATGAGCTGCTAGCGTCCCACTGCATTTGTTTAATCCTAGCTTGCTAGGATTTCCACACAGCATAGGGCAGGTTCTATCTCTCTGCTCCAGTGAGGGCTCTTGTGCTTAACCTATCTATTGTCCTGGCTGGGAGGCAGCTGTAGAGCTGCTCAGGGGGATAGCTGTGCTGCTTCCTCATTATCCACTTCAGGACAAATGAGATGAAGGAGACAGTTCACATGTACTAACTGTCAGTTTACTTAAGAGCTAAAGAATATGTCGATTAACAACATTTTAGATAATTTTATCTCATCACTTAAATTATAGGCTACTTACAACTGACAGTTAAAATGCCTAAATAATTTTACATTTCCATTAATAGTACATTAAAGACCAAGTTTCATACTCACCAAGAAAATACAACATTAAAAACTCAAAAGACAAATCATAACATTTAAGATGCCAAGTAACTATTATTAAGTACCTTAGATCTAAAAATGTCAATTTCTGAAGCAAGCATAACTCGTGAGATATAAACGAAAGCTTGTTAAAACTTAGGTTGACATCCGACACCATTTCCTTCAGCTCAACAATCCTGAAACAAAAACAATTTTAAATATCAGTACTGACTCAAAATGGTGAGAGGAAGAGCAGCGCCCTTCTGCATGCCATGGCTCCCAGGACCTCACTTCCTCACAACATTTTCAGAAACTGGCTGTGCAACAAAGCTAAACATTTTTTTAAAACAACCTTACCATGATCTGACCAAGGCTTCAATCTGACAATAAATGGATAGTGAAGTTTAATTTTAAAATTCACTGATTATACATTTAATGGAATTATGACACAAAAAAGAAAAATCAGACCTAGGTGGCTACTATAGTATTTCATTTTGGCAGTGAGCTAAATTCACAAAATGCATTGTCAGAATCTGATTATCACAGCATTTTAAACAGCATAATGGAGAGATAGCTAAGATATTAAGAGTACTGGCAAGCGGGTTTTGTCTGCCAGCCCACCGGGCTCAGGCCCGGGTCCTGCCCAGGGAGCTGTGGAAGGAGAGAAGCCCCACGGCCATATTTGCTGCCTGCCTGGACAGAAAAGGATGACTAAGTACTGTATCACCCCAAGCTTTAGATTTCTGGTGGTGCAAACTGCCAGGGGTCTGCCTGCACTCAGGAACTGAGCACATAGGCGGGTTTTATCTGCCAGCCCACCGGGCTCAGGGGCCCATGTCCTGCCCAGGAAGCTGTGGAAGGAGAGAAGCCCCACGGCCATATTTGCTGCCTGCCTGGACAAAAAAGGATCACTAGGTACTGTACCACCCTGAGCTTTAGATGTCTGGTGGTGCAAACCGCCAGGGGTCTGCCTGCACTCAGGAACTGAGCACATAGGCGGTTCATCTGCAAGCCAGTCCATCGCAGAACCTGTGTCCTATGTGAGAATCAACAGAGGGAGTGACCACCCACCACAACATCTTCGCTCCATAATAGAGCAGACAGAGAACACCTGGTTGACCTTGACAACCAAAGTATAACATTGCTTGAGGCAAGACTGAGAAGGGTTCCAAAGGCACAAAAGAGGAAGGCAGCATAACAGTAATCTGTGCCAGAAGAAACCCAGTCATCCAGTGTTGCAGAGATAACCTTAAAGGTCCACAGTAGGGTGAAGCACCTGCCAGTGACAATAAGACCATCTAACACCTGGGAGAACCAGATGGCTAAAGGCAAATGTAGGAACGTTACTACCAGAAACCAAGGCATTATGGCAGCATCTGAACCCAATTCTCCAACATTAGCAAGTCCTGGATACCCCAACACACCAAAAAACAAGATTTGGATTTAAAATCACTGGTCATGATGCTGGTACAGGAACACATGAAGGACATACTTAAAGAAATTCGGGAGAAAATGGATCAAAAATTAGAAGCCCTTACAAGGGAAACACAAAAATCATTGAAAGAAATTCAGGAGAATACAAAAGCCAATAAGGAGGAAACACAAAAATCACTTAAAGAAATACAAGAGAACCTTGATCAACAGGCAGAAGTCATGAAAGAGGAAACACAAAAATCTCTTAAAGAATTAGAGGAAAACACAAACAAGCAAATGACAAAACTGAGCAAAAACTTCCAGGATCCAAAAACAGAAGTAGAAACAACTAAGAAAGCACAAAGGGAGACAACTTTGGAGATAGAAAACCTTGGGAAGAAATCAGGGACCATAGACACAAATATCAACAACAGAATACAAGAGATAGAAGAAAGAATCTCAGATGCCGAAGATACCATAGAAACCATGGACTCAACAGTTAAAGAAAATGCAAAATGCAAAAAGCTTGTAACCCAAAATATCCAGGAAATCCAGGACACAATGAGAAATCCAAATCGAAGGATTATAGGCATTGATGAGAGTGAAGATTTACAACTTAAAGGGCCAGCAAATATCTTCAACAAAATTATGGAAGAAAACTTCCCTAACCTAAAGAGAGAGATGCTCATGAATATACAAGAAGCCTACAGAACTCCAAACAGACTGGATCATAACAGAAATACCTCCCGTCACATAATAATCAAAACCCCAAATGTACTAAACAAAGAAAGAATACTTAGGGCAGTAAGAGAAAAAGGGCAAGTAACATATAAAGGAAGACCTATCAGAATTACACCAGATTTCTCACCAGAGACCATGAAAGCTAGAAGATCCTGGGCGGAGCTCATGCAGACTCTAAGAGAACACAAATGCCAACCGAGACTACTATATCCAGTGAAACTCTCAATTACTATAGATGGAGAAACCAAGATATTCCATGACAAAACCAAATTTACACAATATCTTTCTACAAACCCAGCCCTACAAAGGATAATAGGGGGAAAACACCATTACAACGAGGGAAACTATACCCTGGAAAGAGCAGGATATTAAGCTTCTTTCATCAAACCCAAAGAAGATAACCACACACGTATAAAATTAAAATCAAAAATGATAGGAAGCAATAACCACTACTCATTGATATCTCTTAACATCAATGGACTCAATTCCACAATAAAAAGACATAGACTAACAGACTGGTTACGTAAACAGGACCCTACATTTTGCTGCATACAGGAAACACACCTCAGTGTCAAAGACAAAAACTACCTTAGAGTAAAAGGCTGGAAGACAATTCTACAAGCAAATGGTCCCAGGAAACAAGCCGGAGTTGCCATTCTAATTTCAGATAAAATTGACTTTCAACCTAATGTCATCAAAAAAGTCATGGAAGGTCACTACTTGCTGGTCAAAGGAAAAATCCAACAAGAAGAACTCTCAATCCTGAACATCTATGCCCCAAATACAAGGGCGCCCTCATTCATAAAAGAAACTTTACTAAAGCTCAAAGTCCACATTGCACCTAACACAATAATGGTGGGTGATTTCAACACTCCACTCTCTTCAATGGACTGATCAGGAAAACAGAAACTAAACAGGGAGACAATGAAACTAATTGAAGCTTTGAACCAATTGGAGTTAACAGATATATATAGAACTTTTCATCCCAAAGCAAAAGAATATACCTTTTTCTCAGCACCTCATGGTACCTTCTCCAAAATAGATCATATAGTTGGTCACAAGACAGACCTCAACAAATATAAGATTGAAATAATCCCATGCCTCCTATCAGATCACTGTGGAGTAAAAGTGGTCTTTAGTAACAGTAAAAACAACAGAAAGCCCACATACACATGGAAACTGAACAATACTCTACTCAATGATACCTTGGTCAAGGAAGAAATAAAGAAAGAAATCAAAGATTTCTTAGAATTTAATGAAAATGAAGGCACAACATACACAAATCTATGGGACACAATGAAAGCAGTGCTAAGAGGAAAACTCACAGCTTTGAGTGCCTCCAAAAAGAAATTCGAGAGAGCATACACTAGAAGATTAACGGAACAACTGAAAGCCCTGGAACAAGAAGAAGCTAATTCACCCAGGAGGAGAAGAAGACAGGAAATCATCAAACTCAGGGCTGAAATCAATCAAGTAGAAACCAAGAGAACCATACAAAGGATCAACAAGACCAAAAGCTGGTTCTTTGAAAAAAATCAACAAGATAGATAAACCCTTAGCCAGACTAACCAAAGGGCACAGAGAAAGTATCCAAATTAACAAAATTAGAAATGAAAACGGAGATATTAAAACGGAAACAGAGGAAATTCAAAAAATCATCAGATCCTACTACAAAAACCTGTACTCAACACAACTGGAGAATCTGGAGGAAATAGACATTTTCTTAAACAGATACCAATTACCAAAATTAAACCAGGATTAAATAGACCATCTAAACAGACCCATAACCCCTAAAGAAATAGAAGCGGTCATAGATAGGCTTCCGAGTAAAAAAAGCACAGGACCAGATGGTTTCAGTGCAGAATTCTATCAGACCTTCAAAGAAGACTTAACACCAATACTCTTCAAACTTTTCCACCAAATAGAAACAGAAGGAACACTACCCAACTCCTTCTTCGAAGCCACTATTACGCTGATACCAAAACCACACAAAGATCCAACTAAGAAAGAGAATTTCAGGCCAATTTCCCTTATGAATATCGATGCAAAAATACTCAATAAAATTCTAGCCCACCAAATCCAAGAACACATCAAAATGATCATCCACCATGATCAAGTAGGCTTCATCCCAGGGATGCAGGGATGGTTCAATATAAGGAAATCCATAAATGCTATCCACTACATAAACAAACTGAAAAAAACCACATGATCATTTCATTAGATGCTGAAAAAGCATTTGACAAAATTCAGCATCCTTCCATGCTAAAAGTCTTGGAAAGGACAGGAATTCAAGGCCCATATCTAAACATAGTAAAAGTAATATACAGCAAACCGGTAGCCAACATCAAACTAAATGGAGAGAAACTTGAAGCAATCCCACTAAAATCAGGGACTAGACGAGGCTGCCCCCTCTCTCCATATCTTTTCAATATAGTTCTTGAAGTCCTAGCTAGAGCAATTAGACAACAGAAGGAAGTCAAAGGGATACAAATTGGAAAGGAAGAAGTCAAACTATCACTATTTGCAGATGATATGATCGTATACTTAAGTGACCCTAAAAATTCTACTAGAGAACTCCTACAGCTGATGAACAACTTCAGCAAAGTAGCTGGCTACAAAATCAATGCAAGCAAATCAGTAGCCTTTATATATTCAAAGGATAAGCAGACTGAGAAAGAAATTAGGGAAATGACCCCTTTCACAATAGCTACAAACAGCATAAAGTATCTTGGGGTGACTCTAACCAAACAAGTGAAAGACCTATATGACAAGAACTTCAGATCTCTGAAGAAGGAAATCGAAGAAGATCTCAGAAAATGGAAAAATCTTCCATGCTCATTGATTGGCAGGCTTAATATAGTTAAAATGGCCATCTTGCCAAAGGCAATCTACAGATTCAATGCTATCCCCATAAAAATCCCAACCCAGTTCTTCATAGAGCTAGAAAGAGCAATTCTCAAATTCATCTGGAATAACAAAAAACCCTGGATAGCTAAAACTATTCTCAACAGTAAAAGAACTTCAGGGGGATTCAGTATCCCAGACTTTAAACTCTACTACAGAGCAATAGTGATAAAAACTGCATGGTATTGGTACAATATCAGGCAAGCGGATCAATGGAATAGGATTGAAGACCCAGAAATGAACCAACACACCTATGGTCACTTGGTCTTCGACAAAGGAGCTGAAAGCATCCAGTGGAAAAAAGATAGTCTTTTCAACAAATGGTGCTGGTTCAATTGGAGGTCAGCATGCAGAAGAATGCACATCAATCCATTCTTATCTCCTTGTACCAATCTCAACTCCAAATGGATTAAGGACCTCCACATAAAACCTGACACACTGAAACTAATCGAAAAGAAACTGGGGAAGACTCTGGAAGACATGGGCACAGGGGAAAAGTTCCTGAATAGAACACCAATAGCTTATGCTCTAAGTTCAAGAATTAACAAATGGGACCTCATAAAACTACAAAGTTTCTGTAAGGCAAAGGACACCGTCAAAAGGACAAAACGTCAACCAACAGACTGGGAAAGGATCTTCACCAACCCTAAATCCGACAGGGGGCTAATATCTAATATATAAAAAGAACTCAAGAAAGTAGAACCCAGAGAAACAAATAACCCCATTAAAAAGTGGGGTATGGAGCTAAACAAAGAATTTTCACATGAAGAACTTCGGAGAGCTGAGAAACACCTTAAGAAATGTTCAACATCATTAATCATTAGGGAAATGCAAATCAAAACAACCCTGAGATTTCACCTCACACCAGTCAGAATGGCTAAGGTCAAAAACTCAGGAGACAGCAGGTATTGGCGAGGATGTGGAGAAAGAGGAACACTCCTCCACTGCTGGTGGGATTGCAAGATGGTGCAACCACTTTGGAAATCAGTCTGGCGGTTCCTCAGAAAACGGGGCATGTCGCTCCCTGAGGACCCTGTTATACCACTCCTGGGCATATATCCAGAGGATTCTTCAGCAAGCAATAAGGACACATGCTCCACTATGTTCATAGCAGCCCTATTTGTAGTAGCCAGAAGCTGGAAAGAACCTAGGTGTCCTTCAGCAGAGGAATGGATACAAAAAATGTGGTATATTTATACAATGGAATACTATTCAGCCATTAGAAACAATGAATTCATGAAATTCATAGACAAATGGATGGAGCTGGAGAACATCATACTAAGTGAGGTAACCCAGTCTCAAAAGATCAATCATGGTATGCACTCACTGATAAGTGGATATTAGCCTAGAAACTTTGAATACCCAGGACATAATCCACAAATTAAATGATGTCCAAAAAGAATGGAGGAGTGGTCCCTGGTTCTGGAAAGACTCAGTGCAAGAGTATAGGGGAATTCCAGAACAGGGAAGTGGGAAGGGGTGGATGGAAGAACAGTGGGATGGAAGAGGGCTTATGGGACTTGCGGGGAGTGGGGACCCAGAAAAGGGGAAATCATTTGAAATGTAAATAAAAAATATATCAATTAAAAAAAAAGGAAAAAAAAAAAAGAGTACTGGCTACTGTTCTAGAGGACCCACCCCACTTTTGATTCCCAGTACCCATGTGGCAGCTCACAGCCATCTATAACTCTAGTTTCCAAGACTCCCACACCCTCTTCTGTCCTCCACAATCATCGGACATTTAAGTGATTCACAGATGTATATGCAGACAAACATCCATAACATAAAATACTTTGTAATTTGTATGTATATGTAATACATACAAATATTGTAATTATGTTACATATATAATATATATGTATGTACTGGCTGGTTTTGTGTGTCAACTTGACATAAGCTGGAGTTATCAGAGAAAGGAGCTTCAAATGAGAAAATGCCTTCATGAGATCATTCTCTCAATTAGTGATCAAGGCATTTTCTTAATTAGCGATCAAGGGGGGAGAGCCCATTGAGGGTGGTGCCATCCCTGGGCTGGTAGTCTTGGGTTCTATAAAAAAGCAAGCTAAGCAAGCCAGGAGAAGGACCAGAAAGTAATACCCCTCCATAGCCTCTGCATCAGCTCCTGCTTCCTGCCCTGTGTGAATTCCAGTCCTGACTTCCTTTGATGATGAACAGCAATGTGAATGTGTAAGCTGAATAAACCCTTTCCTCCCCAACTTGCTTCTTGGTCATGTTTGTGCAGGTATAGAAACCCTGACTAAGATAATATATCAGTGATAAGAGTGCGTGCAATGTCCTTGCATTTCATTCAGTCCTTTATGAATACTCACTATGAATTACAAATTTTAGATGTAAGAAAAAGAACATGCTTAGAAATACTCTAAAGCAAAATAATCTGTGCTGTCTTCTTTGACTTTATAAGCTGCTTCTGAAAAACACTGAGCACTGCTGGTAAGAGAATTGCATACTGTGTAAGAATGAGACTGTAGAATAAAATAGTAAGTACACCCTACGTACACAGGAGTTTCCCCTGCAGCTCTCCACCTTGATTCCATTAGTTGGCATGATCCAGGTCTGCCCAAACATACCATGTGCATCTGGGATCAAATCAGACATCTTCCTAGTCCTTCAACAATAGGAACCAAAAGATGGACAGGTCTGTTCTTGTAATGGGCTATCTTGCTTCAAGACCTACGTCCCAAGTGTTCTCTATAAATTTTATAGTTTTATAGTATAGTGACATATTTTATAGTTTGTTCTTTTCAACATTTGAAAATCTGGGCAGTTCTATGAATCAATTCTTTTTTTTTTCTTTTTTCTTTCTGATATAGCAGCCTTTATCACTTCATCAGTTTCCTTGTCTTTTTCTGTCTGCGTTCCTTAGGTGTCCATGTTAAGAAGTATGTCATAGGCGAGGAAGCTAAGAACAGCCTGTCACAGACAAAGAAACAGCACAGTCAGCTGTACTGCTGCGATCCCTCAGCAAGACACGTCCTGTCCTGTAGTCTGTGAATAGTAAGAGGTCATTCATTTGTTAGCATCATTTGGGTGCAGACAGTCAACAAACTCTGTTGAAGTTCAACAATATACTAATTTTCTCCTATAACTTTAAGATATTGCTAGTTAATGCCAACAATGACATACTAAACAGAAGAAAGCACAACATAAATAGCAACTAGTGGCTAGAGTGGAGGGTCATCTGCCGAGAAGATGACACTAGCAGTTCATGTGGCTTTAGTTCTAAACAAGAAAGATCAATCACTCAAGTTTCCCTAGCCTGAGCCCAAAAGTGAAACCACTCTTACCCACTGTGGGCCTGGTACTGGGTGGCCACTCAAAACTCTCCCTGCCATGCTGCGTTACACAAGACGAATAATTTTAGATTTAATAATTCTAACACCCACTTCCCAAGTTCACACATAAAGTTGGAAGTTTTAAGATCCTGTGCATCTCTCAGAACAGTAGGACCACAGTGTGCAGCACCCTCTCACATTAAGAGTTCAGGAAACTAGCATTCAGTTGCCAAAACACAAATGGCAAAAAGAAGGCCCACCTCAACAGTGGATCACTGGCCGATCCTACCTTTGCGGAATCTCACACAGCTGATTTTTGCTGAAGTTGATGGAAGTGACGAGGGTGTTTTTTGTGGCATCAAATATATCATCAGGAATCAAGGTTGCTTGTTTATCACTAAGAGTGGTTAAAAATAAAAGCATTCTCAACATTCCAAAAAGATGTAATCACCATTCTCCACATCTAAAGGCTTTTACAGATTTTACAAAAATGTTCAAGGTGGCTGATAAAGTTATGTGAGATCAGGATGTTCATCCTCAGAAGCAGAAACAAAAACAAGCACTTTGGAAACCCAGAAACTTACAAGAATGCATGGTCCATTTCTCTACCTGCGCTTGGAGCTTAATCTGATTTTATAACTAAGCTTTCCTTAAAATGTGTTCAACCTGTGAGCTTTGGTGACTAAAGAATGGCAGGTACACCATGATACTAAGTTCGTGTAATCACCTATGCTACTTCTCATTCTTCTATTATGTAGAGGTGGAGGACACGCAGTAGGAAAAAGGCTAAACTAACTGTTGGTGCTGCCACACTCTGAGCTTTGTAGCTCTGTAGCTTTGTAGCTTACTTTGGGATTAGAAGCTCAAGAGCAGTCTTTAATAAGTTATTTCATGGCTTTTGCAAATGTAAACATATATAATAATGCCCTATAATTAGAGGATTGAAGAACAGGTACGGAGAATTCAAGCTGTTACTGTGGCTTAGTAACTGTCACACACATTACAGGGTGGCAGCAGGAGGTGAGAACAATGGCAATGGAGATCTTCGCTGCTGAGAGGGTATGTACCAACACTTATGGATGACAGTTTATAGATTCTTTATAGTTATCTTCCTGTAGTCTATATCCCGTCATCTCTCTAACACCATACAGGAAGGAGCATGAGCAAAAATGTTGGCAGCATTGCTCATCCTCACTGTTGCTGCTTCACACATCACTACTGAAGCACCTGACAAATACCTCTGCCTCTGCAGGGTTATCCAACTTCTTTCCCTAATATGATATACGTCCACAATGCATAGTCTTTAGTGCTTTCCCTTATTCTGTACACAGACATTGTCAGTGCTTTAGTGTCACTGTGTTCCCATAATACAGTGTAACTATGAGACACCTCGGTTCTATCACAAACATAATCACTTCTCAAGCTTCCTGTTAGTCAAGTTTTCCACTAACTAAACAACAGTTTCTTATTTAACATACCCTCAAACATGAAATGTTCTCTAAATGCTAGTTAGTGAAATTAAGAGCTTAAAATACCAAACTCTCATTCATAATTCTTATGAATGACTAATTCATTCATTCATTCTTATGACTTAATTACCATAAAAATGTTACCATTAATCCATCTATCTGTTTCTCGCCTATTTTACAATTGATATCGCTTTGTGTCAAATATCCTTGATAAGGGAGGCTAGGCAGGAAGAGAGTGAAAGGACCTATGCAGCCACCTGCTTCCTAGACACTATCCAGATAGATGGAGCACTGCCTTATACCAAAGCCCACCTCATTCCCAAAAGGGTAACTATGTGTCCTTTAATAAAAACCACACAGAACATAGGGCTGAAGAAATGGCTAAGTAGTTAAAGGCGTTGACTGTTCTTCCAGAGGACCCAGGAGTGATTCCCAGAACCCACATGGCGGTTCACAACCTTCTATACCTCCAGTTCTCAAAGCTCTGACATTCTTTTGGCCTCCTCAGGTACTAGACACATATGTGGTACATAGACATACAAGCAGCTAAAACATCCACAAACACAGGAAATAAAGTAGATTCTATTTAAAAAAAAAAAATGCCCAGAGCACAAGTTCTTCCCAATCCTTAATTTCACTGCATTAGTACACCACTCTCTCCTTCCTTCCCATCTTCTATCTCCTTCCAGCAGTACCCCACCCCTCCCCAAATGCCCAGATACTCAGGCACCTCCTTCCCACAACACTTCTCCCTGGATACTCAGGAACTCCACCTCTTTGACTAAGTTCTCTTTTGAGCCCACTTTTAAATTCTGTGACCTGAGGAACCTACAAAGGGGAAATCTGCTCCAATGACTGCCTTTTCCTTACTAGCTATCCTTTATCTGAAGAACTCTTTCTCAAAAGTTTCCCATGGCCCTTGCAATACTGTACAGATGGACTATATATCTGTAGCTAGTAGCTTTAATGTGACTGGCATGAACACTGACTGAATCTTCAATGTCATGCTGTTGGGGTAACTTTTTTACTTTGTAAGATGTATCTCTTTATTTACAATTAATTCTGTACAAGCAGAGAGCTAAATGATGGTGGGATTTTGGTACTGTCATTTCTATGGCCATCACTGGGTTTTCTATTTTGTAAATATTCATCCTTCTTCACCTTCCTAAAGACAATCTAGTGATGTATCAGAGGTTGTCTTGCTGATGATTAGTTGTAATAAATATACGATAGCCAATAGCTAAGGCAGGAAGTTCTAAGGCAGAACTTCCTGGCAAAGGAGGTCATAGGGAGAAGAAAGTAAAAGCAGGAGATTCAGAGAGTGGACAATGGAAAGGACAGACCAAAGCAGAGAAGTATAGAGCTAGCTATGTGGTGGGTTGAAGGCTAGTTGGTGGTTTAAGCTAGATGAGCTAGCTGGAATACGGCCCAAGCAAAAGGCCTAAGCTTCAAACTTCATTAGCAGTCTCTGTCTCATCATACTGCTGGAAAGCCCAAGAAAGTCCTGCTGTACTGTGTAGATGGACAATGTGATGGTTTGAATGAGACTAGCCTCCACAAAGTCACATATTTGAATACTTGGGCCACAGTTGGTGGAACTGTTTGGGGAAGGATTAGGAGGTGTGACCTTGTTGGAAAAAGTATGTTACTGGGGATGTGCTTTGAGGTTTCATAAGCCCACACCACTCTAGCTAGCTGAACAGCATTATGCCTGACTGCTTGCTGGCCTGCTCCCTGCCATGATGGTCATGGACTCTAACTCTCTAAAACCATGAATGTAACTGTCAGCCCCAAATTAAATGCTCTGTTTTAAAAATGTGCTGTTTGGTTACAGCAACAGAACAACTAAAAGACACTGCATACCTATAATCTAGCAGCTTTAGTGTGACTATGGCATGGATATTGACTCTGGCTTCACTTGGTAGTGTCATGGCAGTCTCAGAAGCAGAATCATCTTGATTGGTTCTATCATCTGGAAAAGAAAAGTTATATAAAGTGAATATTAAAATTACACAGCTATCTTTAAATTTTTAATGATATATAAAAGTAATCATGATTTCTAGACAGTACTGATAATACCCAGTCATACATTTTATTCCTAATAACAGAGACATCATTTAAGAAACACAGTAACAGAAAAAAACACCCTGTGATATGGCATATGTGCACATACACACATGTAAGCAGAATACCCATATACATAAAAGAAAAAGAAGAAAAAAAAATTAAACTTTGAGATGATACTTTATAACTGATAGATTTCAACACAAATCTGAAGGACTGTGACATAACATCCACAATCATGAATTCAAGAACTTTTAAAAGAAAGATTCATTTTGTTGTTATATATATATATATATATATATATATATATATATATATATATATATATATATATATATGAGTGTTTTGCCTGCATGAATGCATATGTACCATGTGCCTGCCTGGGGCTGGCAGAAGAAAGCACTGGTTCCCCTAGTGAGCTGCCATGTAGGTGCTGGGAAACAAATCTTTTATAAGAGCAGCAAGTGCTCTTAATCACTGAACCATCTCTTCAGCACTTTTATAAGTGAGAGTCTGCAGGAATATAGAATTAGAACCATAAATGCTAGGCATTCTATCTCTAATAAGCCTATCAAAAGAACATTTAAATTGATGTCCTGTTAACATCGCCACTTTTCATATATTCCTTCAAAATACAGAAGACAACAGAAGTACCTTTGATCTTGCTGCGCAGGTATTTTAGGACTTCTTGAGTTCCTTTCTAAAAGAATAGAGACAGAGCACATTGTTAGCAAGGCACACTTGGAAGTTTTGTGCATCAGCATACATATCTGAATTTTAATTTAAAAATAAGTTGCTAAATACTAATAGTACGTACAGCTATAATTTCTCTTCGAATGGTTCTTAGAGGATTTCCTTCTAGTGCCAGGAATTTCAAATGAAGATTTCCCAATGAACAAGGCAGACTACAGAACAAATTGATTTCAAGGAAACATTACATGTAAGTCTAATTCAATCAAAAGCATGACTACAAAGTAACAAATGAAAACAACATATCAGGCAATAATCTCAAGGAAGAGGCATGAATGTCCTTAAAATATTTTCCTTCTAATGCTAAACATACAAAGATTTCCAACCTCACACTAAAGCTGCTAAAGAACATGCAATATAAAGCTTCTGCTCTATCTGCCTAGTGATCACACTGAAACACTAAAGCCAGCAGCCGTGAACAATCAATCTGCAGTCCTGTAACAAATAAGTTTCACCTTATCACAGAAGGGGACCTCCAAAAACTAGAACAAATTCCGAGCTCTCACTGTGCAAGATTCTAATTCAGTGGTGTCTCACCTTCACTGCTTCTTAAGTGATCCCAAACCCACCTAGGAAACAGCTACCAACCCATTGGTAAATAACATGGAGTTTCAGGCAGGAAAAGTCTCTGGACAAGTGGCTCCAGCAGCAATGAAGAGTCACACAGGAAAGTCTGGAGGACACAAGCAGCTGTAACAGCTGGGAACAGCATCCCCTTTTCCATGCAGCTCAGAGCCTCATGCATGCCCTTATTGTGTAAACCCCAAAGTCTCATCTCCTCAGGACCTGTAGGCAAATCCTTTCTTAACACCGTGCTCTGTAGCTTTCACCAGTCTTTGCTTATCACTCTGCTCTGTCCAACTCTAACAGACAGTTGTCAGCTACTAGAAATTTATCCTGGTTCACCTCTTCACTTCATCCCCTTCTCCCCAACTGCGGCCACATCACCCACTATCAACAAACTCGACAAAGAAATGTTTCTTAGTGACAATTATTACTGAACTAAACTAATAGGTCATTTTTAAAGCCTGCCACCCAAAGCACCATATTTACTGCCATCGAGTGGCTCTTTAATGAACTTACACTCAGGATAGTGACTTTGTAAAATAAAAACTGATTATTTGGCCAAAATTCTTGGACTTTCCTCCTTGAACCCTATTTAGAATTCCCAAAGCTATGTGTGTATTATTTCCTCCTGACATATGGATCCTATATACCAACTTTCACATGGAATTAAACATCCTGGTTCATATATCATATTAGCTGGTTAGACTCAGACTGGGTCCTGAGCACAAGTGTGCTATTAGGTGTGTGTATATCAGGCACTAACCTGATAACTAACTTAATAACTAACTAATCTCAGTCCTGTCTAAGTTCTCTAATCATAAATCTTTTAGTCACTCAAGAACTTCATATTTCAACACAATGTTCATTATCCAAGTCCAATAAATGCCCATGAAGCACTTGCTTTGCCACGGCATGGACAGTAAGAATCTGGAACTGTAGTCATGCATGAAAAAGACACAAAGCAACCCTTAAAGAGTTCTGAAATGTGACTACACATTTGCTTTCATTAATGTATTAACTTGGCAGCCAAGGAGGAAAACTAATTCTTATCCATATACAACATGAGTTCAATATATAATTAATAGTTTTTTAAAAGGACTTACAAAACTAATTCTAATCCAATGCAGACTAAACTCTAATTTCTACCATTTAATCTTTAAACATACCTACTAATATCATTGTTGCTCAGGTCAAGCCTTTCCAAAGACTGCAGCAGCGCCATTTCCTTAGGAACAGACCTCAGCTTGTTGCCCTTTAGGTCCAGCACAAGGATGGCCTGCAGGTGCTGAAGATGCTCTGCCCCTAACTCCTCGATCTGGTTTTCAGCTAGGTGCAATTCCTATGACACCAGGTACAATATATTTCATTCAACTATATACTAAACAATGAAAACAAGTGTGGATACTTTTAGATTTAAATCATTGCAACATATAGAAAAAAAACATTATAATTATGTTATTTAGACACAACCTTTTGTAAAGCTAAAATATGATTAAAATATTTTTCTGACAATCTCAAAATAGTTATTGTTTAACCTTGCAGAAAGTTTTACAAAGCTAAATCAGTGAAACAATTTATTATTTATATTTACAGAAGTAAAAGTATAAATCTACACACAATAGTGATGAAAAACTAGTTTCTTTTTTTTTTTTTTTCCAGAGACAGGGTTTCTCTGTGTAGCCCTGGCTGTCCCTGGAACTCACTCTGTAGACCAGGCTGGCCTCGAACTCAGAAATTCGTCTGCCTCTGCCTCCCATGTGCTGGGATTAAAGGCGTGCGCCACTACTGCCTGGCGAAAAACTAGTTAGTTTCAAAACAAACCCATTCAAAACTATTTTCTGGGAAACAAATATTACATAATACTATTACATACACCAACTTCTTAACAGAATCTATAACCAATAAAAATTTACCATAGTGAATGGAATTTCCTAGCATTTTTAAAAAATCACCGCCACAATTTTATTTAAAAGAAGCTTGCCTGACCCCCCTACCCCCCTCCCAAAAAAAGAAAAACTAAAGCACAGCAAATCTAGGAGGCAGCACTAATGTTACACCTAGAACCATAAGATTAGCTCTGGAAATGTGACGGCAGTCAGGTAATCCTGAGAGGTGGCAACCTAACAAGTCCCCTTCCCCCAGCTGCTAGAGGCCAGACACAGTACAGCTCAGCAGAGCATCTCACCTCACTATAAGGCCCTTCTTTATGGAAAAACTGCTCACTACACAAAATACACAAAACCTATTGCTGAAATGATTATTCCTTTCCATTACCAAGAAAACATCAGTACTCTTAGTAGACTGAAGTTTTGAAAGATATCAACAGAGAAAAATACCATTCATAGATTATACCCAAAAGATTGGCTAGTTTTTAAAAACTTCAATTTCAAAAAAAAAAAAAAAAAAAAAAAAACTTTTAGAAAACATACAGTGGTATAATTATTAACTAAATAGTACCTTTAGTTGCCTACAAGAAGGAAACTCAGGTAAAACACGTAATTTATTCCTCCGCAAATAAAGCAATTCCAGTGATTCCATGCTACCCACATCAAGAGGCACAGTCTCCAGGAGATTGGCATCACAATCCAAATGCTTTAGTCCTACAATACATATTCAGAGACAATTAAAGAATACTTAATTTTTTTATTGTCTAGAAAGACAGAATAATTTATTGCACAAATAAATACAGAAAAATATTAAATCATAATAAACATGTCACAACAAAGACTTCTTAATCTGTTCCTATGAATATGACAATCAAAAATATGCAAACATACACGAACTGAACAAATAAAAATTGACTTTTATATTTAAATAAAGAAATGGTAATCAATATTGAATAATACAAGGCCATCTTTGAAATACAGTTAAGAATAAGTTTTTAGGTACTTTGCTAAACTACTCTGAAGTATATTAACTGTATGAACTGTATAGCTCTCATTTACTCCTCTTTAAAAGAGCTTAGTGTAATTCAAGCATCTGAATGGATGTTATCTGTTAGATGAGGGAATGTGATAGTGGCTTACACATACTATAACACAAGCCTTGGGTTTGTGTGTACTCCTTCCCATTCTTTAATCCATCCATTTTGCCTCTTCCTTTCCTCTCCCTATCTTCTTTTCTATGGTGAATTTTATATATGATATGTATGTGTATGCTTGCATATAGGCACATATGCTTGTGCATGTGAAGAAAAGATGTTGCTGTTCAATATCTTCTTCTATCTTTTCTACCTTGTTTTTTGAAACAGGGTCTCTAAATGACCCAGGACCTCAATGATTAGGCTAGTGAGCGCTGAGACTTTACATGTGTGCCAGGGATCCAAACTCAGATCCTCATACCTGTATATCAGAATTTTACCAACTGAGCCATTTCTCTAGCTCCAACATGCTTTCCTGACACCTAATCTGCTCAACAATGACTTTCATTACAGGATCTTCATCTCCCGGAAATTTCTTCTTCACTTGTTTGGTTCCGGAGACAAAGTATCCCACCCCCTGAGGCCTAAACTGGCCTCAGATCTAGATTCCCGAACCTCTTGCCTCATCCTCTTGGCTGCTGGGATTCCAAAGTATACCACCACTTTTGTCTGATGTGTGCCTTTTCCAGAAAAACAAAACTTGTCTAAATAAAGGTATTCTTTAAGGAGTTAACAAGCAATTTTCTCCCTTAACCATAAAATAGATTCAGATGACTAAAAACATAATTCAAAACTTTCATCCTCAGCCCTCCAATAAACTGGAATAAGAAATATACATTTTGCAGCTTATTTTCCTAACTTCAAGCCTATCAAGTTTAACATAATCCAAAATTGCACTGATATGCCACCTTCAGCTTGATCCTTCTAATACGTAGAGAAACTAGCCACTTTTTTAAAACACATAGTCCTAAGCCAGGCAGTGGTGGCGTATGCCTTTAATCCCAGTACTTGGGAGGCAGAAGCAGACATATTTCTGAGTTTGAGGTCAGCCTGGTCTACAGAGTGAGTTCCAGGACAGTCAAGGCTTACACAGAGAAACCCAGTCTCAGAAAACCAAAAAAAAGAAAAAAGAAAAAAGAAAAAAAAGAAGAAAGAAAGAAAGAAAGAAAGAAAGAAAGAAAGAAAGAAAGAAAGAAAGAAAGAAAGAAAGAAAGAAAGAAAGAAAGAAGTACTAGTTTTAACTTCTAATAAAAGTTTATTTTAGCCGGGCGGTGGTGGCGCACGCCTGTAATCCCAGCACTTGGGAGGCAGAGGCAGGCGGATTTCTGAGTTCGAGGCCAGCCTGGTCTACAGAGTGAGTTCTGGGACAGCCAGGGCTATACAGAGAAACCCTGTCTCGAAAAAACCAAAAAATCCAAAAAACCATAAATAAATAAAAGTTTATTTTTTTAAGTTTAATATTTATTTATTTTATATTGAGTGTTCTGCCTTCCCCAAAGTTTAGATATTACTTGACTAGAATAATGAAGGGGAGAGGGAAGGTGATGAATTGATCCACTCAAATCTGTAAAATTCTATAAACAAAAGCTCATTGTAGGAGCTGGATACCTAACAGGTAATGGCAATGACTGACTGCCCTTTCAGAAGATCCAGCACCCACATAATGACTAGTGATGTACAGCCACCCATAATTCCAGTTCCAGGGGATCTCTCTTCTGATCTCTGCAAATGTGATACACATAAATACATGCAGGCAAAACACACATACATATAAAATAAATAAAGTTTAAAGAAAAAGGCTATTGTAAACTCAGGGGTCGAATCAGGATCATTAGCTGAGGAACAAAGCAGTGGAATATGTGTTCTGGAGTGGGGAGGATAAAAACTCAGCTCTAAATCTGATTTCTAATCCCATAACTATCTATCTTTAAAGTGCGGGGAAATAAATCACTGAATAGAACCACTGTGACTAATACAACAGCAAACTCTCAAGAGAAAGAGCATTCTAGTTACGTAGCATCACTCAAAACAAAAAAAAAAAAGACTAGGCTATGCTCACTAGTAACAAATAACTAGCAAATATTGTATGTGAAGTAGAGGGAAGACGCTGCAGCATGGCTAAGAACAGAGACTCGCATGGTCAAGGAGTCATCAGGCTGCTGTGTGAGCTCAGATGCCCTCTGCTGTTTCAGCATGCTCCAGTTAGGAAAAACAAAAGTCAACCAACCAAATCAAGCCATGCTTCTGGCTGATTCAACTGTACCACTACCTAGCACACACAAGGTTCTAAGTTTGATCTTGGCAGGAAAGGAAGGAAGGAAGACCATGTGCCATACACTGTCCTGATTATATATTATGTTAGTTAAGGGATGTGACATTGAAAATGGTAAAGTCAAGGCCTGCCCAAAATAATTTCATTTAAAGAAGAGTTACAGTAAAAAATAAAAAATTTACAACTTAATTGAAAGTTACCTACAATCAACTATAGAAAAATCATATCTATGACTTCTAAAACTATGAACAGGAGTTGGGAATGGTAACTCAAATGTGTAATCCCAGCACTAGGCAGGTAGAGGCAGAAGACCAAGGCTATCTTCAACTACATAGCAAGTCTGAGGCCAGCCTGAGTGATAGGAAATAGCATAGTTCAAAACTTTTAATTTCTTCGTATATAATTTTAATGTAATTTGTAATTATATTTTTATAAGAAATTATATATTACTAGCCAAAAAAAACTAGCTATGGTAAACAGTATACAACAGGTAGTAGTATAGTCATGAACCCAGAAATACTAAGCATGTTTTCTGCCTTTAAACAAGAAAACCGTTTTACATGCTAAATTTCTTAAGAGCTCTGAGATAGTCATGAGTACAAATACAGACTCACTAGAATGTACCCGTGTCCCTTAGTATTACCTCTGTAAACAATGAACTACTACTGTTCATTATTTCATTATTTTAAAAAACAATTGACAATCTGGGCACTCAGGCAAAACAGGACTCTCACTAGACATCATTACTTCCAAACCAAAGGAAGCTACAGCTGTATCCCCAAGCAAGTGGAGTCAACTGAGAAGGATAGGATGGTGAAAAACTCATGAAGATAGCATGAAACAGAATCTTCATCAACTTCCTGCATGTTTTTTCTACTACTCACCAGTTACAATTTCATTTTGTCATAAGCTAAATGTCTTTTGATAGTCATTTAGGCAGACCCTAGATACAATCGTCTGAAGAAAATCTTACTAAGAAGCATTTGAATTTACAATTTAAGAAATGTATTTTCTTTCTCTATAATTATCTTAACAATTGTTTTCCCAAAAGAAAGTTGCATTAACCTCAAATTCATACAGTATTTACTATTGCAATTTACTTTTCATTCTGCTTATTTCTGCTGGCAAATTCTTCAGCTGGTTATTGGAAAGATTGAGTCGCAGCAGACTGGACAGCAAAGCAAAATCAGCAGGCACAGTTGCAAGACGATTGCTTGAAAGATCCTTTAAAAAGAAAGGACAGAATGAATCTGTAAGTGAGGAAATAACAGTAAACAGATACCCATGAAAGGAATTTCAGAATTATGAAGGAATTTTAAAATAAGAGATGACTTCAGAGGAACAGATATTTTCAACTTCACCCGCTGTCTCACAGACCAGGATTCACTCCTCTTCAACACCTGCAGGTCCACTATCTGTCCATCAAAGTAATGGGCAGAAATTAAAATCAGTTCCTACACTGAAAGTATTTTACATGATGGTGTTTACTAGTCTCAAGTAATACCTCTGCAGTAGAACATGTAATTCAAAAGGAGATAAAAGAATTCTGGAGGTTAAAGGGTTACATGGGAATAGGGCAGAGGGATGGAGAACCAAAGGAAGAGTGTGTGTGTGTGTGTGTGTGTGTGTGTATTTGGGGGGGAAGGGAGGCGGGTAGTAAAAAAATCTATGGTGTATGAAAGTCCTTACAAAAACTCAGTACTAGGTAAGCTAAGTAAAAAATATATAGATAATTAAAGAGGCTGGAGAGATGGTTCAGTGGTTAAGAGTTCATATTCCTCTTGCAGGGGACCTGAGTTTGGTTCCCAGTACCCATGTTAAGCAGCTCACAATCATCTATAATAAAAAAAAATCCAGGGAATCCAAATGTCCTTTTCTGGCCTCTACCATGGGCAACTGTACTTACATGCACATACTCGGGCACACACACATACATATATATACATATAATTAAGAATAAAGCCAGTTGTCTATGAGTGGTGTGTGTGTGTGTGTGTGTGTGTGTGTGTGTAAAGCTTAAAGAAAAAGGAGTTTTAGTACAGGTGCCATTCATTAGTAGACAGCACTGCTTCCAGAAGACATGGGTCATTAAATAAAACTCTCTGTGCCAGGTATAGCTTACCTCCCTATGAGGTATTGGTCAGGGAGTTCCCAACGGCCCCCCAAAGCAACACAAGCTATTTCCATTGCTTTTGGCTGTTGACCATAACTAGATGATAAGACCCTATTGTTGAAGACACCACATACTTTGGTTGCAGGGTAAAGATAATCTGGAATTGAATAGGAAACTTCCTCCATGCTGGCTAGCTTTCAGAATGCCAGAAGTTGCAGCCACTGGGGAAAAAAGATACAATGAGCTTAATACTAGATGCTGCATGCTGTGATACTATCTGCTAAGTAAGATGTACTAACAGTAGTGGCTTGACTGTCACGAGGATGACAACAGTTTTACACTTGGATATGAGGAATGTTCCATGGAAGAGAATTCAAGCTGTCTCTCTAAACTTGGTCAAAAGACCAAGGCTGGAGAGGTCAGGTCATAGGCTATGGGGGTAAGGTAAAGGGATTTACTACTGTTATTCTGCTAAGTGGACAGGCTAATAAACTGCCTTCTAAATGTTTACAATCAAAAATAACTGCTACTCTCAATCTTGACTAGAAAAGCCTCTTAGAGTTGGCAGCAATTACTAGAAAGACAACTGGTCAAAGTGCTGAGAAAACTGAGTGTTTAGGCAGGTGCTGGCAGTACATGCCTTTAATCCCAGCACTTGGGAGGCATAGGCAGGCGGATCTCTGTGAGTTCAAAACCAGCCTACCTAGTCTAGTCTACAGAGCAAGTTCCAAGACAGCCAGTGATACTCAAAGAGAAACCCTGTGTCAAAAAAATAAAATAAAATAAAATAAAATAAAATAAAATAAAATAAAATAAAATAAAATAAAAAACTAAAAATAAAAAACAATAATAATAAATAATAATAACTTTAAAAAATTAATTCTAAACCCTAAATGACACACATATAGCACTCCCCTCAAAGCTCAGGGAACACTGAGGAAGAAGGGGTAGAAAAACTTAAGAGCTGGGAGATGGGCAGGAGTGCTGTGAGATGCTGTTTTCTGGACATAAGATTGACTCATAGAAGCTGTGGCACCAGCACACAATCAAGCCAACAAGGCAAACCAACACGCCAACAAGCAGCACCAATTGGACTCACTGAGTTACAAGAAAACAAACAAAAACAAAAAAAAGGGAAAGAAAGTTAAAATGTGGGGACCTGTGATAGGAGAATCTGGGAAGGAAAAACTGGAGCAGGTATGATCAAGATACAACATACAAAAATTTCAAAGAATAAGTAAGTTATTCTAAAAAATAAAATTAAGTTAATTGAAAGTCAGGATGAAGGGCATTTGGGAGCTCTTTACTGTGTTTTTAAAGCTTTTAGCACAGTCCCAAAATTATTCCAAAATCAACTAATACTGACAATGAAGAGTTCCTAACAAAGAAATTCTGAAACCACATGAAAAGGTCAAATTATTTTAATAAAATCCCTAACTTCTAAACAGTATCAAGACAGTCAAATATTTAATTATGACATCAAATATTTGGGGTTGGAGATATGGCTCGGCAGTTAAGAGCACTTGTTGCTCTTGCAGAGGACACAGGTTCTATTCCTAGCATGGCAGCTCAAATGCCTGGGTTACAGAACCCACTTCTGGTTTCTACAAGGCACCAGGCATACACAAGGTACAAAAACACACATACAGGCAAAACACTATATACATATAACAAAATTTTAAAGCAAATATGATACATAAACTAATCCATATTTATGACATGTCATTCTTTCAATAAACATTTACTTGGTACTCTTGGGCTAAACAAGTTCTATATAATGTCAGGAAATATTAGCATAAATGATTACAAGTATTTATATTTTAATCTGTTTTGATGTATTTTCTACATATATTTTTATTTAGCATTAATTGAATGCTATTGAACTAAAGCATATTGAATCTTTAAGAAAAATTCTTGAGCCAGGCAGTGGTGAAGAACATCTTTAGCCCCAGCATTTGTGAAGCAAAGGAGTTTAAAGTCAGCTTCGTCTACAGAGAGAGTTCCAAGAAAGCCACAACTAAACAGTTCTTTTGGGGGAGGGGGAGCAGAAAGAAGGAAAGGAAGGATGAAAACATCTGAGAACCTGTGAAGAAAGAGAAAACTTCATTTATTGTAAGGCTTAACTTTCACCTCTACATGAAGCTCTTTTCTAGAGAAAAACAAAACAGAAAACAACTTTTGGAACTGGAGAGACAGTTCCACAGTTAAGAGGGCTAGCTGCTCTTCAGAGGACTTAATTTAGTTTCCAAATTCATTTCCATCGCCCACCCACACCAGGCTGCTCACAACCACCTGTAATGTCAGCTTCAAGGGCTCCAATATCATCTTTCAGCACTTGAATGAACATGCCATATAATCAAACAAACATATACTCATAAAACTATACTTAAAGTTTTTTAAATCAATTTTAATATTAACTTACAAAATTAACTTTTTTTAAAAAAAGATTTATTTATTTATAATATGTAAATATACTGTAGCGCTTTTCGGGCACCCCAGAAGAGGGCATCCAATCTTATTACAGATGGTTGTGGTTGCTGGGATTTGAACTCAGAAACTCTGAAAGAGCAATCAAAGCTCTTAACCACTGAGCCAACTCTCCAGCTCTTGAACCTGCAGCCTCTCCAGCCCTGCTCACTGTAGCTGTCTTCAGAAATCCCAGAAGGGGGTATCAAATCTCATTATAGATGGCTGTGAGCCAGCATGTGGTTACTGGAATTTGAACTCTGGACCTTCAGAAGAGCAGTCAGTGCTCTTAGCTGCTGAGCCATCTCACCAGCCCCCAAAATTAACTTTTTTCTATGAAAATCTAATAGCTCCCTCCTTTCTTTTATTTACAATTGCCTTTTACTTTTCAAACCTTACTTCTAATATGATCAGGTTGAAAGACAATTTTTCATTTTAAACACTAGCACAAATGGTAGACATATGAAGGAAGTAGTATATACAGAATAAATACTTAAAACACTCAGAAATAACTTTTCCATTAGTAAGAAATAAAACGTAAGGCTAAAATGAGAAATCAGTTTTCTAAAACATGCCAAGGCCAAAGACAGGGCACAGTATGAAATGGCAGGGCATACTATGTATGAGCTGGAGCCTCTGAGTCAGAGGACTGAAGCCTTTCAGCTGAAACATCTTATGGCAGACTCTCATCCTGTTACAATGGAGAGAACAGGAATGTGCTTTGGAGGCAAACTGACATCTTCAAATGTCTTTTTGTATTTTTTCCCTGAGACAGGGTTTTCTCTGTGTAGCCCTGGCTGTCCTGGAACTCACTCTGTAGACCAGGCTGGCCTCGAACTCAGAAATCCACCTGCCTCTGCCTCCCAAGTGCTGGGATTACTGGCATGTATCACCACTGCCGGCTTTGGTTTTGTTTGGTTTTGGTTTTGGTTTTTGGGGTATTTTTTGTTGTTTTGTTTTTTTATCTTCAAATCTTAATTTCATTTTTTGTCAGCTGTATAACTTAGGACAAATTTCCTGCTGTATAAGCTTCTGTTTCTTACTTCAGTAAGTAAGAGTCAGACATACTTATACTTACCTTGCTATATTATAAAGCCAATGCAAGGTGTCTATGGCTTTTATTCTTAAAATTATTAAAACAATACTGTGCTGATTTATGATTGATTCTGGTTAAGGAAAATAACAGGCAGCATGAAAGTTTTGCCAAAAAAAAGTGTTAAATTTGAAAACCGGGGTAAAGTAACCACTAAGAAATTGGATATGTTGGGCAGTAAGGCCATTGGGTAGAACAGACTATAAAATACAGAGAGGATAGAAAAAAGAACAGATGTACTTTCAAGACCACTTCCCTCTACTCAACTAAGATATAAAAACCTATCAGATAAGAGCTGGACAGATCGCTCAACAGTTCAGAGCACTAGCTCCTCTTAGAGAAGGCCCAGGTTTAATTCCCAGCACCTACATGATGACTCATAATTGTCTATAAGTCCAGTTACACCCTGCTATCCAGAAGAGAGCACTGGACGCTCTGAAACTGAAAGTATGAAAATCTGACGTGCTTTTTAAAAGAAAATAAGAAAAAGAAAAAAGCCTCTGAATAACAAAGGCATGTCCACTGTTTTCTTCTAAACTTTATTCCTGAAGTATAACTTAAAGTTCATTTGATAACATAGAAAAGCCATTTTTACAGTTACTAATTTAGCAATCTAATTAAAATAATTTCTGGTAAGCTCCTCAAAAAATCCTGTGCAAGCACAGTCCCTGCACTGTCCACGTATTGTCCCATCAATGTCTCCTCAATGTCCCGCACGGTTCCCCGCTCTGGAACTGCACTGTCCCCACACTGTCCCGGCACTGTCTCTGCAATGTCCCTGCACAGTCCCCACACTGTGACAGCACAGTCCCCGCACTGTCTTCTCACTGTCCCACTATTGTCTCTGCAATAACCCCGTATTGTCCTGGCACTGTCCCTGCACTGTCCACCACACTGTTCCCACACTGTCCTGGCACTGTGCCCATTCTGTCCCCGCACAGTCCCTGCACTTTCCTAGGACTGTCCCAGCACAGTTCCAGCACTGTCCCCTCATTGCCACACACTGTCCCATATTGTGCCCATACTGTCCTGGCACTGTCCCTGCAATGTCCCAGGAAAATACCCGCACTGTCCCCACACTATCCTGGCACAGTCCGGCACTGACTTGGCACTGCTACAGCAATGTCTCCACAATGTCCCCGGCACTGTCCCTGCACTGTCCTAGCACTGTTGCAGCAATGTCTCCGCAATGTACCTGCACTGTCCCAACACTGTCCTGGAACTGTGCCCATTCTATCCCCGCACTGTCACTGCACTGTCCTAGGATTGTGCCAGCACAGTCCCAGCACTGTCCCCTCACTGTCGCACACTGTTCCATATTGTGCCCATACTGTCCCTGCACTGTCCCTGCAATGTCCCGGGAAAATACCCACACTGACCCTGCACTGTCGTGGCACAGTCCAGCACTGTCCATGCACCGTCCCAGCAATGTCTCCGCAATGTCCCAGCACTGTCCCTGCACTCTTCAGGCACTGTCTCTGCAATGTCCTTGTACAGTCTCCACACTGTCCTCACACTGTCCTGGCACTGTCCCTGCACTGTCCCCGCACTGTTCCAGCACAGTCCCTGCACTGTCTTCGCACCGCCCCAGCAATGTCTCTGCCATATCCCCGTACTGTCCACACAATGTTCCCACACTGTCTCCGCTTTGTCCCCGCACTGTCCAGGCACTGTCTCAAAAATGTCTCCGCACTGTCTTGGCACTGTCCCAGCAATGTCTCAGCAATGTCCCTGCACTGTCCTCACACTGTCCCCACAGTGTCCAGGCACTGTCTCTGAAATATCACTGCACATTCCCCTCACTGTCCCCGCACTGTCCTGGCACTATACTGGCACTGGCCCAGCTATGTACCCTTACTGCCACTGCATTGTCCCCGCACCGTGCCAGCACAGTCCCCACACTGTCCACACACTGTCCCCGCACTGTCCATGCACTGTCCCAGCAATGTCTCCTCAATGTCCCTGCACTGTCCCAACACTGTCTCCGCAATGTCCTTGAACAGTCCCCACACTGTCCTTGTTCTGTTCCCTTGTTAAATTGCAATGTAACTGCAAATTCCACAAATTTCTTCGCGCTGTCCTGCCACAGTCCCCGCACTGTCCCGTCAATGTCCCTACATTGTTCCTATACTGTCCCCGCACAGTATCTGCAAGGTCCAGGTACTGTCCGTGCACTGTCCCGGTACAGCTCCCACACTGTCCCATCACTGTCCTTGCACTGTCCCTGCACTGTGCAAGCACAGTCCCCTCACTGTCCACGCATTGTCCCAGCAATAGGTCCTCAATGTCACACACTGTCCCCGCCCTGTCCCCCCACTGTCCGGGCACTTTCTCCACAATGTCCCTGCACAGTCTCCACACTGTCCTTAGACTGCCTGGTCACTGTCCTGGAACTGTCCCCGCACTGTCCCCTCACTGTCCTCTCACTGTCCCTGCATTGTGGAAGCAAAGTCCCCGCACTGTCCTCACACTTTCCCAGCAATGTCTCCGCAATTACCCCACACTGTCCTGGCACTGTCCCCACACTGTTCCCTCACTGTCCTGGCACTGTGCCCGTTCTGTCCTCGCACTGTCCCTGAACTGTCCTAAGACTGTGCCATCATAGTCCCAGCATTGTCCCCTCCCTGCCACAATCTGTCCCATATTGTGCCCATACTGTCCTGGCACTGTCCACGCAATGTCCTGGGAAAATATCCACACTATACCTGCACTGTCCTGGCACAGTCTGGCACTGCCCACGCACTGTCCCAGCAATGTCTGAGCAATGTCCCCGCACTGTCCCTGCACTGTTCTGGCACTGTCTCCACAATGTCACTGCACAGTCCCCACACTGTCCTCGCACTGTCTTTGCACTGTCCCTGCACTGTCCCGGCACTGTCCCTGCACTGTTCTGGCACTGTCTCCACAATGTCACTGCACAGTCCCCACACTGTCCTCGCACTGTCTTTGCACTGTCCCTGCACTGTCCCCGTACTGTCCTCGCACTGTGCCAGCACATTCCCATCACTGTTCAAGCATTGTCCCAGCAATGTCTCTGCAATGTACCAGCACTGTCCTGACGCTGTCCCGGCACTGTCCACACACTGTCCCAACAATGTCTCCGCAATGTCCTCGTACTTTCCAGGCACTGTCCCACCACTGTTCCGGAACTGTCCCCGTACTGAGCAAGTACAATTCCTGCACTGCCCTCGTACTGTCCCAGCAATGTCTCCGCAATGTCCCTGCACTGTCCACGCACTCTCACCACACTGTCCCTGCTTTTTCCCTGCTCTGTCCCAGCACTGTCTCATCAATGTCAGTACACTATCCTGGCACTGTTCTGCCACTGTCCACGCACTGTCACATCAATGTCTCCACTATGTCCCCGCACTGTCCCTACACATTCCCGGCACTGACTGAAATATACCTGCACAGTCCCCACACTGTCTTTGCACTGTCCTGTCACTGTCCTGTCACTGTCCTGGAACTTTCCCCACACTGTCCCTGCACTGTGCAAACACAGTCCCCTCACTGTACACGCACTGTCCCAGCAATGTCTCCTCAATGTCTCATACTGTCCCCGCTCTGTACATGCACTGTCTCCTCACTGTTTGGGCACTTTCTCTGCAATGTCCCTGAACAGTCCCCACACTGTCCTTGCACTGTCCCATCCCTGTCCCGTCACTATCCTGGAACTGTCCCCGCACTGTCCCCTCACTGCCCCCACACTGTGCAAGCACAGTCCCCACACTGTTCATGCATTGTCCCATCAATGTCTCCTCAATGTCCCACTAGGTCACTGCTCTGTCCCTGCACTGTCCCCACACTGTGCCTGCACTGATCCGGCACTGTCTCCACAATGTCCCTGCACAGTACCCACACTGTCCCTGCACTGTCCCTGTACCGTCTCAGCACTGTCCTAGCACTGTCCCCTCACTGTCCCTTCACTATTCCCGCACTGTGCCAGCACAGTCCCTGCAATGTTCTCGCACTGTCACAGCAATGTCTCCCCAATTACCCCGCACTGCCCTGGCACTGTGCCTGCACTGTCCCCACACTGTCCCCTCACTTTCCTGACACAGTGCCTGTTCTGTCCTCGAACTATACCTGCACTGTCCTAGGAGTATGCCAGCACAGTCCCAGCATTGTCCCCTCCCTGCCACACTGTCCCATATTGCGCCCGTACAGTCCCGGCACTGTCCACGCAATGTCCCTGGAAAAATACCTGCACTGTCTCTGCACTGTCCTGGCACAATCTAGCACTGCCCACGCACTGTCCCAGTAATGTCTCAGCAATGTCCCCATACTGTCCCTGCACTGTTCTGGCACTGTATCCACAATGTCCCTGCACAGTCCCCACACTGTCCTCACACTGTCTTTGCACTGTTCCTGCATTGTCCCCTCACTGTCTCCTCACTGTCCCTGCACTGTCCTCACACTGTGCCAGCACATTCCCATCACTGTTCACGCAGTCCCAGCAATGTGCCTGCACTGATCCCCGCAATGTACTGGTGCTGTCCCGGCATTGTCCATGCACTGTCTCATCAATGTCTCCTCAATGTCTCCGTACTGTCCCGCCACTGTCCTGACACTGTTCTGGAACTGTCCATATGTCCCCCCCCCACTGTCTCCACACTGTCTCCGCACTGAGCCAGCTCACTCCCGGCACTGTCCTCGCCCTGTCCCAGCAATGTCTCTGCAATGTCCCCGCACTGTCAATGCACTGTCACCACACTGTTCCCGCTTTTTCCCCTGCCCTGTCCTGGCACTGTCTCATTAATGTCCGTGCACTGTCCTGGCACTGTCCACGCACTGTCCCAGCAATGTCTCCACACTGTCCCCACACTGTACTCACACTGTCTTTTCACTGTCCTGGCACTGTCCCGGCACTGTCCTGGAACTATCCGCGCACTGTCCCCTCACTGTACTTGCACTGTCCCCGCACTGTGGAAGCAAAGTCCCTGCACTGTCCACTCACTGTCACACACTGTTCCATATTGTGCCCTTACTGTCCCGGCAATGTCCCTGCAATGTCCCAGGAAAATAGGCGCACTGTCCCCACACTGTCCTGGCACAGTCCGGCACTGTCCACGCACTGTCCCAGCAACGTCTCCGCAATGTCCCCGCACTGTCCCTGCACTCTTCTGGCACTGTCTCTGCAATGTCCTTGCACAGTCCCCACACTGTACTCACACTGTCCTGGCACTGTCCCTCCACTGTCCCCACACTGTCCTGGCACTGTCCCGCACTGTTCCAGCACAGTCCCCACACTGTCCCCGCACTGTCCCTGCAATGTCTCTGCAATATCCCCGTACTGTCCACGCACTGTCCCCACTTTGCCCCCGCACTGTCTGGGCACTGTCTCATCAAAGTCTCCACACTGTCCTGGCACTCTCCCAGCACTGTCCCAGCAATGTCCTACATGTCCTACAGTTTAAATCATACATTCAGTTCTCCAGCTAGTGAAAATTCCCAACAGCCCCAAATGGTGCAAAAACCAAAAGTCGTAACTTACTAAATCTTCTAAGCTGGAAAGGTGCTCAAATCCCTCAGGTATGCAAGTCAGTTCATTGTGCTGGAGGTGCAGCGCCTTCAGGTTTTTTAAGCTCGTAATTTCTTCAGGCAGCATTTTCAGTTTGTTATGGCTATTAGTTAATAAAATAAAAGCTGAGTGACTTAGTAGGCTAAGAAGTTGGTTACCAAAGGCTTTTGTCAACCAACCACACAGACGCACCATAACTATCGAATGGTCCCATCCATTCAAGTGTTTATCAAGACCCACATCTCCAAAATATACACCCATTAGCAGAAATTTAAACCAAGTTAGGGTTTGAAAGAAAACCATCTATGAAAATCTTAAGTAGACATAAATAATTTGTAAACTTTTGATTGTTTAACATGTAATATGAAAAGGACTTACTGGACTCTTATTAAATATTTACATTATCCTGAAAAAACTATGTTCACATACACATTTCAATGGTGCTATATATTTTTTATAATATTTATTTTTATGTGTATAGCTGTTTTGCCATATATATGTCTGTCTGGTACACATCAAGGCCAGAAGAGAGCGTTGGATACTCCAAATCTGGAGTTGTAGGGAGATGTGAGCTGCTGTGTAGATTTGGAACTTGAACCCAGATCTTCTGGAAGAGTACACAGTGCTCTTAAATGTTAACCCATCTCTCCTGCCCCTAAAGCTGTGTCTGATATGGAGGCTAGGTTTTCAATTTCATGTTCAAAACAAAAGCATTTATTTCTAGTTTCAGATCTAATAGGTCTGGCAATACTCAATTTGATTCTATACTTGGCCTTATCAACATACTGACATATACTTCCTAGTAATTAAGAGAGGAATGAAGCTTTGGCACCACGGCTTACTTGGTCAAAGCACCTGTCTTATAAACATGAAACCTTTGGTTTGAATCCCACAGGTACTTTTTGTACAGACTGAAGGGTAGTGCACTTTCGTCTGTTTTGAATTGTAGTTAACCTTTACAAATTGCTGGATGTGGTGGCACACAATTTAGTCCTATCATTCAGGGGGCAGAGGGTATCTCTGGAATTTGAGGCCAGCCTGGTCTACAAAGGGAGTTTCAGGAAGTTCAGTTCCAAAGCTGTTATACAGAGAAACCTTGTCTTGGAAAAAAAAAAGTAGTGGTGGTGGGGGTATAAATAAGTTTCAAATGCATCATAACTTAAATATTCAACTATGAAATTTATCCCATTTTTTATTTTAGTTTACATATAAAAGGGGAAAGGAAAGTCAGAGGCTTTTGACTAATATTACATTAAACTAGTGGACCCCAAAGGTGCTTGGACATGTTTAACTACTACTAATACTTAAAAGTCATGCTTCGGCTCAGCTGCTGAACATACAAGGGGTCCTGACCTCCACTAAGCACCACAAAACCCAAAACTCAAGCCAAAAGCAGCAAAAGGGCACAAAACTCTTCTCCATTAATGAAATAATTAGTATTTCTAATCTACTATGTAATAACTAGATTTTCAGGCTAAAAGTGTAAATTAAAACCTGAGATTCTGAGAAAGTTTTCTAAAACAAGAGCCAAAAGTATCTCATAAACAAAATATATTAAAAAAAAAACATCAATTGGCTTTAAATCTATAGAATCAAAGAGGATGTAATAAATTCTAAAAACAAAACACATAGACAAAGTTGCTGTGAAGAGCCCCACAGACTTGTGTGACTAAGGCAAAAGTCCCAAAGCACTTTGGTGTTACACTGGGCCAAACAGCAAGATTTCTCTAAAGAGAAAAAATAAGGAGCTGGAGAGATGGCTCAGAGGTTAAGAGCACTGACTGCTCTTCCGGAGGTCCTGAGTTCAAATCCCAGCAACCACATGGTGGCTCACAACCATCTGTAATGAGACCTGATGCCCTCTTCTGGTGTGTCTGAAGATAGCTATGGTGTATGCACATATAATAATAAATAAATCTTTTAAAAAAAAAAAAAAGAAAGAAAAGAAAAAATAAGCTGGGCAGTGGTGGCGCATGCCCATAATCCCAGCACTCTGGAAGGCAGAGGCAGGTGGATTTCTGAGTTCGAGGCTAGCCTCATCGACAGAGTGAGTTCCAGGACAGCCAGAGCTATACAGTGAAACCCTATCTCGAAAAAACAAAAAAACAAAAAAACAAAACAAAACAAAAAAAACCAAATAACTGAATCATTACATTCTTGTTCTCCCTTAGCCAGTTTCTGGGATGATGCAAAGATCTGGTCCTGTTTTCTCCTCTTGGGGAGAATCCAGCATCTGGCAGGTATTTAACCAACCCTGCTTCCTACTGGGCCACACTGTAGTTCAAGGTTATATTCTATGTGAAGAAAAGAGATTTCAGGTTCATACCACTGTAACTGCAGTCTTAGAAATAGGTTCACACTTTACCTGACATTAAGTTTCTGAAGATTGTCTAGCTCTCTTATAGCTGAAGGGAGAGATGTCAGCTGATTATCATGTATCTAAAATGAATACAAGACAAAGTCAATATTCTTAGACTTATAATTAGCAATATTTGAGCTTTGCCATTGAAAAAATAATTTACTAAACCCCTGTTCTTCATATTAAATGGTAATGTGATGGGTGATTAGTAATTTATTATGTATATACTGGCAAAACTGTTGTTCAAAATTGTAAACAAATAAGTTATTACTAAAATGAAAAGAGACAAACACAGACTTGACCTAAGGAAGATCAGCAGGGTTCTGGTGGTCTCTTAATATCACACACAGAACAGATATGAGCTGGGAGAACAGCTTTACAGTCTCACAAAATCATACTGTCTTAACAGTAGAAAGAACCTTAGAATATGCCAGACTATTGTGTTGTTATTTTACAGACACAAAACAAAACTTCCTCCAAGAATAGCACTGTTTACATCCACCATTTCCACACACGAGTTGAAAGGTTTGGACATTTCCAATTTCACTAAAAGTCTGTAGATTCTAAAAAGTACACTTTTCACACTTATCTCATGGGGCAGATCAACTTTCACTATAATAACAACCCAATTAAAAACACAAAAATTCAGGTAAATAGTTACAGCCAACGAGTCTAAGGGCAAGTTATAAAACAACAGGAACACAAAAGACTCCTAAGTCCTATATTTGCTTTCATGTCTAAAACAAAAGTTAACAAGGGGGAATAAAAAAACAAAAACAAGAAGCCAAGTGCCAGTTCTGTCTACACACACGACTCACTTAATCACAGCATCTACACCTGGTGTGTGGACATTAGAGACATAGAGTCGATCTTCCAAGTCAGTTTCTTATTATCTTGCATTCTGTAAGCTGAGCAAGGAAGGCTTCCTGTTTAGCAAAATCTAAACTTAGCTCTTCAATTTACCTAAATTCAGTCTTTTTTAACTAAGATTCCATAATTATAGTCAACTTACATCAAGAACGGTGAGGGCAGGCAAGAGTCGGAGGTCATCAGAGAGAGACTGAAGTTTATTGCTGGAGAGGATGAGTTTGGTCAGATCTGTCTGTTCCCACCATCGTTCAGTAGAACTGAATGAAAGATTCTGATTAGCCTCTTCAGGAATGTCCACATTTATTCTCCAAACACACTGAGGGACTATCTCCATCACCACCACATCAAAAAGAAAAGGGAAAAAGAAGAATAAAAATGAAGTGAAGACTAAGAGACACGCACTGAATACTTAGCTTACAACGGACCCAAATAACTCCAAGGCCTGAGGGACAGCATGGTGGGTGTATTAGTTACTTTTCTATTGCTGTAATAAAACACCATGACCAAAATAATTTATAAAAGAAAGTGTTTAATTTGGATAATGATTCCGGGGGGATAGAGTTCATGATGGTGTAGTAAATGATCTGCTGAGAGCTTGCACCCTGAGCCACCATGAAGCAGAGAAAGGTACACTGGGGATATATTAGTCTTTTGAAACCTCAAAGCTCACCCTCAGTGACATACCTTTTCTAACAAGGTGATGTCTCCTAATCCTTTCCAAATAGTTCCACCAACTGGAGACCAACTATTCAAACATATGAGCCTACAGAGAGCATGCTCATTTAAACCATCAGTGGGTGAGTGCACTTGCTGTCAAGCCTGGTCACATGAGTTTGTTTGAACCTCAGAACAACACTGGTGGAGAAAACCAACTCCTGCAAGTTGTCCCCTGACTTGCTCATGGGCAGGAAAATAAATGTTTAAAAAGTATTTAAATGCCAATAAACCAAACATCAATAAATTACAACACAATGCATTTTATTGGGGGGAAAAAAACAGACTGTAATGCAAATTTTACATGAGACCCTAAGTTTGATCCCTAGCACTGAAAACACAAAACACAACATTAAACTCTCCTAATAACTGTGAGATGGGTGGTTTTACTATGGCTGTTTTATAGGTGAAAAAAATGAGGCATCAAGAAAATGTATGTCATTCAAATTTACCAGGTTTCTTACCCACCACACAAAACTGTGCTATTCTACTGTAGCAACATCTACAACACAATAGAACAATCACTATGAAGTGGACGCTCCACTAGACTGCTTGCTTCCAGGCAAGGTCCTAGGTTCCATCTCTAATACAGCTCTGAGATAAGCAAAAGTTTGAATCTCTAGGAAGAAGCTTGTCAACAAGCTGAATCAAAACTTCTTCTGTAGCCAACTATGTAAAGAAGAGCCCTTCGCTCCCTGACAAAGGTGTGGCTACAGGAGGGTGACACAGAAATTGGAATGTGACATAAGCCAATCAATCACTAGTTATGCCCTACTCTCATAGTCATTCAAATTCACCAGATACTTCCCAATCGAATGCTGGAATGGAGGCTTGCCACTGTATGAGCCAGTAAAGAAGAGTCAGAATAAGGAAAACAGATTTTAATCCCAAAGAGACAAATAGAAAAAAAGCTTTAGAAATTTAAAAGGGGAAGAAATATAGGAAAAGTGCAGAAAATCAGCTCCTCCTTCTAGGTTCCTGCCCTGACTTACTTCAATGATGCCAAATAAACCCTTCCCTCCCCAACTTGCTTTTGGTCATGGTGTTTCCTCACAGCAATGATAACCCTTACTACAACAACTAGTAATGGTATGTTAGTAAGCAATAAATTATTTTCAATTTATATATTTCTTTATAGTTTGGTGGGTTTGGAGTCACAACAATCTGTTTCTTCCTTGATGGGTGGTATTGGAGACTGAACCTTCAAGAATAGTCTACTCAATATGAAGACACCCTTCAAAATTCTAGACTAGATATACAAACCAACAGATGTGCAAACTGCAACACAGAGCTATAAAAAAAAAATGAAGAAGGAAATATGATCCCTCAAAAATCACAACTAATCTTCACAGAAATAAACAAAATGCCACATGAAACTTTCGAATTTTCAGGTAAGAAATTATTAATACATTAAAAGAGGATACAAACAAGAAGATGGTTTCAACCTAAGCCTCAGAGAAGAAAGTCAGCAAAATGGATGAAAACATCCACAATATGGATGAAAATGTTAAGAATATGGTAGAAAAATTCAGAAACTGAGATCGAGGGAAAAAAAAAATCTTCCTACATCAATTAGCACAGCCAAGACAATTCCCCACAGACCCACCCATAAGCTTATTTGTGCTGACCCTAAAAAAAAAAAAAACACTTTCATATTGTCCCAGTGCTGTGCAAGAGGCTTCTCTACAATGGCGGTTTTATCAATTATAGCTGTCTTTTCAGTACCAGCCTGAATACTCTCCTCCTGAAATTGCCCCTGCCAAATAAACCAGTACATCGTCTTCTCTCAGGTACTCAGGACATGGGTAGAATGAAGCCACTTCTTGGCCACAATAGAATCCAAATGGCTGCTAACCCAGTTCCCAACACAGCCCTTGTTTCCCTGTAAAACTTCAAGAGTCAGGCTTCCAATGTCTATATTTCTGTCAGCATTCTTATTTTCAAACTTCCCATATTAAAAACAAAACAAAACAAACAAACAAACAAAAAAAAAAACGCAGCCCATTATGCTCTGCCCATAACATTCAGTGTTTTTCCTAGACCTACATTCCAGAGTCTTCCACAGTCTAGCCACATAAAATAGTTCAAATTGTCATAGGAACTACTTAGTCAGATTTACCCACTTCCTGGGTACCAATTCCTGTCGTAATCTTCTTTCCGGATGCTGTGGTAAAATACCATAACAAAGCACCTTAGAGAAAAAGTTTATTTTAGCTCATAATTTCATTTGTAGGCCATCAGTCAAGGTGGCAGGAACTTGTAACAGCACTCACAACACAACTACAACCAAGAGCAGAGGGAGAAATGAATCAAGACATGCACACTTTTTTATACAGCTCACCCTTGGATTCAAGACCCAAATCAGGGAATGGTGCAACCCACAGTGGGCTAGATCTTCCTACTTCAATTATCAATCAAGACAGGTCTTCATAGACATGCAAGAGAACATGATCTAGATAATCCCTCATTGAGTGTGTCAACTTGACACAAGTAATCATTACATTCAGTAAGCATACACATAATGTCTTTACTTAGTCAACCTTATAGATAAACAAGTTCACTATTAGAAGTGGAAGATTTTAATCAATGCAAGTAGAGAAAAATATTACAGAAAGAATGCTTCTCAATCCTCTCTTTGTCTCTGTCCTCTCCTATCAAACACATACACTACAAAGGTATTCATTTATACTTAGTAACACGTAGATTTGTCCTTGTTGGTCATTCACAGTTTTCTTAGGATGTCCTCAAATTCATACACTCTGCAGCATTTACTCTGAATTACTACTTAAGATAAGTAGTATGTTTATCATTGGGGTTTTTCTCAACTGGAAAAAAAAAAAAGGTCGTGAAAGAGAAGTATTCTAAGCTCACAGAGGGGAGCTGGTAAAACCAAAATAAAAGGAAGGCGATGGTCAAATCAAATACCTGCCTATCATCTATCTCATAGCTAGTTTACTCCCAAACTACGATGTTTATCCCGCATTCTGTGGACATCTCAGTGAACACTCCGAGTAAGTCATGGCTACAGTCCTAGCAGGGCCACAGAGCTGGCGCGGGTGAGTGCACCGAGGACCAAGAGGCGCGCTGCCTCACCTTCCCCGAGGTTCCTTCCCGCCAAGTTGAGCTGGCCGCTGCTCCTCGCTGCTTTCAGCAGGCCCTGGGGAACAGAGGGGCCTCTGTCCTTGTTCTCCGTGTGGAAACCTGCACGAGGGTCAAACCTAGAGCCTCTCCGCTGGCGCGACATGTTCAAATGCTCAGGCCGGATGCCCCGACCACGGCTGTGACGTTTCAAGATGCCACAGTGGAATAACCCCGCCCCTTCCGCCTCGCAGTAATCCGGGCCTTGCCCTAGCTGCGCGCGCTGATGTCGTCACCGCCAGCTCCCGGGGCCGCAGCACCGACGAGCCCTTCCGTTGCCCTCACCAACCTCGCACTGAGGAGAAATTTCTTTCGGGTAAGTGCGTCTAACGGGCTGAGAGATCCTCGGGGAAAACATGGGCTCCCTACTTAGCGCGGTCGGGCACGCCTGCGCTACCCAACGTCGCATCAGAACGTGGCAGCGTCGAAACCTAAGGCGCGGCCTATGGCCCCGGGCGCCAGGCTTGGGGATTGCTGGGTGCAGCGAGTCGGTGGTCTTGAGTTGATACCGGAATACAGGATGGCGAGTGACACAAAGCTTGGATCTTAATGATGTGTCCCCCTCCTGACAACTAAAAGCTGTGGTGTATTTGGAGCAGCTTGGACTTCGAATCCTACCTGCTTACAGACTAACGTATGCAGTTGACCCCAAACTTACGAAGCTCATTTTTCACCAATTTATGGATAATCCAATATTACGAAGTTTTTTTTTTTTTTTTTGGTTTTTTGGATTTGGTTTTTTTGAGACAGGGTTTCTCTGTATAGCCCTGGCTGTCCTGGAACTCACTCTGTAGACCAGGCTGGCCTCAAACTCAGAAATCTGCCTGCCTCTGCCTCCCAGAGTGCTGGGATTACAGGCGTGCGCCACCACTGCCCGGCTCTTACGGCTCTTACGAAGTTTTAAAAATAATTTCTGATAATGAAAATGTTGATACTGACCTGGCATGGTGGCGCACGCCTTTAATCACAGCACGAGATAGGCAGAGTCAAGTGGATCTCTTGAGTTGGAAGTCAGCAAAAAGAAGAAAGAAAAAAATTTTTAAATGCGTAGCTTTTGTTGGAAATACAAAAAATCAAAATTTTATTTAATAAGTAGCAATTTCCTGCTTAGTTTTTCCTGGAGTTTACAACGTATTGATGTAACGTTGTACTTCCTCAAACAACGTTTGAAGAAGTAGCTAGCCTTTGACTATCCTGGGCTGGGGATGTAGCTCCCCTAATGTGGGGAAGGTCGTGAATCCTGTGTCCAGCTCAGCACCAAATTCTTTGAGATTGATTTTATATTACATTCCTCTTAAGTTTAGTGTTTGTTTCTGTACACATGAATAGGGTTTCACGTGTCCTGGTGCCTCTGGAAACCGGAGAACAACTTGAGGGAGTTGATTATTTTTCCACCAAGCTTGACAGTAACATCTTTACCTGCTGAGCCATCTCACCAGTATGAATGAAATGGTTATGGGTATGGAGGTGTTTAGAGAGCCACTAGAATGCACCTCCCAGCCAACTCAGTCGGGTTTATAAAGGCAAAGAACAAAATTACAATGTGTTTATGTGCAAGCAGAACAAACTTGTTTACAGAAACATCAGTTAAAAAAAAATTATCCTTAACAACCCCTAACATTGGAGGTCTAATCTTGCTTTGTAGTTCTAAGTAGAGATTTTTAACTTTTAAACATAAAGTTAGCTATCACCGAAATGATTTTTTAAATTAATTTATTTTATGTGTATTGGTGCATTTGCCTTTTTGCCTAAGAAAGTATCATATCCTTTGGAACTATAGTTATTTGATGATTGTGAGCATCCTGCCATGTGGGTGCCAGGATCATACTTTGGTGCTCTGAAAAAACATTAAGTGCTCCTAAATGCTGAGCGATCTCTTCAGTTCCAATTTTTCCCCTACTTTTAAATGTAAAGAATATATGCTAGGAGAAGGCTGCATAACTCTTGTCACCCTAATGAGGAGAACAGTATTAGCTGAAAAGTAGAGTTGGTGTGGTCTGACCATTCTGTATCACATGCAGTTTCACTCAAATGTATTTTAGAGTTTTGTTTTAGAGTCTACAGAATCTCACTATGTGGCCCTAGCTAGCTTGAAACTCACTGTGTAGATCACACTGGCCTCCAACTTGAAGAAATCCACTCTATCAAGTGCTAAGATTAAAAATGAGTGCCACCACATCTAGCATATTTCTATATCAATAGATATGAACTGGCATAAGGATTTGGCTAATACAAGTTCATAATATATTGCATTTTATGCTTATGTAGCATGTGGAAAATAAACAAGTTATAGCCAAAATTATTTCTTGCATTTGAGAAAATTATGTATTTATTGCTAATTGATGGAAACTGGAAGCTAATTCATGAATTGAGCTTGTTTATAAAGTATGGCTGTAGTTTTGAGAACTAGTTCTTTATGGTAGTTGAATTACTTTAAGACTAATGCATTTAAAATGAAACATTTTTCAGTAGTGCTATTTTTAAAACATTGTTCAGTATTTGCTATTTTTAAAATTAGACAATATGGGGACAGTTGGAAGGCTCGGTGGTTAAAAGCACCTACTGCTCTTCCTGGGGTCCTGTTTCATTTCACAGCACCTACATCAGACAGCTTACAATTGCCTTTAACTCCATTTCAAAGAATATGGCTTCTACAAACATCTGCACACTTATGGTGCACATAAAAGCTTATACAGGCACACACATATACATAAATAAAAATAAATATTCTTTTAAATTAGACATTCTGCATTATTGAAGTAGAATAAAATAAAATAAAAGATCACATCTTTGGGGATGCAGTTCACTTATAGAACATTTGCATATTTGCAAAGGCTTTAGTTTCTATCACCAGCTCTATGGAATAGTGAAAAGGACCCCTCCTCTGTCCTGTTGAAGATTAGGCATACCTACCTTTTTTTATGGAGGTGTTTGGCTATGGTTTATTATATGCATTTTATTTAGTGTCTCTTGACATTAAGAGAAAAAAAAAACCCAGACACCAAAAACATAAGCAATCAGGTCACCCAGAAAGTGCTAATTTGTTTCATGACAGAAAGTAAGGCTTATTATCAGATAGGGAAATCCGTTCTTAGCACTACAATTTAATAGTACACTTTCAAGCATGGCTGTGTCACTCATGACATTTTGTGTATATATTAGATTTTTTTTTTCATAGTTGAAAGCTAGAGTTGCCTGGCGGTGGTGGCGCGCGCCTTTAATCCCAGCACTTGGGAGGCAGAGGCAGGTGGATTTCTGAGTTCAAGGCCAGTCTGGTCTACAGAGTGAGTTCTAGGACAGCCAGGACTTCACAGAAAAACCCTGTCTCAAAAAAAAAAAAGCAAGAGAGAGAGAGAACGCTAGAGTTGATGGTTGACTTATTAAATAAGTAGTTTCTGTTCTAGTAAGAGAAAAAGAGGTTAATTTGTGCAGAGTTTTCAAGCACACTTGCTTGCAAAATTAGCAGAGAAAACTTGCTTTGCAGACATTTGTGTTTTTATTTGTTTTTTTGTGAAAAGACTGTTTAGCCTGTGTTGAACCAGTATCATTCTTATATTTCAGAATATTGTCTTATCTGTGAAAGCTGATATCTTATGTTAACTGTTATTGAAAGGACATATTTATTTTCTTTAAAATTTTCAGTTTGCAATTCAACTTTTGTCTTTATACCAGATGACTTCTAAAAGCAGTCAGTAACCTTGCTGCCTTTGAAAACAGGGCATATTTAGCATTTATTCCCAATTTTAAATGTAGCTTTGATTTATATTTTGTTATTATTGGAGTTGTGGCTGTTCATCTTGGTCTCAATGGATGAAGAAAAAGTGTTGTATTTGGGGTTGTGTGTTTGTGTTTCATTGCTTCTCTTCATGCTTATGAATGGTGAAGCAATCACACTGCTCTAACATTCATCATGATTCTAATATATGATGTATTATATTCTAGTATATGCCTTCCTACTTTGTGAGATGGTTCTACCATTGATTTAAGTTGATAAAGGAAAGTATAAATAATCTGATAGTTTACTGAAAATCACAGACTGTTAATTTAAGCTTTGGTGATTAGATTTCTGGTTGTTTTGATTTCTTTTGTCATTTCCTTGACCCACAATTTTTTGTCTACCTGTACTGATTTGTTTGCTTTCTCTATTGTTGAAAATATTGCAATGGTATAGCCAGGCTTGGTGCTTGTAACCTTGGGAGACTTAGAGGGAAGGATAATTCAAGTTTGATACTACTTGTCTATAGACTGGACTGCTAAGTGAAAACCTGTCTCCAGAAACCAACCAAGCTAACCCACAGTTAAATGTATTGGCATATAATGGTGAACATTTAAATATAGAAGTGCAAACGTGAGTGGCCCCTGGTTCTGGAAAGACTCGGTGAAACAGTATTCGGCAAAACCAGAATGGGGAAGTGGGAAGGGGTGGGTGGGAAGACAGGGGAAGAGAAGGGGGCTTACGGGACTTTCGGGGAGTGGGGGGCTAGAAAAGGAGAAATCATTTGAAATGTAAATAAATTATATTGAATTAAAAAAAAGAAGTGCAAACTTGTGAACTCTTCTTGAGGTCCATCATCTAGAAATACCTGTTTTTCACTCTACACTCAACTTACTTACCGTTAATACAGATGCTTATTTTCTATCTTAGAGATGTTGGTCTTGCTTTCCTTTCTCCTTACTTCCCACAAACTACTTATTTGATCAATGTCATCAAAATGCTTTAGGCTTTAGCAAAAACATTTCTGTAGGGCCTTTAAAATGAGAAATTCACAAGGCAAATGTCTGGCTCTTTCTGTGTTCTAAAATCTGCAGATTCTGCATGTCTTGCCTTTTTAGTACATGCATTTCTTACATCTTTATGTTTGCTTTTGGAGAGTTTGTCAGAGAACTGCAATTGGAATAGAGTGGGAACATTGGCTGTCTTTTTTTCTGTTTTTCATGTTATGCTATACTTTTACCATCTCAGAAATCCCTAGAAGGTAGTAGAGACATAGTATTTGGAGACGTTTGTGAGTTTGGAGAAGTGGTGAGAAGAGTTTGTTGCCTATTTCCAGATTCTGTATTTCTTTTGCCTTTTCTGGCAAATCTTAAAAATCACTTAAACTGGCATAGATTGGATACACTTGCTGTTTGTCTTAATATTTTCATCACCTGCTCTTAGCTATATTATTTCTGTGAAAGTCATTAACAATGATAAGTATTTCATTGCCTATTCAACTTAGTAGATCTATGGTGATAATCAAAATTATTCAGTTACTTAGATTGACCAGGAAAACAGTAGATTTTTGAAATAAAAATGTATTTAAGCCAATTTTCCTGAAATTTTTGCTTTTTATTTTGGAATGGCTAAATACTTGAAAATATTCATTTAAATAAAATTTCTTTTTGCTAGCCTTTCTGCATCAGACGCCATCAATTCGTGTACTCAGTAAGTCTCACATAAATCAGATTCTGTGGTTAAAATATTTTATCACAGCTTATTCTTTGATTTAACTCTATAACTTTTATTTAAAAAAAAAAAATCAAGCATATAGGAAAATGTAGAATGGACCAAACCCAAGTTTGATCAAGGACCCACATGGTGGAAGGAGAGCACCTCCGAAGGGCACCATGGCACACACATACACAATAAGTAAATGTAATAAAATGGTTTGTTTGAAATGCAAAACAATATTAAAGATATTCATGTACCTTCCACAGCTAATAAATTGATGGTAAATAACACTGAAAATCAAAAGACAAACCTTGAACTCTTTTGTCATTGTGCTCTTTTGTTCTGTCATTGAGTATTGCATGAATAGTGCATTGTATGTACTCCTGATACTAAGAACGTTGAGCTATGAGAATTTGTAATTAGCAGTGAGTGATACCTCTGATTCATCGAGAAACTACTAACACTATCTTGGGAGTGATTGATGAGTGATAGTGTTGGTGTTGTTTTAACTCTGATGAGGCACATTAATCAGCCCCTCCCTTCTGTGCTTAAGAACTAGAACTAAGTCACTGAACTTGTGAGTAGACCTAGCAAGCCAGTTGCATCCTTGTCAGTATTGGCCAAGAGTTACTTGCCAGTGTAGAGATTTGTAACTCTCCGGGTAAAGTGTGAGGTTTTTAGCTTTCAGTAGTTTTGAGTCAAATAAATTAGCGTGGCCTGTGTGATAAATGACTAAAGTAGGTTGGTGTGAGTGTTCGGGTGTTCAGTGCTCACTGGACAGTAACTTTCAGATTTTGTGCTAGGTTCTGCAGTCTGGGGAATACATTTGAATAACAGAAGCAGTGCTGTTACTAGCTGGTGGCAGTGAGATGAGGTGAGGTAACTTCGTGGCTTGTATAAAGGCATGGAGAAGGCCAGCCTGGTCTGCAGAGTTCCAGGACAGCCAGGGCTACACAGAGAAACTCTGTCTTGTGGGGGAAAGGCTTAGAGAAAGTAATTTTGTATCTTTATATTAGAAAACTGGAATAGTTCAGATGAGGCCGAAGAAATAAGGCAGGGGCTTTTGTTTTTGTAGTGAAGAATATGCGTGTTGAAGCAGGTGTATTTCAAACTGCTGACCGTATACTGAAATATATTGAAGAATTGTAAAACTTGTAAAGGTAAGCTAAAATTCAGTGAGCGTACAGAGAGCCAGGGCGTGTTTGTTAAACTGTCTTTGCTGGAGGTTTCAGCGGCTAGGTGGAGGGATTCAGCCAGAAAGTGCTTCTGGTGCTATGTGGAGTAAACAGGAACCATTTCTGAGGTAGCTCAGCTGGGTGGGCGCAGCCGGGACAGTTGCAGGAGCGCGAACTGGACGCGTACTTCCGGGATCCAGACGCATGCGCGGACGGGCGTGTAGAATTGTGGGCCGGCGGCGCTGCGCGAGGTCGGCGGCCGTTTGTGTGCGGCCGGCGGCCAGTGCCGCGCGCTCTCACTCTGTCTTGTGTTTGATGTGTTGAGCAGGAGGCAGCCCGCGCCATGAGCAACACGGCAGTGGTCCCCAGCGCGCCAGGCCCGGGCCCAGGCCCCAGTGGCGGGCCAGGCGGTGGCACCGAGGTGATCCAGGTGACCAACGTGTCCCCGAGCGCCAGCTCAGAGCAGATGCGGACGCTCTTCGGCTTCCTGGGCAAGATCGACGAGCTGCGCCTCTTCCCGCCGGAGTGAGTACTAGGGCACTGCGGGCCCGCGGCCCTTCCGGTGAGGCGAGGCGCGCGGTCCGCCGGAGCCTAGCGTGGAAAATCCGCGGGCCCGCCAGGCCTCAGGCCGGGGTTGAACGCCCGACTGGAGTTTCAGGAATGTTTTTCCTCTTGATGTTGTTTATACCATCATTTTGCTTTGGGCACTTAATGCTTCCATTAAATCCCCCCTTTAAAAGAAAAGCAAATCCAGTGCTTTGTTAGAAAGGAAGTAAAATTGTTGCTGCTATTCATTTGATGTAAATCAGGTTTGCTCTTGTGATTTTGAACTAGGGAAGAGCGTCAAACCCCAACCCTTCGACAGACAACTAAATCAATAGGCCAGAATGCTAAGTTTTTATATTATCCAGAAATTCATCATAGCTGAATCCTGGTGTGCTTAAATAATTTACAGGATGCTTAAAATTGAATTAGGTTTTATGTGAGTTTTGTCGTGTTTTTAAAAATGGTTTCTATTGCAGTAGTATAAAACAAGTGTATTCATTGTAAGGAACAAAGAAGGTATGAAGATAGAAAATACACGTTTGAAATAATTGTATGCCCTCTAGAAAGAATTATAAAGTTTAGTGAAAACATAGTGGTTAATGGTAGTAAAACTACCAACCAAATTTTGGGGGTCTATGCTGTCCCTTAAATTCAGAATAAATGAGAATCATCAGTTTTCTGTTGTGTGTGTAATCACTAATCGTGCTGAAGTTGATATAAGCCTATGTGTTTGTTATTAAATTTCATGACTTCTCTACTTGAAATATTTTATATAACTGTTAGTGCTTAACATTGCTGTATTCTTAATTTTTAGAGGAAAAATGCAGAGGGTAGGTTAACCATTTCTTAGTGTTTTAGGAACAGTTGTTTGGAGAAGAATCTTGACTTTGGAAATAAACAGGGTAACTCCTTATAAGAGCATACAGAAATTGATGCTCTCTGTTTCATCACATCCTACCCTTCAGACTGCTCCAAAACTAATATTAAAACTTCAAAAAAATCATATATTCAACTTAATTGTCATTTAGTCCTGCAGATTACTAAAAGTCTTATTATAGTCACTCACGTTGTTAATTTTCCAAAGCAACTCTATACTGTATTATAAAAGAAAAAAGAAGTGGGTATTGTATTGGTGTTTTTAGTTTTTGTTTGTTTCATTTGTTTTTTTTTTTTTCCCTTGTAGACCTAGCTAGTGGACAATACCTTAAAGGAGGTTGTGATGGACTTGAGCTGGTCTTTTTGTGATGACATGGGTAATTCCATCATAAGCTGAATAGTTGGGGGTTTGTTTATTCCTTGAAATGATATAGGGTACTGTGTGTACTTACCTACAGAATAGGTCGGCCTTCCTGCCTTTCATAGACCAAGATTCTTGAGTTCATCAGCATTCCGTTTTGAAGAATGCATGTACCATACACATCTACTAAAACACATCAGGCCAGGGAAGGGCTTCTCAAGGGGGCAGGGGTCAACATGGGCTATGCTGACCTCCAATCAGGATCTTCCTGCTTTTACTTCCCAAGTGTTGTGATTATAGACATGGTGTTTATTGTATTGTTGTTGAAGTGAATAATAAAGTATTTAGTTTTAAATGAATTTCACAATGGGTGCTTATCTAGGTAGGGATCTCAGTGAAGCATGTCAGTGTTACACTGTACTCAAAGGCTGCTGTGGACAGATACATTCTTCATTTGAAACCTTCATGGACCAAACATGATCGGTGATCATTTTAATGATCTTACCCACTTTTCAAGAAAAATGTACTTTAATGAGTTATTGCATATTTCATTCTATAATTAGGAAGAGGCAAGGTGAAGTCAGTAAAATTGTTTTCAAGTGATTGTTACTCTTGTAAGTCTTCTGCTTGGAAATGGCCAACACAGTACTATGGTAGAGTTAAAAGACTAGTGTGATGGCCTAAATTGAAAATTCCTACATTTGAGTGGCCATGAATAGGGGGGGGTCTTAAGAACGAAGTCCCTCCTGGGAGAGGGATTCTGATTCAATGGGTTCTTGGTAAACACCGGAATTCACAATTTTCTATGTGCTTCTTAGAAGATACTTTGAAATTCTTTCAGCAGCAGAAACATAAGGGAACTGTTTTTCTTATCTTGCTTCTTGATACTTAAGCTTTTGGGTCTTTCTCTCTCTCTCTCTCTCTCTCTCTCTCTCTCTCTCTCTCTCTCTCTCTCTCTCTCTCTCTCTCTCTCTCTCTCTCTCGAGACAGGGTTTCTCTTGTATAGCCCTGGCTGTCCTGGAACTCACTCTGTAGACCAGGCTGGCCTCGAACTCAGAAATCCGCCTGCCTCTGCCTCCCAGAGTGCTAGGGTTACAGGCGTGTGCTATCACCGCCCAGCTAATACTTAAGCTTTTAAATGTGGTCCTTACACAGAATGAAATGTATTGGTAAGTGAGGTATAGTTAACTTGAAGGCGATGTTTTCTGATTTTCTAAAAAACTGTTTTATATATACTTCAAGAATGGTCTCTCTTTTTTAAAGATTCCTTTTCTGTATATGGGTGTTTTGCATGCATGTATGCCTGATGTGGGGCCAGAAGAGTGCACTACATCCCCTCGAACTGGAATTATAGACTGTTGTAAGTGCCCATCTGGGTGCTGGAAATCGAACATGGGTCCTCCACAAGAAGTACTCTTAACCATCTATTCATTCTAAGAACTAGTTTGAGTTTTTTTGTTTTGGGGGGTGGGGGTGTTCACCACAATTTGGACAACAATTACCAGTGTTAAAGAATGCCTATAATTTCCTAAGGTGTTATTCTGTTGGATTTTAAAAACAGAAGGTAACTTCATTTTGAAGAACTTGGTAAATTAAAAAAAAAAAAAGTGTCTAAGTGCTCATGCTAGGACATTCTCTTTACTATTTCTGATTGAAAACTTTTCTCAAATTCTAGACATTTTTTTAAAATGTGTTCATTGAGCCACATGATCTCAGCAGGAAGGTGTAGGCAGAAGGATCAAGAGTCTTGCAAGGCTAGCCTGAACTTACATAACACCGTGTCTTAAAAGAAAGCCATATCCTTTTAGAAGCATTGAGCATTCAGCTTTGTGGATGCAGATGCCTTGTTGCTTGGTTCTGCACCCTAAGCTCACCTAAGCTCATCTTCACGTATCAGGAAGAATTAAAGTAGAAGGAAGGGTTAATGTTGCTGTGCTGTTAGAGAACCTGAATAGGGTTTCCCACAGTCAGTGGCTAAGATTGTTACTGTCCTGGGGAACTGGTCTCTCAAGTAACTTGTGGTCTGGGTCTAGGAGGCAACCCTTTATGCTAGGAATTGACCTGTTATATCTTTTTTAAAACCTATTCTTCACTATCTTCTTTCACTACCATAGCTTGCACTTTATCACTTGTCTATAGAAGCAATGTGCATTTCCTAAAGTATATGGGGAGGAGGTGCTACATAACATGTATAAATGCCTATGTATGTGCTTTTTTTTTCTTTTGTCTGACAATGGCTTTAAACCAGAAAGCCTTGTTTAAAGTGCTTTGGCTCAGTGGTTAAGGGCACTCACTGACCGCTCTTCCACAGGTCCTGAGTTCAATTCTCAGCAACCACATGGTGGCTTACAACTTATCTATAATGGGATCTGATTCCTTTTTCTGATGTGTCTGAAGACAGTGATAGTGTACTCACATATATAAAGACAAGTCTTTTAAAAAGAAGAATACTTATCTTACATCTATAGATGTAGGGTCAAGGTGAATCAGTTTGGTGTTCAAGTCAAGAATGCTCATTGATTATCAAGTAGATGTAACTTTTGGCTTGTTTTGAGACAGGGTTTCAATGTAGCCTATGCTGGTCTGGAATTTACAGTTTCTGTCCCAGCTTCCTGGGAGATGGGGATTATAGGGTTGTGTCATTGTGTCTGCTTAGGATTACTTTCTACCTTTAAAGTTACACTGTGAAGTTACACCTATAATAAAACCTTGCTATGCCAGAACTGTCACTTGTGTTTAAAAACAGTTGGTGTTGGAACTAGGGATGTAGATCAGTGGTTCAGTGTCTACCCTGAGCTCGAGCAGCACAAGCACATGTATGCACAGACACTAAAATGATACAGTTGTCTCTCTGACTTAAATGGTTTTTAAGCTGCTGTGTTACAATTTTAAGTGATTATAGAAGCATGTCTGCATTGCATCTCTGTTAAGTCATCAGGTTATGCAAGACTTTGTCTTTTCAATTGGTTAAATTAAAATGCATCTATGTATTTTTTTTTTACCTGAGCATTGTCCTTTTGGTGATGTATATGTGTTTTAGCCAGTGCTGTTTTTCTAATGATATTTCTTTATCTTTTAGTGACTCACCTTTGCCAGTCTCCTCTCGTGTCTGCTTTGTTAAGTTCCATGATCCAGACTCGGCAGTTGTGGCACAGCATCTGACAAACACTGTGTTCGTTGACAGAGCTTTGATAGTCGTACCATATGCTGAAGGTTTGTGCTTTGTTTCACTACCTATGTGGGCACCCCTGCCTGGCCATTGGCCACAGTGTAGATGTAGAGTAAGCATCACTAGCCTGTCAGATTCCAAATGTTACTTTGAAACCCTTGTTATACTGCACTCCATAATTATTACTTGGAGATTTTTTTTTCCTTATTCTAAAACTGAGGAATAAAGTTTGTTTTATAAGGTAATTAACTTTTTGCTATCTTTAAAATGTTTTTAAGTTTTCTAAACAGAATTCCAAACTCTGATATATTATGTTAAGTATTAAGAAGTCCCAAAGGTAAACATTCATACCATATCATTCTCACACAGAAACCTTCAAATTAGTGCATGATACTTTTGTTCTAAAATCAGTAGCTAAGTCAATTTTATTTTCTTTATTCTCTCACTCCTACCTTAAAATAGAACAAAAACAAAAACCACATGCTGAATTCCAGTATACCAAGGGTTGCAATAATTTTAGTTTTTGTAAAAGTTTAAAATTTCCTATAGTTTAGGTGCCAGATGGGCACTGGGTGTTTGTTTTATGGCAGATTTTCTTGTTCTTGTTATATTTTCTAGAATATCTCAAAATAATAAACTCTTCTCTCTGTTGTGTGTGTGACTTTTGTAGTGGAGAAGGCACATGCAAAACCCTCCCAGATGGCTGGACACAGTGGGTGCTCTGCAGCTGCAGGCTCTAGACACTAACTAAACCAGCGAGCACTCGAGCCCCCAAGTGTTTCCTGCTGTCACCATTTGTTAACTGCATTTTCTCTCTTTTTACGTTTTAGGCTGTTAAAGTAATTTGACAGAAAAAAAATGAGCAGGTTTTTGGATCTAAAAGCCACTGTGACAGGACAGCACTATTTTAATGCCATTTTGTAAAAACTTTTCTAAGGCATACTTTACAATTAGCTTGTTCCCAGTAAACTGCTGCTTGGTTTGCTTTTGGTAACTATAAATCTTTATTTGAGGAAATCATTGACGTGATATACGTACTGAACTTTAACTTAATAACTTAATATACTGGCCATGATCTACATGCTTTCCCTTTCCTTTAATAAACTGGTTAGTGGAAGCTGTATCTTGTAATTGTTGCTTTTTAGATGCTTCTTAGATAATTGAAGACAAATGTGAAGATTTGCCACCATACTTTGTGAAAGTTGGAAATGTCTAATCATAGAGAATTGCCTCTGGTTTTTCTAAAGAAATTATATTTGGAGATGAGTTAAGGCATGCTATTTTGGTAACAGTGTATTAAAATTAGAGATGTGAGGCCAGTAACAATGTTTCTATGAAAGAAAGGTCAGAAGTTGATTTAGTGTATTTTGGATAAGCAATTCCTTTTATTTCAGTGTGCCTAAGATAAGACTTAACCACCACCTTACACCAACAGAGAACTTTACAGAACTCAATTCAGGATGAGTAAAGTAGACTGTAGGTCTTGAGACGGTCATGTGAGTAATTTGCAGAGTGCTTCAGTTAGCCATAATACAATGAGCTTGGGATGGAATATACGGTATATCATATATCTGGGTCTTTATAATTATTTTAAGCCATAGTAATTTTTGTAGATGTTTTCGAAAGTGAGGTTTTGGGAAGTATATTAGAGCTTTAGAAATACTCAGTTCAGGAATATGTTTTCGCTGCATTTAATTTGTGGTATGATGTGCTGTATTAATGTTACCTCCACAAGTAAACTGATATATTCAATCCCCTTGTCACCATTCACTTGGTTTTAGCCCTTAACACTTGGTGTTGGCTCTTGGTCAGTGTGTTAGAACAATAGACCAAAAGTATACGGTAAGAATAGCCTCACTTGGTAAAACATAGAGATAGATAGCTGGATGTGGAAGGTGCTCTTAATAGTAATGGATTTGGGGACATCTAGGTTCCTTGGTTAATGTTTGTTTCTTTTGTCTGTTTCTTTTTCTTTCATTTCTACACATTCATGCAGTATTTCATGGTTCTATCAAAGCAGCAGTAAAAAAAAAATACTCTTGACGCATGAAAATTAACTGGTGAGGGGCCTCATTGCTATTTTTAAATTGTAGTTTTGTTTTTAGTCCTTTTTTAATCAGAGGATCAGATGCATGACTTTTTTTAATGGATGCAGATCTTCTCTCAGGTGTCTCACAATAAATTCAAGAGGATTTTAGCTTGCCAGAAATGTTGGAGATGCACTTAATTTGAGTAATATATTGATACTTAATATATCCTCTTGAGACATAATTTTGCATGCAAAATTATCCCTTTATCTTTGTAGGTTTGTTAATATTGATGCATTAATGCCCTGTATCCAAATGATCATCTCCCCTTCCCTCCATAACTCTCGGTATCTAAATTGATGACAGCTCTGACACAAGCAAGATAGCAGTGCTGTGTAGTATACATTTGTTTATATTATCGGCACTTCTCAGTGTAGGTGGAAGGAACCATTACCTTTATTTAACAGTGGTTTTTCTTTTTTGTTGTTGTGTTTTACAGTTCTTTTCCCTGGTTCAGCCTGAACTATATACCAGGCCCTGCTGAAAATACCACCCAACAGTTTTCTTCTGCAGCTTATCCAGTTTCTCTTAAGTGCCCTGTACATATTGTATGTTTTATGATGAGATGCAGTTTCTTAATATGTATTACAGAAATACTACTGGTATTTGCAAATATGTAGTTTAATTGTATTATTGAACTCTCATTTTGGGGGCTTGGGCACATTAACAGATTAATCCATCTGTATAGGGCTTTTGCTGTTGGATAGAATTTAAATTGTCTACATAAATAATTTGTCTTAGGACCTTTAGATTTTATCTGAATACACAGATTAGGCTTTAAAAGTAGGCATACATGTGGTTTTGGGCTTAAGGAGTTTTGAACAAGTTAGATATTGAACTGACACTATATAGCAACATTTTTTGATACGGTTAGCATGGCACATATTGGAACCTAAAGCATTTTACTGTACAGGTAAGGAATGTGCCATGTTTTACCTATTCTCTCTCTCTCTCTCTCTCTCTCTCTCTCTCTCTCTCTCTCTCTCTCTCTCTCTCCCCTTCCTCTTCCCTTCCTTTCTCCATCCCCTTCTTTTTCTCCCTCCCTCTCCCTCCCTTTCCCCATCACTCCCCTACACACATTTCCCCTGTGTATTCAGAGACCTTCAGAAACATTCATATTCATGAGTCAGCAAAAGCCCTACTCTTGATTCCAACAGAATATTTCCTTTACATACTTTCCTTCTTTTAATTTTTACAAAATTTGTATGGTAGGTGTAAAGAAAATCATAGTAACTGTACCATATTATTAACCCCTAAATCAAACTTTTTTTGTCTTGTGTATCTTGATTTTTCTGTGTGCTTTATAGTGAAGCAGCCGACACGAGTCGTTGTTCATAAAACAGCTTTTGAAAGTTGAGAGCACACCCCTGGAGAACCGACTGTGCTTGCTTACGTTTGGTTCATGACTTAAAAATCGAGTACAGGTGATGAAATCTTGGCAGTGTTAACAAAACAGTAGTGTGTATTGTGCTATTTTTTTACTCTAGAAACTTAACCATTGTAGAGAAAAAGGAAACAAATTTTCACACATTGAAGTTTCATTCTGACATAAAATTAATGATAAATAATCATAGAGATCAAACTTTATATTTTAGCGAACATAAGTACTTTCAACAAACTCAGGTGGTGTATCAGGGAGACATTTTCTGGGTGTTTTTGTGTGTTTTCTGTCTTCAAAGAGGGTGTGTTCTCATGCAAGGATGTTTCCCTGCAGGAGTTATTCCTGATGAGACTAAGGCTTTGTCTCTATTGGCACCAGCTAATGCAGTGGCAGGTCTTCTGCCTGGTGGTGGACTCCTGCCTACGCCCAACCCACTTACCCAGGTACTTACACCATTGAATTCAGAAAAGGTTTATTTGGTGTTTGAGGTAGTATTTGACAATAGATGACTTCAGCTCATAAATGGAAAGTATGACTGCCTCTGTAAAACATTGCATGTTTGTGTTAATTTGTGGTTTAACTAAAACTTCTGTCAGGAAGAAGACAGGATCTTGGCAATGTAAATCAGAAACAAGGGATGATTAGGGGAAAAGAGGTGGAGGTTACCATACATCTAATAAGTAAATAGCGGTCCTGTGAAGAACAGTGCTGCAGAACAAGAGCACAAACATTTTGACCAGAGGACTTAGTACTGAGATTTCTACTTTCAAAGTGTGACTGAGTGGTTTTGGGAGAAAGTCTGCTCTCAAAGATAGTACCGGGTGGACAGGATACAATGGCTTCCAAAAGAAGCCTTTACCTTAATATCTAAACAATAATCATTAGACAGCATTATCTAAACAATAATCATTAGACAGCATGCATACATGACAGTAGCCAGAAGAAAAGTACTTAGGGTCCTGTCATCATAGCACAGAGCTGGGTTTTCATTGAGGATGCAATGAGTACTTAAGGTTATTCTGAGAGGGCCATTTTTCTTATAAATCTTAGAGGAGTAATGTTTTATAACAAAAAGGTTGACCATTAGATGGACAAGTGTGAGGAACTACAAACCACAACCTTTGTTTCTGTTGATATACTTTTACTGGGACATAGTTATGTCTAGTTCTTAGATATTTTGTACAGCAGAATTTGAGCCATGCAGTAATGATTTTATACCATTTAGCTGTTATGACACTATACACATAGCCTACATAAATGGGAAAGTTCGTGTCTAACCCAATACTGAAAGTCAAAGATGTTTTATATAAAAGACCCTTAACTGTTGCAGATTGGCGCTGTTCCCCTGGCTGCGTTGGGAGCTCCAGCTCTTGATCCTGCCCTTGCTGCACTTGGGCTTCCAGGAACAAACTTAAACTCTCAGGTATATCTCACCTACCTTTCATTTATAAACTTGTATTTGTAGGGTATTATTTCATTAAACTTGCATTTCAAAGCAAGGATTAGCTGCTTGTGTTGTAGTAATCTTTTTATTCTGTTAACTCATTTGAAATAGATTTTAAATAGCCACTGAATCAGTCATTAATCCTTAACACATTAGAGAATGTTTTGTTTCTCAGTTCTTACTTTATAGAGATGTTCTGTTACTCTTAAGGAGTTTCAGATTTTCTAAGTCTTTGGAATAAACAAGAGCTGATCCTATAAACACAGACTACTCAGACTTATTCTTGAAAAGTTGCTTCCACCCTTTTCTGTACCCTTAGTGACAAAGTCGCCCATTGTTAGGATTCGTAATTTGCATTTTACCTTTTTGCCATGGATGTACACAGAGCATTGTACTTTATAGGTTGCCAGTTTGTCCTGGAACTTTTCAACAAACTTAAGAAAATAAAATAGCAGTCACTTCAGTCATCACAGTGTGCTCATGGTCTCTCTCTCTTTTTTTTTTTTTTTAGTCCCTTGCTGCAGACCAGCTGTTGAAACTTATGAGTACTGTTGATCCCAAGTAAGCTTTTTCCTTTGTCCCTGTTTGGTGTAACTGTCAATATGTCTCACTGTGTAATATAGTTTTGCCATATTTTCACTATGTGGTCAAGCCTGAACTCAAACTCCTGTTCAAGTGGTGGGGTTCCAGGCATAGACACCACACCAAGTTGAGAACAGTTACTCTGTTATATAGCATTGTAGAACAGTTACTGTTAATAGAAAAAAAATTAGCTATTCCTAGGACATGCTTATTACATCATTATGTATTATATTGTAGAAACAAGAAAGGGAATCCAAAATTAAGCCCAACTGTTATGAGTTTTCTTTTGAGGGTTTCCTAATAATTGTGAGTGGTTTGTTACAGAGTGATAGCATGAAAGTGGTATTTTGATGATTTATACAAAATACACATTAGAGTCTAGGCATGGTGGCACAAACCTTTAATCTCATCATTTAGGGGACAGAGGCAGGTAGATCTCTGTAAGTTTGGGGCCAGCCTCGTCTATATAGTGTAGACTGGCTACATAGTGAGACCCTGACTTTTAAAAAAATCAATAAAGTACACAAAGCATTTTCTGTAATTAGTATTAAACATTCATTGTGGCAAAGTATGTGCGTTGAAATGGGAAACGTGCTGGGGTGGTGGTGCTTGGGAGGCAGAGGCAGGCAGATTTCTGAGTTTGAGGCCAGCCTACTCTACAGAGTTAGTTCCAGGATAGTCAGACCAAACAGAGAAACCCTGTCTCGGAAAATGAAAAAAAAAAGAAGAAGAAGAAGAAAAGAAAGAAATGGGAAATGTATAGAAGTGCCAGGAGAAGGGACCACAAAGAAAAACATCTTGGCTTTTAGATCAGAGTCTGAGCCCTGGGGGAGGTGGGAATTGGAGAAGGAAGTACATGTTCGGGGACTAACACTACAGAGGTACTCTTACCCCAGTGCTTAGAATTCTTTCCTCCTTGATAGATAACAGATTCGTGGGACTTTTTCCAATGTAGACTAAGTTGGAGTTTTATTTCATGTCTCCTGGAGTTAGTTAACATCATCACTATTCGTAAGTAGGAGAACATGGCAGGAGAAAGGACGTGGTTTAGTAGGTTACTATCCCCACAGACCAGCAAATTAGTAGCACCCGTGCATTATGTATGCCCACTCTCCTACCCTTGTCTGGCCTGAAACTTGCTGTATAGATCAGACTATCATAGAGATCTGCTTGCTTCTGCCTCTTGTTGGTAGGATTAATGAGTGGGCCACCACACCCAGCACTCTTTGGAAAAACAAACAAACAAAAAACTTGTTTTTCCTTTAAAAAAAAAAATACGTTTAGTGAGGTGCTATGCGTGCATACAGGCTACAGTGTGTGTTGAGGTTAGGACAGTTTTAAGGAGTTGGTTCGGTCATTAGGCTTGACATCAAGAGCACTTGCCTGCTGAGTCATCTCAAGGGCCATTTGTGCCTGTTCTTGATGACATTCTTCTCCAACGATAAATGAGGTTGTTTAGTTTGTTGGATTTGTTTTTGTTTTTTTTTCCTTGCATGTGTAAGCACTTGAAGGCAGATCATTTGTGAGCTATTGAACACTGCCTTAGTTTCTCCCCATCTGTATAGTCTAAAAGGTAATGCTTTCCCCCTACATTGTTGGGTTTTTTGTTTGTTTGCTTTTTGGCTTTTTGAGACAGGGTTTCTCTGTGTAGCCCTGGCTGTCCTGGAACTCAACTCGGTAGACCAGGATGGCCTCTTACTCAGAAATTTGCCTGCCTCTGCCTCCCAAGTGCTGGGATTACAGGCATGTGCCACCACTGCCCGGCTGCTCCCCTAAGAATTTCTAAATCCTTTGATGAAAGGTTAACTTTAGCATCAATATGTTCTCTTATACTAGCATTTACCAAAATTAATAAGTATTTTCTTACTCCAGATCTCTGAAAGTAGCACTTCACTGAATGCTTCTTATTAAAATGGTGGTCCCGGTATTTTGCTCTCAAGTATTATTTACAAAGATGATGTGTGAAATATACCTGTTTACTTGAAATGGAAGCTTAAATTTTAAACTATTTCTTGTTTTAGATTGAATCATGTAGCAGCTGGTCTTGTTTCACCAAGTCTGAAGTCAGACACCTCTAGTAAAGAAATAGAGGAAGCCATGAAGAGAGTACGTGAAGCCCAGTCCCTGATTTCTGCCGCTATTGAGCCAGGTAAAATGCTCATACACATTTTCCTTGAATGTTAAATTTTAGTTCTTGGTAAAGCTGGTAATGGCCTACATGTAGAAGTTGTTGAATAACATTCTTGTCGTTTTTTGTTTTGTTTTTAAGACTTTCTGTATTCTGAGACACAAAAATCATGTAGTAGAGTGCCAATCAGATACTTTTGGGTGGTGGTAGGAGTTGCCGAGAGGGAACCTGGAGGCTTGTGGATGCTAAGCAGGTATAACCACCACTAAACGAGCTCTGGACAGATTGTCTTTTTGAGGTTGATTAGATGAATTGTCCCAGTGTATGTGTGTTACGTATATGTAAATCTCGTAATGAAGCACATTTTCTTAAATAATGTTTGATTCATTTTTTTTAAACTCCTATTCCTTAGTAAGTGGAAATGTTATTACTTGGGAAGTAATTTTGAAGTATAAATAATAAACTGATAGCAAATGCTATAAGCATATCATCTGATAAGGTGTCAAGTAAGTAATAGGGGTCTTAGAAGTACAGCTGGATTTGTACTGCTATAGAAGGTCTAACTGCTTCTGTTAAAAACCGAGACTGAAATGACTGGTTTACCTATAATGAATTCTATGGTTGTATGGCTTTACTTTAACATACCTATCAATAAAGGCATATGAATGAAATAACCAAATAAATTAGTGGCATCATTTGGTAATAGTGAGCATGTGAACAGGGCAATGGATTTAGTTGCCTCTTAGATCCTGAGTTAAAGAAACTTGATATGTTGGAAATGAGGCAGTTTTGTTCTACATGTACAGTTGAGAATGGGCATGTATTAGGAAAAAGCTGGCTTACTAACATCAGTCAGATTCTGTCACTAAGGTACAGGGACAGGAGAATAAGTCATGGTTTTGGCTTTAAATTTTGATATAAGTTATACTTAGGTACTAGAGAAAGGCCGTGTTCTTGATATTTTTTATGTATACATGCACAGCTGTGTATGGTGTGAACATTTCATTGGATCAGAATTTGAAATGTTTATATTAGCGCCTGAATAGTAGGTATATTTGTGGACTACCCTCAGTAGAGACTTATAAAGAACAAAGGAGAAAGCCACAGAGTTGCCTTGAGCCCTCAAAAGCATTTCAGATTAGATAGCAAATGAAACCTCAGTTAGCAATTACAAATTGCCATAGGATTTACTGAAAGCTGAGGAATCCTTTCTCTGAAACCTCCTAGAGTGGAAACATGCATTTATAGCATTTGAGGGTGTCTTATAAAGGTTGAAATAAAGACAAAATATTCTTTGAAGGCCAGCATATTGTCTCATTGGTTACATGTGTGCTTCTGGACAGCTGGAGGGCTGGACTTTGATTCCTGAATCTCACACATGTGCCTCTTGTTAAGCATTTCTTAATACAGTTTTGTTGTTTTTGTTTTTTTTAAATCAGACAAGAAGGAAGAAAAGAGAAGGCATTCAAGATCAAGATCACGCTCGAGGAGGAGGAGGACCCCCTCATCCTCCAGACACAGGTTAGCTCTCTTGACCATCAGCTAGCTGTGCCTTGAAGACCACCTCCTTGGTAAAGTGGGTCTAATCATTAGTCATTGCTGCTCATGGAGTCCTAAAGGGGTGTTCCTTGAGCATTTTAGGAGAAAGGTGAACAGGTAATTCCTACTTAAAACCAAAGCAGTGTTATGTCCTTTCACTGACAGGAAACCCCCTCATCCTCCAGACACAGGTTAGCTCTCTTGACCATCAGCTAGCTGTGCCTTGAAGACCACCTCCTTGGTAAAGTGGGTCTAATTATTAGTCATTGCTGCTCATGGAGTCCTAAAGGGGTGTTCCTTGAGCATTTTAGGAGAAAGGTGAACAGGTAATTCCTACTTAAAACCAAAGCAGTGTTATGTCCTTTCACTGACAGGAAACACTAAAATGTTACAGTTTTGTCAAAAAGAGCAAGTAACTTGAAACTTCTCCCTGTGTTCTAGATCTAAACTCTACTACCCAAAGTCAAATCTAGACCTGTGTAGTGAATTTGTTCTCATCTCCCACAATGATTATACCCTTTTATAAATATGTAAGGTTTTGTTTTCTGTAACAGAGTGGGTCCCCCTCCAAACTTAGGAGTCTTTGCTTTCACACTCTAAAAAAATAAAGTCAATGTACTTTAGCATGTGGGTTATATCTAACCATATTAAACATTATGAAAGTCATAATGGCTAATCCATATCATTTTACATAGCATACAATATAACCTACCACCCAAAATAAGAGTTTGTTGTATTTCACCAATCTAAAGTTTTAACTTAGTAGAAGAAATAGGATTTTACATTCAAATTTTACACTACTTTTGTTTACTTTTGCTGTTTTCTCTGGGGGATTTGTTTTGAGATAGTCTCAGTATGTAGCCTTGGCTGTCCTAGAACTCAGTATGTACACCGGGCTACTCACATAGAGATGAACTTGTTTCTCGAGGTGCTGAAGTTAATGATCATATCATCATGCTTGGCTCACATATTTAATATAATATTTTTATTCTTTAGAAATTACATAGTTTATTTTGATCATAGTCATGTTTGCATATTTTAAAACCTAGCCTCTGGACCAGCACTTAGAAAAGAGTTTTCATATTTTCGGGAGGTTATAATTACTGCTTGATAAATTATCCAAATTTGGCGTGATTTTTGGTTGCTACCCAACACTATGCACTGGCATTTAATGATATCTCAGACTTCGTCAGAAAACCAACAAATCAAACTCATACTTTAAATTTTCACGTTTTTATTTCCCTTGGAAGGCAGATTTTATTATTGACGGCAGATTAGTTTTCCTTAAAGGGATAATATGCTTTGTTTATTTTTAAGAAATCATCCTTCACATGCTCAGTTCAAAATACCTATGTCTGTTGGTTCCTGGGAGATTATATTTTGTCATGGAATCTTCTGGCATCAACTTGTAGCGTATACATGTATTAGACTATCAGTTGTATACCCAAGCACAAGTGAGTGCACATCATGAACACACATCAGTAATTTCTGAGGTGAGGTCTAGAAGATAACTGGGCTAAATGATGATCGCAGCTGAAAAGAGAAATTTTCTCTGGTGCTTGATACGTATAGCTCTTATCTGAAATGGGTTCCGTGTACATTTTATATCTATGCATAAGAATTACTGATTTACACTTTTAGGCGGTCACGAAGCCGGTCAAGGAGGCGGTCACACTCCAAATCCAGGAGTAGGAGGAGATCCAAAAGTCCAAGACGGAGACGATCTCATTCCCGAGAGAGGGGTAGAAGGTCAAGGAGCACATCCAAAGCCAGGTACATTTGTCCAAAACAGAAGCAGCAGCCACAGTTCCTGAAACCCCAGTGCCGTGCTTCTTTGTTACAGAATTGGTGAGGTATGGGGAGGAGACAGGATGGAAAAGAAACATGGCTTGAGGATGCTGCTCTTGGTTTTCTTGTCTCCTGCCATCCTGAAGGTGTAATATATCTTTTTTTCTTAATTCTTTTTGCCATCTTAAAAAAAATTATGTGTTTGAGTGTTTTGCCTATATGGGTGTCTATACCACATGCATACCTGACGCACAGAGTCTAAGAATCAGATTCCCTAGAACTAGAGTTACAGTGGTTGTGAGCTGCCATATAGGTAGTGGGAATTGATCCTGAGTCCTCTTAATTGCTGAGCCATCTCTTTAGCTGCTCTAACACTTCTTAGTTACCTACCTGTTGGCTCTCCTCTTTTCCATTTAGTCACTGCTATGAGTGTGGGTTTAGGACTCCTAGACATTCTTTGTGTGCCAAGGAACTCTAAGCAAGCAGCTAGCTGTGTTCATTTATCTTCATGTCATCATCAGTAGTTGGAAACACTCTTGAAAGATCATTTATGGTCTAGACATATAGCCATCCATATTAGAGAAAGTCTGTAATATGACTAATAAAGTTAAATTGAGGATTCATAAGATGAAAAAATAAGTGGTAATTTTTTCTCCACTTAAAAATGCCTTTTTAAGACTAGTCTTGGGGCTGGAAAGATGACTTTTAACAATTAGAATACATGCTGCTCTTATAGATGACCTGGGTTTAGTTCCTGGAACTAACACCAGATTCTTACATCTACTTGTAACTCCAGGTCTAGTGCATCCAACATTCTCTTCTGGCTTCTAGGCACTTATATACACATGGTACACATAAATTCATACAGAAACATACATGCAAGTTTAAAAATATATCCTTTAAAATTGAGTCCATCTTTTCATTCAGAGAAAAATTCTTTTAAGTCAATGGTCTAGTTTTGAATAACTAAAAATAATAATAGTTTCTGTTTTCCTTACCCTTCAACCATTTTTCATTGGTGATGAACATGTACCTTAACTAATCAGAAGGAACTGTTTACATACACAGAGAAGGAATCCTGGTATTCTTTTTCTTAAGACCTTTCAATTGAGAACAAGGAAGTCACACAAGAAGGATCCATGTTCAGTGATAGCTGTACAAATTCAGGTATATTGATCAGTTGCTGAAGGGAGAATATAATGGTATATATAGCACACACTTGTGCCTTGAAAGACCAATAGAGTGCATGGTGTACTTGAGAAGGTATACTGGAGCCTGTTGGGAGATTTGGTAATAAAGGCTGTCTGACAAGAGAAGATGACTGCTGGAGGACAAGGACGAGAGTAGGAAGGAGTCAAGGTAGAGTGTATACTGTGGGATTAAATAGAAATGAATTGGGAAAGATCTGTAAAGAACTTTGGAACTGAGTGTAGTGTGGTACCTATCCATTGTAGTGGAGTCAGATGTCACCCACTAGCCCAGAGTATGCAGTAACAGAAAAAGGAAGCAGGTTTGGCTTAGTCTGAGATTGGCATTTTCCTCAGTATGTGTACACTGAAGGAAACCGGTGATAGAGCAAATGATTGGCTGTGGTCCTTTATTGGATTCTTACATGGTTACAGAGTTCAGGAACTTGTCAACAAGTGAAAAGGACTCAGCAACAGTGATTAAGACCATTGAACTCAATACCAAACACAGGAAACTAGCCAACATCTTAAATACTTTTCTCAGCACATAGGCCACTTTTCTGTTGGAGATAAGTTCTAGGTGAACTGTCACGAAAAATGGAAGCTTAGAAAAATTTTATTACAAATATGCCATTTGTCATAAGGGTGAGATTACATTGAATGACTTGTTGGTCATCATACTTTTATTAAATTTTGTTAGAGACAAAAAGAAAGAAGATAAAGAAAAGAAACGTTCCAAAACTCCACCAAAAAGCTACAGCACAGCCAGACGCTCTCGGAGTGCAAGCAGGTAAGGCAACAGCACCTGAGGCCTGGGGGGCATGACTGTTTTCAACAGGCCACAAGAAGTCCAGAATCAAACAAATACCTCAGTGTTGAGAAAATGAGGCTTAGACAGCCAAGCCTTGATGACTAAGGTGTCCTGATTTCAGGGGTAGCTTCATTATGATATGTTAACTATAGTCACGAGTTATGCTCAAGAATGTTTACTTTCCCAGATAATAATTTGGTAAAAAATTAATGGGAGGAATTTTAAGGGCTGACTGTCATTTTAAGGCTCTAGTAACTATATATAAATTTTTAGTCAGGATAGAAGTAACGGGATGTGGCAAACTTTATAGAAAGCATTCTTAATGTTCAACTCCATTTCAATCAGATGTTCACAAATTCTTGGGTACAGCATTTACCAGAAGTTTGTGCCATGTTTTTCAAAAACTTGAAAAGTTGGATCAAAGACTTGAAAGGCAATTCTATAAAATTTTTAGAAGAAAACTAAAATAAGCTTTGGTGTCCTTGAAGATAGAATGCCAGTTCAAGGCTAACTTAAACTGTATGTGACCCTGTCTCAAAAAATATCATCAAGAAAGTAAAAATACTCCAGAGGGCTAACTACAGGGCACATTTTTACATTATATATGATAAAGAATTCCTTCCAGATCTATGCATCACAATAGTCTTTTCTTAAGCTTGAGATTGTTATTGCCTAAAACAGTATTGTGAGGCAGGTCTTAGGCTGTGGAAGCTCCTAATGGAGCTGGTGAGACCACACTATATTTTAAAGCCTAGTTTGCACATTTGTGATTCTAGAGAGAGAAGACGACGGCGAAGTAGGAGTGGTACAAGATCCCCTAAAAAGCCCAGGTCTCCTAAAAGAAAGCTGTCCCGCTCACCATCCCCAAGGAGGTAGGGGTATCATTTATATCTGTGATTTATAATATTTGGGACTCATGTTTTTTAAATTAGATTGTGTGTGTGTGTGTGTGTGTGTGTGTGTGTGTGTGTGTGTGTGTGTGTGTGTGTGTGCAATAATTTTCTTTGGGTGCAATTTAATGCATTGTTCTCTTTGAGATTTTTGGAGGTAATTAGCACTTTAGGGCTCTATCAGGTTTAAATTCTTTCTTTGATCACCCAGTGTTTCAAACTGGGCTCTTTGCATTCTTTCTAGACAGCTTGATTAAGCTCATCATCTTAAGACCTATTGATCACTTAGGAATGAAACTGCCAAAAGTTCTACAAAGCAACTTTATAAACACATCTAACTATTCTTTCTAGACATAAAAAAGAGAAGAAGAAAGATAAGGACAAAGAAAGAAGCAGAGATGAAAGGGAACGATCAACAAGTAAAAAGAAGAGGAGCAAAGACAAGGAGAAGGAGCGAGAAAGGAAGTCTGAGAGTGACAAAGACGTCAAAGTAAGTACACAGACTGGGGTGCTAACACCATGGTGCTGCTGCTGTTTTATCAAGAAGTGTTTTCCTTTGAAGAAGCTTATTTTCCCATTCTCCTTGGCAAAGCAGGTGACTCGGGATTATGATGAAGAGGAACAAGGCTATGACAGTGAGAAGGAAAAGAAAGAGGAGAAGAGACCAACAGAGGCAGTGTCCCCTAAAACAAAGGAGTGCTCTGTGGAGAAGGGAGTGGGTGATCTTCGGGAGTCCAAAGTGAACGGGGATGATCACCATGAAGAAGACATGGATATGAGTGACTAAGCCCAAGTCTGGCTGCAGATGGGCCTCAGTGTCATTCCTTGTGATCCCTAATGCTGTGTGTGTTCATCTCACCTAGGTGTATACAGCTGCACATTACCAATGGCTTCAGAACACCTGATCATGACCTCTAGCGCTTTATAGCAAAAGCTATAAAGTGGTACCCGGGTGACCAGCATTGCCATGGTTACATCCATTTGCGTGATCAAGCAGCTGTGCAACTGCTGCTTCTAACACAGATGAACAGCTGCATGCATCTCCAGCAGGCATGGATTGTCTCTGTCTCTGATCCTCAGTGCGTTCACTTAGAATATTTCTAGAGTTTGAGTCCTTGCCGTGATAGAGCCATGTAGGGAATGCACTGATTGCATGTTACCCCAAACGTCATGAAACTTTCTGACACAGTGACCTATTTAATGGTCTTGTTTGTTGACATGACAAATTAACATTCTTAGAGTTACATCTGGAAAAAAGCATTTGTGATAGATAAGCCTTTTGAGCCTTGTGGCTAAATTTTTGTGGCTTTGTTTAACTTTCAAAGGTTATATATGCACTAACCTTTTTTTGATGGCTAAGTAGGCTTTAAATTACAGTAAAAGTTTTTCAAATAAAGCTGGCTGTAAAATATGATGTTTTGAATTAGAGTTGTTCACTTTTTCATAGCTACTTATGTTTTTTTTCCCCAATAATTTATTTCACATCTCTACCAGTGAACGCAGCCCATCACTAGAAAATGACCTTGTCCTGATTTTCAGTTTTCAACTTTATTAGTTTTAAACCTCACTGTTGAACAAGAAGTGGTGGTGCATTTTAAATTGACCTTCATGTGCTTTTAAAATATGACAGCTCTCCTTGATAATGTACTTTTATTTGATCTCAAGTTGTATAAAACCAATAAATTTGTGTTACTTTGATTGCAGTAGTATCTTATGCACAGTGATTCCATGTTATATGCAGACTAGTTAGGCAACTGTTTTCTTAGTTACAAGCTTCACTTTTGTGCAGTTAAAAAACAAAAGTAGGCTACAGTCTGTGCCATGTTGATGTACAGTTTCTGAAATTGTTTTACAAGACTTTGATAATAAAACCCTTAAACTCATAAGTCATGTTTCTACAGAGCTGCATTGTGTTTATTCACGCATTGAACATATGTCAGTTACATCATTCCCTGTCTACATGTTCAAACAATAACTGGAGTCCATCCCCTCAGTAGAGATGCCAACAGAATTGTCTACCTTCTGTCTAAATTATGGTTTAACCTGTGTTTTAGATATAGGACTGAGGTCATACAACAGTGTCTTGGGAATATATCACCTATACCTAGCAAATTTATATTTTCATTGAAATTACAGAAATTTGCCTTTCTGAAATCATATGTTGTTAGCCACATGTTTGTGCTGTATTGCAGTATTAAAAAGGTAAATGGCTATTGTTGGGTGACTTAGAGGAAGATTGAGATGGGTTTGTAGTCTAAAAGATTTGAATATAAATTACTAAAAACTGAATTCTGTATTTAAAAGCATTTTTTTTAGTTTTGAGTAACTTTTTAAAGATGGTATAAAACTTTAAATTTGGTTTATGACAAATGCATAACTATTTAGTCTGAGTAACCACTAAATTTTTAAAACAAAGCTGAGTGAAGGTGACATTTACTTAAAACCTTAGCAGATACAAGAACCATGTGGCAACATGGCAAATTCTGTACAAAACAAGTAGAATACTGGCAGTTCCCAGGACAAATCAAAATCCAAAGTTCATCCTGTTACCTGTAACCTCTTCATGCAGACATTCACTTTTGTACAGTTCCAGTTCTAAACTAGTGCCACGGACTTAATTAAGGTAAAGATGTTGCCAGGAAGGCAGATTTAGACACTTCTTTGAAGTCTGCACAAAGGTAGTGCCATGCATTCTAGCTGATAAGTAGTTGTATGTAAGTTATCACTGCCACCACACCCAAGTTTCTGTCAGTATTTGATGATAAAACCAGTTTTGTTAGAAAAATGGTTTGTTTGGGTTTTTTTTTGTTTTTTGGTTGGTTGGTTGGTTGGTTGGTTAGTTTTATTCACTTTGTAGACCAGGCTGGCCTCAAACTCAGAAATCCACCTGCCTCTGCCTCCCAAGTGCTGGGATTAAAGGCATGCGCCACCACTGCCTTGCTAAAATGTTTCTTATTTTGCTGAGTTTTTAAGTCACGAGAAAATTGAGGCTGTACAGTTGGTGTTCAGGCTTACCTGATGGTAAGCCTGAATGAGTTGGGAGGCAAGCTCATGCACTGTAGAAGCCATCACCTTGCTAAGATAAGGTATGCCTGGGTTGGTGGGCAGCAGCTATTTAAAACTAATCAGTAACTGGGAGGAGTGCCAGAAGCAATCAGCATTAGGTTCTCTTGGGTACCTGTGCCTTATGGGAAGATGAGTTCCGGGAAAGTAGAACCACCAAATTCTCTCACTTGTGCCTCTGCCCCAGTGGCCTGGCTGGCAGTGGCCAACCTGTCCCGACCCGCAGAACAGTCATCATGGTTCCTGGAACAACCTAAGGAGAAGGCTTGGGGGGGGGGGGGGAGGGCAAGAAACACAACGAGGCAGACAGCAAGTCAGTATTCTGATCAAGCTGTCAAACTTTAATTTTCACACAAGGCATTATAAAGGCAAGCAAGCAGGTGTGGGGAGGGGTGAAGGGGGAAAAGTCATTGTATTCGGGGAACAATCTCAGGGGGCTAGAATGATGTTTCTCATTCCTGAAGATTTGGCAGATACAGTAGGAACTTGGCATCATATTTCGATCATGAGGAGGTGAAGTGGAAAGGAGTTGCTATGTCAACCTAACCACAGGTGAGCTTTGTTTCTTCGAGCCCACTCGGGTGAGCTCTGTATGTACTGACCATCTAGCTTACTTGGCTAATCTTTAAACTAGTACAAAGGCAGTCTAGAGAAAGCAGGCTGGAAATGGCTGAGAGGAGGGGGTTTTGAGATCCCTATGAGAACGGCACCAACCTGTTTTTATGTCACGGAGATTCTGACTCTAAATTTCAGTCTTTTCTCCCAGCTTGCTAGGTTCCCATTGGTGAGTCGCTACCAAGCTAATCCTGTGCTTCAAATACCCTATGGCCTTTGTGGAGCACCTTAGGCAAACCCACGCTTGGCCACCATACCTTTTGCTCTTGAACCCAGAGAAGTCGCCACATGAAAATGCAAAATTTAGTTCAGAAACAATGGTAACTCTTCTGAGCACAACAAAAACTAATCTTGTAAGCCTTATTAAAATCTGAGCCCTCCAGTGGCAGATCCTTGCAGAATCTAGGAATACTAGGAAACTCTAGCAGCTAAATCTTTTTTTTTTTTTTTTTTTTTTTTTTTGGCTTTTTGGAGTTTTTTTCAAGACAGGGTTCCTCTGAATAGCCCTGGCTGTCCTGGAACTCACTCTATAGACCAGGCTGGCTTCAAACTCAGAAATCTGCCTGCCTCTGCCTCCCAGAGTGCTAGGATTACAGGCATGTGCCACCACTACCCAGCTAGCAGCTAAATCTTAACTCTCTGCTGTCCTGGGCCCAATTCCAAAGAGAATTAACTCTCTCCTGCTTCCTTTCTTCCTCTGTCCAACCGGAAGTCCTGCCTACTGGCCCAGTGATTGGCTCCTTTATTCATTAGAGGATTAGTTCACAAGAATAGCACCAGGCCCATCCACAATACTTTCCCTTTTCTGTCCTAATTAAAAAAAAAAAAAAAAAAAAACCTTTCGATATAGAGCACAACTATATCATTTTGTAATTTACAAGGTATAGATAAATCTAACACCCAGTCCATCAATTTTATTATTAAGATAGAACTTTGTCATCTATCCTAAAGTAAAAGACCATTCTACACCTGACTCATGTCCTAGGTTTAGATTGCAAGCCATCTGAAAACCAGCCTCTCAAATCTTTATCATCTTTTCTTAGTGCTAAACAGCTTGGGTTGACTATGAGACTACCAGCCTTCAACCCCATCAGAAATCCAAAAACAACTGATATTAACTGAAAATATATAGGAAGCCTAACACAGCTTCCGAAACTTAGCCAATTTATAGAGACCTTTGATCACCTGGACAGTCATTTACTTCAAAACATTGGAGCATCGGTCTTCAGCCTTCTGGCCAGGATCATTTGACAGACCTTAGTAATACAGGAATATTAAGGACTAGCCTATTCTGTCTCAGCAGAACCAAGCTCTCCTAAACCTGTAATTGTGTCCTTTCTTTGGACAGTATTATGTCTGTAGATGAAAAGAAGCAATTCTTGCCTAGTGGCTGTCTTGCCACAACTGGAGTAACACATAGATGCTCAATTTCTTCTTTGAATCCAAGACAGGGAAAACTGTCAGGAGCAGACTAGTCTCAACAACAAATGAATAAATAGCATTAAATACCATATTCTGTGGATTTCTGACGTTTTTGAAAACCAACTATGTAATCTGGACTGCTGTCCATTAACTACTCTCAGCTATTTCTAATTAAAATCTTGAAAACACCTTAACAATAAACTCAGAGCCATGACTTTGCTATTTGCTCCTAAACTAACAGGCTTAAACATCTCAGATCAGATTAAAATAATAGTTATAGAAGGACTGGGTCTAATTCTCATACTTGCAAAAATTGGTATCAATAGAAGAAATACCAATGAAACCCTTGGTTTTGCATCAAAATAAATTATGTACCATTTAAGAAATCATGACCTCAGCATAGTAATAAAAGATTTCTACTAAATGAGATTATGGCTATGCAATCAACTCTAGCTATTCCTCCCTGTTCCTATATTACCATTTCTACATTCCCTAGAAAGGCTATCTATTAATAACCCTCTCCAGCCCCACAGCCCATGAAACTGGGTCAATGACTCTTCATAACATCTTCAAGCTAAATATGGGCATTGAGATACTTTTAAGGGGAGAAAGGGTAGGGAGAATAGAGTTGGTTGGCCTTAAGAAGACAGCACCAATGACTGACTTAGTCTCTGATGTCTGTGTCTTGACTGGTTCCGGCTGAAAGCTCAAGACATCTGGAGTTCAAGGGGAGACTCACCAAGGCTGTCTATTCTATAATATACAAATCTCGAAATAGTTTTTTAGTATCAAGACAACTGTTTTTGTTTGATTCTCTGGAATCTAGTTCTTCAGGGGGTCTCCCTCTATCAAATATGATCCATGTAATTCTGGAAGGTGTAAATACCTTAATCACCTTTTCCAGAAACACACAAAGACAAAATCTTTTTCCCAAACCTTGAGCCAGTAACCAGAAAAACCTTCATTTTGAAAAACTCAACATCACACCCATTTTGAAAATTAAAACAATCTAAAACAAATTGAGTAAACTAGGATTCTGTATATGCTTATACTAGGCCTTTTCTGCCTTGCCAAGCAGACTCAAGATTCTTCTGGAGTTCATGATAGAAGAATATGAGCTTCCTATGGCTGCTTAAACAATCTATACCATTTTTTTCATTTGGCTGTCTGCCCAGAGCCACGGACATATTTTATTAATATCTGTATAATATCTGTCTGTTGAACTCTAACTGGAGCCACAGTTATAGATAATACCTGTTCAAAGCAGGCAATGATAATCACTGCACTCTCTACTCTGGAGTCAGTTGACTAATATTCCCTATCCTAGTTCAAATACAAAACAAATGAAATAAACTAAAATACTGTATGTGCCTATACTTAGGCCTTTCCTATGTTGCCAAGAGGCTATAAAACCCAATATTCCTGTGAAGCCACATTACACTGAATATGAGTATCCTGCAAGGCAAGTGAAGTAATCTTATACCATCTTATGGTTCAGCTCTCTGCTTAGAGCAGCCAACTTGTTATACCATCTATCTGTTCATCTCTTTTTTACCTCTGTGTAAGAACTGCAGGAACAGACAGGAGACCCTGGAGCACAACTGTCTGTGAGGTAGTTTTTGGGCAGACACAGTGAACTAATAAGGACATCTAGATCTGAGGCTGTGTTCACTTCCACTTCTCCTTTGCCACCTACCCTGTCTAAGTAAGCCAGACAGGGTCTCCAGACTGCTTGCTTATGCTTCGGGTTGCCTGAGATCAGCACACAAGCACATGCTGCCAGCTGCAACCCATACAGGGACACAGACAACTCGGTCTTTCTACACTCAGCCCCTCCCTGTGAATAAAGAATTGGGAGACAAAAGCACAAAGGGCTCTGAAACTGGTGATTCATTGATGTAAAGAGAGAGATTATATAACCTTTTGATACTTAAAGATGAGAAACACAATATCTTTTTGGCTTTATGTGATGATATTTTGAATGGTTTGGCAGTGACAGATTTAGAGAAAATAGACACCTTATCATTTACCAGTATTGCAACATTTATTCTCTTGATTTACTATGTCTTCTCAAAAGACAGGGTCCTAGATTTAAAAAAAAAAAAAATCCTTGTCTTGAAAAGAGATTACAAGTAACACTAGAACTAAAGGTTCAGGATTTTATTGGTCAAAATTAGCAACAGAAAGAGTAGAATAAAGGTTGGAGGCAGAAGCTGGAAGAGATGCTAGAACAGACATTTCTGAAGTTCATAGATGAGTCTGAGCAATAGAGAAATAAGCTTAAGACATGGCAACATAGCTTACAGGAAACACTAGAACTAAAGGTTCAGAATTTCATAGGTCAAAATAAGCAACAGGGAGAGGAGAATGAAGGTTGGAGACAGGAGCTGAAAGAGACACAAGAAAAAAAGAATTCAACAATTCAAAGATTAGACTGAACTGCAAGGAGATAGAGATAAAATTTGGAAGCAAAGTCTAGAGGATAATTTACTAAAACTAGCAAATAAGGCAGATGCTGCAATATTAGAATGATGACATAAAGATTATGGAAGTAGATCTTAGAACAGAAGATACAGGAAATTAAAGAGCAGCATGAACAACAGAAAGAGAAATTTAGGACTTGACAACATGACTTATAGGAAACACTAGAATTGAAGACCCAGGTAGGGCAGTAGTGGTGCACCCCTTTAATACCAGCACTTGGGAGGCAGAGGCAGGCAGATTTCTGAGTTTGAGGCCAGCCTAGTCTACAGAGTGAGTTCCAGGACAGCCAGGACTACACAGAGAAACCCTGACTCAGAAAAAAAAAAAAAAAAAAAAAAAAGACCAAGGAAATTATATATCAGAATAAAAGACAGAAAGATGAAGGTGGGAGACAGGAGCTAGAAAAGATGCCAGAACAAAGGATACAGCAGCTCACAGATCAAACTGAGCAGCAGAGAGAAAATGAGGATTGGAAGCAAGACTTGGAGAATAACCTTTTTAAATTAATCAATCAAAATAAATATCAGAATATTACAGCAGGATATCAGAATTTCAATACAAAGAAAAATATCAAAATGTGGAGGCAGAACCTTGAACAAAGAGTACAACAACTCAAGGAACGGGAAGAACAAAAAAGGAGAGACCTTAAGGGAGGAATTTAAATTTTCAATTAAGGAAAATGCTCAGGTAGAGACAGAAGATAAAATTAGAGAAAGCCAACCAAAGGTTATAAGAAAACAAACTTTAGTCTATTCAGTTAATATACAACAAAGACCTCCAGACGATGATTATCCATAGGGTTATCAGGAATTTGAATGGCAACCCGTAGATGTGTTATAGCTGAAAAAAATTTGGGATGCATTCACTTGCCATTTGTAAAACAAATCCTGACATCTTGGACTGTTAAAATTAGAAAACCCCCAAGACTGGAAAGATATGGCAAGAGCAATACTAGAACCAGCTGCATATTTACAATAGTTTGCATGGTGGAGAGATGAGGTGAGGGAGATAGTATGACAAACTAGAGCCAGGGGTGGCTAGATTTCCACAGACCAACTGCTTAGTAAAGGTCGTTTTGCTGAGTTGGAGGTACAGGCTGTATATGATGAAGAAAATCTGGCATTGTATCAAACGCCAGCCTTAAAGGCCTCGGACAAAGTCGCAGAATCAGGGAAAAGACTTGAACCATTTATTCAAGTCATACAAGGTACAAAAGAAACCTTCCCTGACTTTTTACAAAAGCTAACCTCAGCTGTGAAAAAGAAGTATCTTAGATTCAGCAGCAAGAAAGGCGATAATTGAGTCTTTAGCCTTTGAAAATGCAAATGCTGAATGCAAGGAAGTAATTATACCGCTGAGGGCAAGGTCAGCAACAATAGATGAGTGGATTAGATATACAGCTGATGTTGAATCTCACTCACCTGATATGACTGTAATAGGAGAAACTGCTACTAGACACCTTGAGATGACCCAATATTTCAAATGTTTTCATTGTGGTGAATAGAGTCATCTCACAGATGACTTCAGGAAAAACCAAAGTAATACCAAAAGGGAACCTATGCCTTCTGGAATATGTCACACACAGGGCAAAAGCTGACATTTGACTAGGGAATGTAGAGCAACAGCAAATGGGGCAATACCCTGTTAAAAAAAAAAAAAAAAAACTCCCAGGGGGATCTTTACCTGGGAGCCAGGCAGTTTCACAGTTCTCTGTGCATGGCCTGCCAGGAGAGAGCTTTCACTTCTCGGCTCTAAGTGAGATCTCCACTTTCTCTCCAATAACTAACTGTCCAGAGGGAAACGGCTAGGAGCACACAGGGCATACAATCAATGGAGCAGCTGGGATAGGATCCTTCAGGTTACCATCTGCACCCAGGAGCTGGGTGGTTCCAGTCATCTGCACACAAATCCTGCCAGAAGAGAGCACTGGTCTCCTAGGAGTGCTGACACAGGCTTACAGGCCCACAGCAGGGACAAGCTCCATCCAGAAACAGCAAGACCAACTAACACCAGAGATAACCAAGAAACCTACCAACAGAACCCTACCAACAGAAACCAAGGTACTCGGGCAACATCAAAACTCAGTTCTCCCACCACAGCAAGTCCTGGATACACCAACACACCAGAAAAGCAAGCATTGGATTTAAAATCCCTTCATGATGCTGATAGAGGAATATAAGGACATAAATAATTTCCTTGAAGATATACAGGAAAACACAACCAAACAGGTGAAGGAATTTAATAAATTCCTTTGAGGAACTAGACCATCGAGGATCTAAAATGGAAGTTGAAACAAAGAAGAAATCACAAAGTGAGACAACTCTGAAGATAGAAAACCTGGGAAAGAGATCAGGAGTCATAGATGCAAGCATCACTAACAGAATACAAGAGATAGAAGAACGAATCTTAGGTGCAGAAGATATCATAGAAAACATTGACAAAACAGTCAGAGAAAGTGCAAAATGCAAAAAGCTCCTGACCCAAAACATCCAGGAAATCTAGGACACAATGAGAAGACCAAACCTATGGATAATAGGTGTAGAAGAGAGCAAAGACTCCCAATTTAAAGGGCAAGTAAATATCTTCAACAAAATTATAGAAGAAAACTTCCCTAACCTAAAGAAAGAGATACCCATGGACGTACAAGAAGCCTACAGAACTCCAAATAGATTGGACCAGAAAAGAAAATCCTCTCGTCACATAAGAATCAAAACACCAAATGCACAAAACAAAGAAAGAATACTAAAAGCAGTAAGGGGGGAAAAAAGAAGGGAAAAAGGTCAAGTAACATATAAAGGCAGACCTTTGAGATTTACACCAGACTTCTCACCATAAACTATGAAAGCTAGAAGAAGATCCTGGGCAGATATCATACACACCCAAAAAAGAACACAAATGCCAGCACAGGATACTATATCCAGCAAAATTCTCAATAACCATTGGTGGAGAAACCATGATATTCCATGGCAAAAACAAATTTACACAATATCTTTCCACAAATCCAATCTTTCAAAGCATAATAAATGGAAAACTCCAATACAAGGAGGGAAACTACACCCTAGAAAAAGCAAGAAAATAATCTTCCATTAACAAACCAATAAGAAGATAACCACATCGTGGAGCATGTATCCTTATTCCATGCTGGGGAATCCTCTGGGTATATGCCCAGGAGTGGTATAGCAGGATCGTCCGGAAGTGAGGTGCCCAGTTTTCTGAGGAACCACCAGACTGATTTCCAGAGTGGTTGTACCAATTTGCAACCCCACCAGCAGTGGAGAAGTGTCCCTCTTTCTCCACATCCTCGCTAACACCTGCTGTAATCTTAGTCATTTGACTGGTGTAAGGTGAAATCTCAGGGTTGTTTTGATTTGCATTTCCCTAATGACTAATGAAGTTGAGCATTTTTTAAGATGCTTCTCAGCCAGCCCTATTTATAATAACCAGAAGCTGGAAGGAACCCAGGTATCCCTCAACAGAAGAATGGATGCAAAAAATGTGGTATATATACACAATGGAGTACTATTCAGCCAGTAGAAACAATGAATTCATGAAATTCTTAGACAAATGGATGGAGCTGGAGAACATCATACTAAGTGAGGTAACCCAGTCTCAAAAGGATCAATCATGGCTCTGATATTGTGGTATGAAAAGCATTGATTAAGTCAAGAAGTTTTTACAATGCCGGGCGGTGGTGGCACACGCCTGTAATCCCAGCACTCTGGGAGGCAGAAGCAGGCGGATTTCTGAGTTCAAGGCCAGCCTGGTCTACAGAGTGAGCTCCAGGACAGCCAGGGCTATACAGAGAAACCCTGTTTTTTTTTGGGGGGGGGGAGAAACAAAGAAGTTTTTACAAGGTAAAAGCTAAATGTTAGATAAGAATTACTCACAGAAACTCATTAAGACCCAGGGGGTATAAGAAACTTTAAACTCTTTTGAAGGTTTGCTGTTAACTACAAGATACTCTATTCTAATCAGAAAGATTGCTGTTATCTGTAAATTGATCCTCTAAATCTGTTACATGGAAAACATTATACCTGATTGATTTTGCATTCCCTTGTGCCAAATGGTTAAGATAATAGTGCCTGCTTCACTGGATACATCTTTTGAAATCGTAATACTGACTTTTCATGTATAAAAATCCTTACTTGAGAAGTCCTAAATACATTCAGATTCAAACTGACTCTGTGGTTGTTTCTGTTTGCCACTCACTGAATATGTGCCTCTCCTGAAAACCAAAGCCCTTCCCTCTGTCTAAATCCCCCCACCCCCCCACCCCCGCTGGGATGGTCCGTGGCACAGAGTTCTATTAGACCTTCAAAAAAGACATAATACCAATACTCTCCAAATTATTTCACAAAATAGAAACAGAAGGAACACTACACAACCCATTCTATGAAGACACAATTACTCTGATACCTAAACCACACAAAGACCATACAAAGAAGAACTTCAGGCCAATTTCCTTTATGAATATTGATACAAAAATACTCAAATTCTCTCAAACTGAAGCCAAGAACACATCAAAATGATCATCCATCGTGATCAAGTAGGCTTTATCCCAGGGATGCAGGGATAGTTCAATATAAGGAAATCCATCAATATAATCAACTATATAAAAAAAACTCAAAGAAAAAAAGCCACATGATCATTTCATTAGATGCTGAGAAAGTATTTGACAAAATCCAATGCCTCTTTATGATAAAAGTCTTGGAAAAATCAGGAATTCAAGGCCCATACTTAATCATAGTAAAATACATATACAGCAAACCAGTAGCCAACATGAAACTGAATGGAGAAAAACTTGAAGCAATCCCACTAAAATCAGGGACTAGACAAGGCTGCCCACTCTCTCTCTACCTATTCAATATAGTACTCAAAGTTCTAGCCAGAGCAATTAGACTATAAAAAGAGGACAAAGGGATACAAATTTGAAAGTAAGAAGTCAAAATATCACTATTTGCAGATGATATGATAGTATACTTGTGACCCCAAAAATTCCACCAGAGAACTCATAAACCTTATAAATAACTTCAGCAAAGTGGCTGGCTATAAAATTAACTCAAACAAATCAGTGTCCTTCCTCTACTCCAAGAAAAAAAAAGGCTGAGAAAGAAATTAGAGATACAACTCCCTTTACAATAGTCACAAATAATATAAAATATCTTGGTGTGACTCCAACTAAACAAGTGAAACATCTGTATGACAAGAACTTCAAGTCTCTGAAGAAAGAAATTGAAGATCTCAGAAGGTGGAAAGATTTCCCATGCTCACAGATTGGCAGGATTAATATAGTAAACATGGCCATCTTGCCAAAAGCAATCTACAAATTCAATACAATCCCCATCAAATTCCAACTCAATTTTTCATAGACCTAGAAAGAGCAATTTGAAAATTAATCTGGAATAACAAAAAATCCAGGGCAGTGAAAATTATGCTCAACAATAAAAGAACTTCTGGCAGAATCTCCATCCCTGACCTCAAGCTCTACTACAGAGCATTCATGATGAAAACTGCATGGTATTGGTACAGTGACAGGCAGGTAGATCAATGGAATAGAATTAAAGAAATGAACCCACATACCTATGGTCACTTGATTTTTGATAAAGGAGCTAAAACTATTCAGTAGAAAAAAGACAGCATTTTCAACAAATGGTGCTGGTTCAACTGGCAGTAAGCATATAGAAGAATGCAAATTGATCCATTGTTATCCGTTTGTACAAAGCTCAAGTCCAAGTGGATCAAGGATGTCCACATAAAACCAGATACACTGAATCTAATAGAAAAGAAAGTGGGCAAGACCCTTGAGCACATGGACACAGAGGAAATTTTTCTGAACAGAACACCAATAGCTTATGCTCTAAGATCAAGAATTGGCAAATGGAACCTCATAAAATTACAAAGTTTCTGTAAGGCAAAGGACACTGTCAAAAGGACAAACAATGACCAACAGATTGGGAAAAGATCTTCACCAACCCTACATCTGACAGAGGACTAATATCCAATATATACAAAGAACTCAAGAAGTTAAGACTCCATAGAATCAAATAACCCTATTGAAAATTGTGGTACAGCTCTAGCATAGCATGGCATACCCAAGTGGTGCAGGGAGAGAGAGCTTAACCACCCAGGAATGCAGAGAAACTGGTTTGCACTGGTAAAACCAAGCCTCCTGATCAGAGGTTAATGCCCAGGAACCTCTTGCAGAAGCCCTCCAGGTTTCTGTCTCCAGCTTGGGTCCATCTTCTGCCACCATGTACCATATCTAAGTGACACACGGAGGTAGGTAACCATTCAGGAGTGCAGAGAGGCCAGGCAGCACAGGTAGGACCACCCCTGCTGCTCAGAGGAAACAGCCAGAAACCCTGAGGACACAAGAGCCTAGGAACAGCCTGGGACAGGAGTCTTCCGATTACCAACTGCACCCAGAGTTGATTGGGGCCACAGAGCAACATTCCCAAATACAACCACAAGAGAGCAAGTCTCGCAGGAGTACCTCCAAACCGGTGTACACACAGAGAATGGGTCTCCCAGGAGCACAGGTGCAGAGGCTTGCATGACAGATAAGCCACATGCAGAAACAGCAACACCAGCTAACACCAGAGATAACCAGATGGCAAAAGGCAAAAGCAAGATCATCACCAACATGGCACTATCTTAACCAAGTTCTCCAACAACAGCAAGTCCTGGATACCCTAACACCCAGAAAAGCAAGACCTGGATTTAAAATCATGTCTCATGATGCTGATACAGGATTTCAAGGACATAAATAACTCCCTTAAAGAAGTACAAGAGAACATGAGTCAACAGCTAGAAGCCCTCAAAAAGAAAACACAAAAATCGTTTAAAGAAATACAGGAGAACATGGGCCAACAGGCAGAAGTCCTGAAAGAAGAAACACAAAACTCCCTTAAAGAATTACAGGAAAACACAAACAAACAAGTGAAGGGACTGAACAAAACCATTCAGGATCTAAAAACAGAAGTAGAAAGAACTAGAAATCACAAAGGGAGACAACATTAGAGATAGAAACCTTGGAAAGAAATCAGGAGTCATAGATGCAAACATCAACAACAGAATACAAGAGATAGAAGAAAGAATCTCAGGTGCTGAAGATACCACAGAGAGCATTGACTTAACAGTCAAAGAAAATGCAAAATGCAAAAAGCTTGTAACCCAAAACATCCAGGAAATCCAGGACACAATGATAAGACCAAATATAAGGATTACAGGTATAGAAGAGAGTGAAGATTTACAATGTAAAGGGCTAGTAAATATCTTCAACAAAATTATAGAAAACTTCCCTAGCCTAAAGAGAGAGATTCCCATGAACATACAAGAAGCCTACAGAACTCCAAACAGACTGGACCAGAACAGAAATACTTCCAATCACATAATAATCAAAACACCAAATGTACTAAACAAAGAAAGAATATTAAAAGCAGTAAGAGAAAAAGGCCAAGTAACATATAAAAGAAGACCTATCAGAATTACACCAGACTTCTCACCAGAGACCATGAAAGCTAGAAGATCCTGGGCAAATCTCATACAGACTCTAAGAGAACACAAATGCCAGTCCAGACTACTATACCCAGCAAAACTCTCAATCACCTTAGATGGAGAAACCAATATATTCCATGATAAAACCAAATTTACACAGCATCTTTCCACAAATTCAGTCCTACAAAGGATAATAGATGGAAAATGCCAAAATAAGGAGGGCAACTACACCGTAGAAAAAGCAAGATAGCAATCTTCTTTCAACAAACCTAAAAGAAGATAACCACTCAAACATAAAAAAAACATAAAAAATAACAGGAAGTGACAATCCCTATTCCTTAATATCTCTTAACATCGATGGACTCAATTCCCCAATAAAAAGACATAGACTAACAGACTGGATACGTAAACAGGACCCAGCATTTTGCTGCATACAGGAAATGCACCTCAGTGTCAAAAACAAACACTACCTCAGATCAAAAGGCTGGAAAACAATTTTCCAAGCAAATGCTCCCAGGAAACAAGTCAGAGTAGCCATTCTAATATCAGATAAAATTGACTTTCAACCAAAAGTCATCAAAAAAGATACAGAAGGATACTTTATATTCATCAAAGGAAAAATCCACCAAGAACAACTCTCAATTCTGAACATCTATGCTTCCAATTCAAGGGCACCCTCATTCGTTTAAAAAAAAAAAAACTTTACTAAAGCACTAAACACATATTGCACCTCACACAATAATTGTGGGGCACTTCAACACTCCACTCTCCTCAATGGACTGATCAAGGAAACAAACTAAACAGAGGCACAGTGAAACTAATTGAAGTTTTGGACCAAATGGATTTATATATATATAACATTCTATCTTGAGCCAGGCGGTGGTGGCGAACGCCTTTAATCCCAGCACTTGGGAGGCAGAGGCAGGCGGATTTCTGAGTTCGAGGCCAGCCTGGTCTACAGAGTGAGTTCCAGGACAGCCAGGGCTATACAGAGAAACCCTGTCTCGAAAAATCAAAAAACCAAAAAACCAAAAAACAAAAAACAAAGCCAAAAACCAAAAAACAAACCCAAAACATTCCATCCTAAATCAAAAGAATATACCTTCTTTTGAGCACCTCATGGAACCTTCTCCAAAATCCACCATATAATTGGTCACAAAACAGAACATAAACAGATATAAGAAGATCGAACTAATCCCATATCTCCTATCAGATCACTATGGAGTAAGGGTGGTCTTCAATAGCAGCAAAAACAATAGAAAGCCCACATACACATGGAAGCTGAAGAATGCTCTACTCAATAATATCTTGGTCAAGGAAGAAATAAGGAAAAAAATTAAAGACTTTTTAGAATTTAAGGAAAATGAAGACACAACATACCCAAACTTATGGGACACAAAAAGCAGTGCTAAGAGAAAAACTCATACCCCTGAGTACCTCCAAAAAGAAACTGGAGTGAGCATACACTAGCAGCTTAACAGCATACCTGAAAGCTCTAGAACCGAAAGAAGCTAATACACCCAAGAGGAGTAGAAGGCAGGAAATCATCAAACTCAGGGCTGAAATCAATCAAGTAGAAACAACAACAACAAAAAAAGAAAACCATACAAAGAATCAACAGGAGCTGGTTCTTTGATAAAATCAACAAGATAGACAAACCCTTAGCCAGACTAACCAGAGGGCACAGAGACAGTATCCAAACAACACAATCAGAAATGAAAATGGAGATATAACAACAGAAACTAAGGAAATTCAAAAAATCATCAGATCCTACTACAAAAGCCTATACTCAACACAACTGAAAATTTGGAGGAAATGGACAATTTCCTAGACATATACCAAATATCAAAATTAAATCAGGATCAAATAGACCATCTAAACAGTCCCATAAACCCTAAATAAAAGCGGTCATTGAAAGTCTACCAGCCAAAAAAAGCACAGGACCAGATGGTTTTAGTGCAGAATTCTATCAGACTTTCAAAGAAGACCTAACATCAATACACTCTTCAAACTATTCCACAAAATAGAAGGAACACTACTCAACTCGTTCTATGAAGCCACAATTACACTGATAGCAAAACCACACAAAGATCCAACAAAGAAAGAGAACTTCAGACCAATTTCCCTTATGAATATCGATGCAAAAATACTCAATAAAATCCTTGCCAGTCGAATCCAAGAACACATCAAAACAATCATTCACCATGATCAAATAAGCTTCATCCCAGGGATGCAGGGATGGTTCAATATACAGAAATCCATCAATGTAATCCACTATATAAACAAACTCAAAGAAAAAAACCACATGGTCATTTCATTAGATGCTAAAAAAGACGTTGACAAAATTCAGCATCCCTTCATGCTAAAAGTCTTGGACACATCAGGAGTTCAAGGCCTATATATAAACATAGTAAAAGCAATATACAGCAAAGCAGTATCTAACATCAAACTAAATGGAGAGAAACTTGAAGCAATCCTACTAAAATCAGGGACTAGACAAGGCTGCCCTCTCTCTCCATTTATATTCAATATAGTACTTGAAGTTCTAGCTAGAGCAATTAGACAAGAAAAGGAAAGCCGGGTGGTGGTGGTGGTGCATGCCTTTAATCCCAGTACTTGGGAGGCAGAGGCAGGCAGATTTCTGAGTTCGAGGCCAGCCTGGTCTACAGAGTGAGTTCCAGGACAACCAGGGCTATACAGAGAAACCCGGTCTCAAAAATCAAAAAAAAAAACCAAACAAAAACAAAAACAAAAACAAAAAAACAACAAAAAAAAACCAAAAAAAACCCAACCACAACAACAACATCAAAAAAACAGACAAACAAACAAAAAGACAAGAAAAGGAGATCAAAGGGATACAAATTGAAAAGGAAGAAGTCAAATGATCACTATTTGCAGATGATATGATAGTATACTTAAGTGACCCAAAAACTCCACCAGAGAACTCCTACAGCTGATAAACAACTTCAGCAAAGTGGCAGGATATAAAATTAACTCAAACAAATCAGTAGCCTTCCTATACACAAAGGATAAACAGGCTGAGAATGAAACTAGGGAAACAACACCCTTCAAAATAGTCACAAACAATATAAAGTATCTTTTTTGTTGTTATTTTTGTTTTGTTTTGTTTTGGTTTCTTTCGAGACAGGATTTCTCTGCATAGCCCTGGCTGTCCTGGAATTCACTCTGTAGACCAGGCTGGCCTCAAACTCAGAAATCCGCCTGCCTCTGCCTCCCAGACTGCTGGGATTACAGGTGTGTGCCACCACTTCCCACAATATAAAGTATCTTGATGTGACTCTAACCAAACAAGAACATCTGTATGACAAGAACTTCAAGTCTCTGGAGAAAGAAATCAAAGAAGACCTCAGAAGATGGAAAGATCTCCCATGCTAATGGATTGGCAGAATTAATATAGTAAAAATTGCCATCTTGCCAAAAGCAATTTTCAGATTCAATGCAATCTCCTTCAAAATCCCAACTCAATTCTTCATAGAGTTTGAAAAAGCAATTCTCAAATTCATCTGGAATAACAAAAAAACCAGGGTAGCGAAAACTATCCTCAACAGTAAAAGAACTTCTGTGGGAATCAGTATCCCAGACCTCAAGCAGTATTACAGAACAATAGTGTTAAAAACTATATGGTATTGGTAGAGTGACAGGCAGGTAGATCAACTGAATAGAATTAAAGATCCAGAAATGAACCCACACACAAATGGTCACTTGATCTTTGACAAAAGAACTACAACCATCCAGTGGAAAAAGGATAGCCTTTTCCACAAATGGTGCTGGCTCAACTGAGAGCTAGCATGCAGAAGAATGCAAATCAATCCATTCTTATCTCCTTGTGCTAAGCTCAAGTCCAAGTGGATCAAGGACCTCCACATAAAACCAGACACACTGAAACTAATAGAAAAGAAACTGGGGAAGAGCTTTGAGCACATGGGCACAGGGGAAATTTTCCTGAACAGAACACCAATAGCTTATGCTCTAAGATCAAGAATTGACAAATGGAACCTCATAAAATGACAAAGTTTCTGTAAGGGAAAGGACACTGTCAATAGGACAAAATGGCAACCAACAAATAGGGAAAAGATCTTTACCAACCCTACATCTGACAGAGGGCTAATATCCAATATATACAGAGAACTCAAGAAGTTAGACTCCAGAGAGCCAAATAACCCTATTAAAAAATGGGGTTCAGAACTAAACAAAGAATTTTCATCTGAGGAATAGCAAATGGCTGAGAAGCACCTAAAGAAATGTTCAACATCCTTAGTCATCAGAGACATGCAAATCAAAACAACCCTGAGATTTCACCTCACACCAGTCAGAATGGCTAAGATTGAAAACTCAGGAGGCAGCAGGTGCTGGCGAAGATGTGGAGAAAGAGGAACACTCCTCTACTGCTGGTGGGATTGCAAGCTGGTATAACCACTCTGGACATAGGTTTGGTGGTTCCTCAGAAAACTGGGCATAATACAACCAGAGGACCCTGCTATACCACTCCTGGGCAACCCAGAGGATTCTCCAGCATGTAATAAAGACACATACTCCATTATTTTCATAGCAGCCCTATTTATAATAGCCAGAAGCTGCAAAGAACCCAGATGTCCCTCAACAGAGGAATGGATACAGAAAATGTGGTATATATACACAATGGAGTTCTATTCAGCCACTAAAAACAATGAATTCATGAAATTCTTAGACAAATGGATGGAACTGGAAAATATCATCCTGAATGAGGTAACCCAATCACAAAAGAACACAAATGGTATGCACTCACTGATAAGTGGATATTAGCCCAGAATCGTGGAATACCCACATACCAAATGATGCCCAAGAAGGAGGAAGAACAAAGTATGGATATTTGGGTCCTTTGTAGAAGGGGGAACAAAATACCCACAGAAGGAGATACAGAGACAAATGGTAGAGCAGAGTCTGAGAAAAAAACCATCCGGAGACTACCCCACCTAGGGATCCATCCCATATACAGTTACAAAACCCAGACACTATTATCGATGCCCACAAGTGCTTGCTGACTTGAGCTGGATATAGCTGTCACCTGGGAGGCTCTGCTAATGCATGAGAAATACAGAGGGGGCCACTCTCAGCCAGCCATTGAACTGAGCACAGGGTCCCCAATGAGGAGCTAGAGAAAGGACCCAAGGAACTGAAGGGGTTTGCAGTGCCACAGGAGGAACAACAATATGAGTCACTCAGTACTCCCAGAGCTCCCAGGGATAAAAACATCAACCAAAGAGTACACATGATGTTACCCAGATACATAGGCAGCAGAGGATGGTCTTGTTAAACAACAAAGGGAGGAGAAGCACTTGGTTCTGGAAAGACTTGATGCCGTGGTGTAGAGGAATACCAGGACAGGGAAGTAAGGAGGGTTGGTTGGGTAAGGGGAGATGGTTTATGGGATTTTGGGGGGAGGGGGACCAGGAAAGGGGACAACGTTTGAAATGTGAATAAAGAATATATTTAATTTAAAAAAAGATGGAGAAAAAAAACCTACACCAAAGATCTAAAAAGAAGACAGGGGGAACCTTATCCACTGAACAAAAGGGAAAAAATGGTTTACAGAGTTAAACAAAGAATTTTCAACTGAGGAATACCGAATGGCTGAGAAACACCTAAAGAAATGTTCAACATCTTTAGTCATCAGGGAAAGGAAAATCACAACAACCTTGAGATTCCACCTCACATCAGTCAGAATGGCTAAGATCAAAAACTCAGGAGACAGCAGATGCTGGTGAGGATGTGGAGAAAGAGTAACACTCCTCCACTGCTGGTGGGATTGCAAGCTGGTACAACCACTCTGGAAATCAGTCTGTCAGTTCCTCAGGAAATTTGAACATAGTACTACTAGAGGACCCAGCTATACCACTCCTGGGCATATACCCAAAAGATGCTCCAACATGTAATAAGGACATATGCTCCACTATGTTCACAGAAGCCTTATTTATAATAGCCAGAAGCTGGTAACAGCCCAGATATCCCTCAATGGAGGAATGGATACAGAAAATGTGGTACATTCACACAATGGAATACTACTCAGCTATTAAAAACAATGAATTAACAAAATTCCTAGGCAAATGGATGAAACTGGAAAATATTATCCTGAGTGAGGTAACCCAATCACAAAAGAACCCAAATCACATGGTATGCACTCACTAATAAGTGGATATTAGCCCAGAAGCTGGAAATACCCAAGATATAATTCACAGAACACATGAAGCTCAAGAAGGAAGACCAATGTGTGGATACTTTGGCCCTTAGAAGGAGTACAAAATACCCATGGAAGGAAATACAGAGACAAAATGAGGAGCAGAGACTGAAGGTGTGACCCTCCAGAGACTGCCCAACCTGGGGATCCATCCTATATAGTTACCAAACCCAGACACTACTAGAGATACCAACAAATGCTTGCTGACAGGAACCTGCTATAGTTCCACCTTCCTTTCTTCTGGCCAATCACTGGCTCTAGCCTTTATTTTACTAATTAAGATGGGAAGAAAGTTTACAGGAAGTCACCTGACCGCTGACCCATTCCTTATTAGAAGCCCCTCACCTGAGAACAGAATTAGCATCAAAATACAAGTAGCCTCAGGGCTATCTGCAACACTTTCTTTCCTCCTCTCTATCCTTCCTTCCTTAGGCAAAAAGGAAAGGGGTGGGAAAGAAAGGGGGGAATAGAGTAATATCACAGAAATTATAAAAATAGACAAATAAGGATAGGTTAGCAAATTTACTCTTAAACAAACCATCACATAGCTATATTTTACATTGGTACAGAATTTATTTGATACAAATTTAAAGTTTTCATTGGTATGAATTTTTATTGATGCAAAAATGGGATTAATGTGTTACTCTTATACAGAAGTTGTGCCTATATAACACATTAAGAATACCCAGTCCTTCTATAACTGCTATTATAAACTGCTTTTAGATAATTAAGCAATTTGATTTAAGGGCCAGATAGAAAACTCATGGTCCTGAGTTAACTAAAAGGGTGTTTCTGAGATATTTCAATTCGAAAATGGCTAAGAGTAGGCAAGGCTTAATAGTTCAAAAATGCTTAAGGTAGATAGTGTTGGTTTTTCTACGCAGGTCCGTCTGACTACATCGCAGCACAGGTCACCTGTCTACCCGCCCCGTGGGCCAAGGGGATGCGGTGGAGACATGGGCCGCAATGAGATACACCAGGCCAAACAGTTCCACGTGGGACTTTAAGATGGGGAAAGGGGTAGAAGAAAGGGAAGAAGAAAGGAAAGAAAAAAAGAGTGTGTGTGTGTGTGTGGGAGAAACGCTACCCAGTTATATACGGGTGATGACTAAATTACAGGTAAAGGTGGGCCATTGAATTCTGGGTATATGGCGGCTGTTGCCTTGGCAACAGGCCTATAGTTCTAATTGTCGCCTATATGATGTCACAGGCCTAGCAGGTCTCGGTACCAACAGATAGTCTTTAATGGTGTCAGAAGTCCACAGAATGTTTATGGACATCTCTTTATTAAAGATCAATTGACTATAGACCTGCCTGCTCCTGACAGCACCCCTTTCTTGGATTCAAAGAAGAAATTGAGCATAAATGGAGTTGCTCCCATTTTGGTGAGACAGCACCTAGGCAAGAATTGCCTCACTTCATCTACAGACAAAATACTGTCCAGAAAAAGGACACACTATGCAGAATAGTCTCTGATAATCTCTGCCAAGACATGGTAATCAGCCTTTCAAAATTCTGCATTACAAAGGTCATATGATTCTGGGCCAGAAGGCTGAAGACCAATGCTCCAACCTTTTGAAGTGTAAGGGGCTGTCCAGGTGATTAGCAGTCACTATAAATTGGCTAAGTTTTGGAAGCTCTATTTTGTGCTTATTATAATTCCAGGTAATATTAGTTGTTCTTGGATTTCTGATGGGGCTGAAGACTGGTAGTCTTATAGCCAACCCAAGCTGATTAGCATTGAGAAAGATGATACAGATTTGAAATGATGGTTTTCAGATGGCATACAATCTAAATCCAAGCCATGAGTCAGGTGTAGAATTATAAGTCTTTTGAGATAGAAGAAATGACAAAGGTTTTATTTAATTGACAAAAATTATGTCTGGGTGTTAGGACTATCTTGTACTTTATAAGTTACAAAATAGTAATAGTTGTGTTCAATTTATATCTGAGATAAAAAAATCTTTTAATTGGACAGAAGGGGGGGAAGTTTTGAGAGAGAGAAGGGAGAGAGGACAACGCAGGAGGTGGAAGGAAAGTGAAAGAAGCACATGGCCTGCAGAAACCAACCGCAAGTTATAAGGGGTCTTGTAGATGGTAGTGTACTGGTAGATCTGCCCAGTCTAGGCGTGCAGCTGGATTCACATTAATTGAATTGTGTTTTCTTTGCCCAGGTTTATTTGGATTGGAGATTTACTGCAACAAAAGATGAGTTCTGACTACACCCACCCTGTTTCTATGAGAAGTGACAACTGCTGTTTTCAAATACACAGCTTATTACTATAGTGAGAATTTTTCATTTCTTTAAAAAAAAGTATTTTAAGAATACGTTTTTGTTTTAATCCCAGGTGTGAAATATGGGGGTACTTGAGATTGTCCACAGCTGCAGACTATGATTTGCCTCTAGCAGGGGCTATTTTGCTAGTTGCAGATAGTTCTGTGTGCCACATTTGGTATTCTGGGTACATTTCAGAGGGTATATAAATACTATAGCCCCCATGGTGGGGTGGGTGGGAGTCGTTAGATGCTGTTGGTTAGTTGTTCTCAGAAGAAATCAAATAACCTGACAGCAAAGAGCAAGCCCTAAGGAACTTGACACTCCTAATGAGCAGGAAGTAGTCTCTTTCCCAACCTCTATCTTTTTTTTTTCTCTATCTAGTATTAGAGGGTTATAGTGGAGAAGAATGGAAGAACCCAGAAAGCAGCCAGCTGTATTTTACTAATTTTGTAGAATATGCCACTAAACTGAGAATGGTGCCTCTTTACTAGTATACTTTTTTTTTCATGAGAAATTGAAGGTTAAAGGTCACAAAAAAGCAGGTCTCAAGTGGAGTCCTGCAAATCTTTGATCAGGATGTTATTCCAAGATGGAATTTTTACTTTTCCAGTAGATACAAACGATTTAGCTTTCTGACAGTAAATGTATGTTTTTTTAAAAACTCTTTTTAAATTTGTAGGAAGCATCCAAATTAATATCTTATTACATAGAATCAGTGCAATAGTAGTTATCAGAAAAGCAGTTTTGGTTTTTAGAAAGCAGTTTTTTTTTTAAATTATTTATTTATTTAATGTGTATGAGTACACTGTAGCTGTACTAATAGTTGTGAGCCATGGTTACTGGTTCAGGTTCATGGTTGCATGGTTCAGGACCTCTGCTTGCTTTGGTCGGCCCCACTCCCTATGTATTATTATATCTAGGTACACTGTAGCTGTCTTCAGACATTCCAGAAGAGGGAGTCAGATCTCTTTATGGATGGTTGTGAGCCACCATGTGGTTGTTGGGATTTGAATACAGGACCTTCAGAAGAGCAGTCAGTGCTCTTTACCGATGAGCCATCTCTCCAGGCCGCAATTTGATTCTTAATGACTGAGTTTTGTAACTGGTAGAAGAGTTACAAAGGTAGAACCAGGCAGTGGAAGCAGGGACCCAACACCTGCAATAGGACCCAACACTTGCATCTGACAGAGCAAGTGGCTCATGTCTCGTTGCTTGTGACTTTGGAGGCATGGGTGTCATGCTGAGGGAGAACTTGTGAGCTGAAGATACCTAGATCAGAAGTCTTGAGCTGCTGCTCACAAAAGGATGAACAAAATTGACCTTTGAATTGATCTTAAGACTTCCACCACCCAGTCAAAGTCATCCTTTAGATAAATGGAATTACACTGTTGATATATACCTAGAGCCGGGTGGTGGTGGGGCATGCCTGTAATCCCAGCACTTGGGAGGCAGAGGCAGGCGGATTTCTGAGTTCGAGGCCAGTCTGGTCTACAGAGTGAGTTCCAGGACAGCCAGGGCTATACAGAGAAACCCTGTCTCGAAAAACCAAATCCAAAAAACCAAAAAGATATATACTTAGGCTTTAAAGTCATATTCACTTGAAAAACAGTAAAACCTGAATGACTGGCAAATAGCTGACTTGACTATGAATTCAAGTGCCGAGGGTGTGGCAAAGAGGTTAGAAGTGCAGTTCAGAAGGCGGGTGGTGGTGGCGCATGCCTGTAATCCCAGCACTTGGGAGGCAGAGGCAGGCAGATTTCTGAGTTTGAGCTACACAGAGAAACCCTGTCTCGAAAAAGCCAAAAAAACCAAAAAAAACAAAACAACAACAGAAGTGCAGTTCAGAGCAAGCTGGAAGGAGCAGCTTTTTTTGTTTTTACCTAAAGCTAGCCACTTGGGTGGAGTGAGATCTAGAACTTGCTGGCTTAATGTGAAACTTGTAGGTGGCAGCTAATGCTGCCTGTTTCTGTCATGAAATGTTTTTATAAACCTACAGCTTCACAGTTTACCAAGACATGGCTTTTCTACTGTCCATTTCTCTCTGTGGGCAAATTTCACTGTTGTCTGCAAAATGGGACCATCTTCTGCCCTGGACTCCCTATTCAAAGAACCAGATCTCTGTCTGCTGTAGACTTGGTGGAAAGTAGAAAGATTGATTATAGCATCTCATACAAGGCAAGCATGCAGCCAAAATGTTACATCTCTAACCACTATTTACCTAGTTTAACACAGGGTCTCTCTCAACTGTCTTCTGGACCCTGCTGCATCAGCCTCCAAGAGAGCTGCCATACAGTGAGTGCTACTATGCCTGACTTGAAAGCCCAATTTTATTCCTGTGAATCTGTAGTTTTGTGTTCAGCTGCTTGCTATTAGCTAATAATCAAGCTCTCAAACCCTCAACATACTTTTAACCAGCCATGACACCTGCTATACACTCCTTTTATGAACTGCAACTCCTTTGCTCAAGAATGTCTACAGAGGACAAGTCTTATGTTTTCTTGGAGATGGGAACCATATCTACAGAGGTCACATGAGTGATGAAGTACTGCACACCTTTCTGAATGGGACCCCTACTACCAGTTTAAACTTTAAGATTTACTATACAGATTTTTACATTATCTACATTTCAAAACAGTGATATGCATGTAAGAGTATACAAAAATACTGATGTTCTTAACAGGATTAATAGGCACATCATGAAAAGTCTAATATTGTGAAAAGTTTATTTGCATTAATTAACTCCTTTTTTTTCCACCATCATAAGAGATACACTTGTTCTTTGTGATCAGAGAAAAAACATTTTGGAATGGACAATCTGATTCTACTACTCATTAAAGAAAAATTGAAATCTTAAAACAATCCAGTGCAACAATTTTCAGTAGTACAATCCAGTGCAACAATTTTCAGTAGTACAATCCAGTGCAACAATTTTCAATAGTCCTATCTCCAGTGTTACCCAGCAAAATATTCACATGTTTAAGAAATTCTAAGTCCCAAGCTGCAAATTTATCATTTTTTTTTCCTATATGTTCAAGCCAATGAGCCTGAAGCAACAGTGGTCACTGCCTTTCAAAACCTTGGATATCATGATTGGCAACAGAATTAAGTAGTTAAGTCACTGGATCAGCCACTGTCTGCCTCCATTTCATCTTGCTAGCTTTGGGCGTCTCAGTTCTTAAAATTAAACAGATCATTTACTGGAGTGATTAGGGCTTTGATTTTTTTAACTCAATTATTTTTCGTATAAAAAGTAAAATGTCAACATATGCCAGGTGGTATCACTATGTGAGATGCAACTGTAAAGAGATAACTATCTTATGGCTGACACTTTGGATTTTTAAATAAGTCATCTTTCAATAAAAGTCTTGGTAAAAGTTTAAACTACTAGTCACGATATAACAACCTGACAGGTGCACCCTTGACGCGTCTCATCAGGACACAAACATTTAGCTAAGTCTTTAATACAACATGATACCATTATGATTTGAACATTATTCTCCCTAATTTATTTTCATTCTTGGATTTTTAAACCATCTTTTAATAAATATGAAATATGAAAAGGTTTAGGTGCAAAAATAAGTAATGCATGATTTTAACACTTTGGAGTCAAATCAATTCTTGTGACTTAAGAAGAAAAAAAATGAACTTTCAATCTTTTGTTTCTGGACTTTTAGTCTATAACAAATATATTGTTGCATATAAAATATTTTTGCCTTATTCTGAAAGCATTACATACATAATTGTCCAAAATACGTATTTTTTTTAAAATTGACACCAATGCATCCATATTCCATTAAAAATAATCTGACTTACGTGCACTTACTAAGAAGCAAGTTTAAAAATTTGGAATTTGTTTAAAGTGCTGATACTTAGGAGAGGGCTAGCTGTAAGCATGTTACCGTACCTATCAACAGAACAAGGACCTTTAAACTCAAGTTTAGGAAAAAAAAAATAGAGGTTCTATGAAAGGAAGATCAGTAACAAACAGTTTCCACTGAAAAAGGATTCAGGTGAAACGAAGAGCACCACGATGAGCTGCACAAAGGTGCTGGGGCACCACAGCATTCCCTGCAGGGAGCACTCCCTTGGAATGCACTGCAGCTGTAAATGCAACTGTTATCAAGGTGCTGGGGGCGGGTGGGGGCGCACCACATTCCCTGCAGGGAGCGTTCCCTCGGAATGTATTGCAACAGGCTATAAGTGAGACTGTTTGATGGTTACCATTGCTCTGTTCACCTCAGAAAACTGCATTCCTTCTAGTTGATTAAACATTCAATTACAGAACTATACATAATGATGAAAACAAAGTTTAAAGGAACATTTATACATGCCACCCTGAATAGAGGTGACGCATTTCAAAGGGTTTCATATCTCTTAAGACACAGAATTTACGTTAATGGTCCAGGAGTGTTTTAGATATAGCTATAGATATATTTATATGATATATATTTCAACAAGAAGTGTAAAAATCTTTAAAAACAAATCACAGCACTCACAGCTGCTTTACATAGGAAGGTCTCGGGGTCACTGGGTGTCAAACTATTACAGACAGGAAGTGACTTTAAAAAGATGAATGAATGGCACGTCAGGAAGCTGTGGATGTTTTATTAGAGGTCAGTTTTTCATCACATCACTGATGTGTTGACTCTCTGCTTAAAAAAGCTCTGTCCTTGCCACTTGGAGCCTCTTGCTCTTCTGGATCAGTTAAAGGTCAGGAAAACGACTTGGATCTTCCTTATAGTCTTCAGGGATGGCAAAGATGGATCCATCAAACTCATCACATCGGAACTCCTGAAAAGTCACAGTGGCTGTGATTGTAGGAAACACGGGTATATCTGGGGAACAAACAGTGAAATGTAACAAAAGGTGAGATGTAGTCAGATATCCCATCTTTGATAGCCCACTGGAGTCAGCCATCTTCCATCACACAACTATGTCCACAACAACCCAATTTGTGCCTGCCCCAGCCGGTGCAGTGGGCTCCAAGGCTCTGGGCCTAGGGCTGTGCAGCTGCTCCCTAGGCTGCTCTGTACAGGTGCATCCTCCCAATTTCTTAAATCTTGACTTCAACCTTTAACCTTTGACTTAAACCTTTGCTTCAAGAAACACCTTGATAACACCATATTGCTTCAGCATAACAGGCATATAGAAGAATTTCTGGCCCAAAGTGAATGTGGAGATGGAAAATATCACCAGTCTGCTCTGATCATTTGATTCTTAGTTCCTGGAAACAGCCCACACAGAAGCTGGTCTGATTCCTAATCTACTTTACTCAGGAGCCTCAGATTTCATCTGTGAACAGTCTCTGTAGTGGGTCTATGGAAGCCAAGCCAAGAGCCTATCCACAGTGAGAAACAGTAAAGTTGCTGTTATAAACCTAGTTTGTTTATAGAAATAGTCTCATGCTAGAAAAGGGGGGAAAGGATGCTTCCAGCTTTCACTGATGCCTATTGTTGGAGAGACAGTCTCCCAGGAGCCAACAAACTCGGCCTTTTTTTTCCCTCTTTTTTTTTTGGTGGGGGGGGGGGGGGCGTTGCACGCCCAACCACCATTGTACAGGGTGGTGTATGCCTTATAGCCTTGGCTGGAACTTACTGTGTGGACCAGGCTGGTCTTGAACTCAGTGATCCATCAGCCTCTGCCTTGAAAAGTGCTGGGATCACTTTCACCATGTGGTAAAAAACTTTTCTGCACTAAAATGTATGTGCCTCTGTCGGACCACAAGTGTGTTAAAAGCTTCTGGTCCCTCTGCTCATGTGCATAAATGCACCACATGTGTGCGGTGCTGGAGACATGGAATTAGGATCAACCCACAGGGAATAACTGCTAATACATTATGATTCTTTGTCAAAATAGTTCAGCTGTTATGATCCAAGTCTGCCCTCTCAGGGTCTCTTAGGTACGTCAACCTAAGAATCATTATTACGTAGTCCCAGCCCTGAGAAAGATGAATCCAGAAACTGAATGCCACTTTTCAGCATATGGAAAGCTGCTGAAACTCAAGGTACCCCATGACAGTGCTGATCTGATACTCCAGCTCCAGTGTGTTCTTGCTGAAGGCATTCTATAGCAGCTGTTAAGGAGGACTCTAGTAAACTATGAAGGATTATACTTCATAACTTCCCATGTGAATACTGAATGATCTGTTTCCTGAAATTTGGTTTGTTTGCTTTTTTGTATTTGTGTTTTTGAGACAGGGTTTCTCTGTGTAGTCCTGGCTGTCCTGGAACTCACTCTGTAGACCAGGCTGGCCTCGAACTCAGAAATCCGCCTGCCTCTGCCTCCCAAGTGCTGGGATTACAGGCATGCGCCATCATGCCCGGCTTCTGTTTCCTGAAATTTGGATGGGAGCTAGTATGCCAACTGTCCCTCTGCACAGCTTTCTTAAACTTCCACTGTTGCTCTGCAGTCTACACAATTCAAGTCTTGATACTTTTGCTTTGTTATCTTTCTGAGTCTTTTAGTAACTTGAAATGTTCACACATACTCTCCTGCAGGAATTGCTCCTGTGATCTTTATATATATTTCATTTAAATCATATAGCAACCAAGCCTACATTAGGTACTGTTATTTCTCAGGCATTTCATACATATAACAAAACAGAAGCACCAATGCGCTTAAATAAAAGACTTACTAAAAGCGAAGTCATTTGTTTATTTGTTGCCTTTTAAAATATACACCTTGCTTAATTCCATATTTTTTTTTTGTCTTACCTAATTTTACAGGAAAGCCTGGAGGAAGCTTCATTTGAACAAATTCTCTAAGCTTGTTAAAGTGCTTGAAGGGTGCTATTACTTCTAGAACATTCAACAATCTGAAAAATAAAGAACAATGTTCCCATGGTTCATGTCTGTAATGATTTCTTGAACTAAGTGGCTCAAACCTCACAGATTAACTTCCCAGTTACTGAGGAGAAAAGATTCCAGTGGAGCGCTACAGAGTGCTGCTCTCAGCTCCCTGAAGACACTTTCTTTTTTTTTTTTTTTTTTGGTTTTTTCGAGACAGGGTTTCTCTGTATAGCCCTGGCTGTCCTGGAACTCACTCTGTAGACCAGGCTGGCCTTGAACTCAGAAATCCGCCTGCCTCTGCCTCCCAGAGTGCTGGGATTACAGGCGTGTGCCACTACCGCCCGGCAACACTTTCTTAAAGCCCACAGGTTACTCAGTCATTCTGGGAGGCAAGGCTGAAGTGAACTTCTGTTTTCGTGACTAAGCTTCATTGTTGGGTTATGAAGGATCAATCTTAGTACTTACGATCCTGGCTCACATAAATTTCAGGTCATACAGAATCCTCTGTAGATTCCAGGATCCTTCTGTGTCTTAAGATTACAGTCACATGACAACTCCTTTGGTCCTCTGGTTGGCTTATTCTATATTATTATTCTCTCAACAAGGCATATTTTCCAGCGCCTTGCTATAAGCAACAGCTACACACATCAGATCACTGCTTTCCTTTACTGAGTAATCAACAGCTGGATGCACATAGTAATACTATTTTCCTCTACCTTTTCCCCCAGGATCCCATGCATTATGCTAGGCCAGCACTTACCACTGAGCTTAATACCAGCACTTTTTTTTCATTTTTACTTAAAAAAACTTGAGACATACAATCCCACTAACTTTTCTAGGCTGGTCTTGCACTCTGTAACCCAGGCAAGTCTTAAAGTTCTCCTCCAACCTCAAGCCTCCCAAATAGATGATTGTGGGCCTGAGCATAATTTATCCTTTCCTATGGGTGGGTAACTTTTATGCTTTTGCCCAAATACCTTAGATTTGTTTCTTAGTAACTGAGGGATAGGCTACAAATAGAGGCTACAAGTAAAATTCACCCAATATGAGCGGTGATCCTAGGTTCAATCTGCAGTACTAAAATAAAACAAATTCCAAAGAAACAAAACCTAGAAGTTTATCTGAACCAGACGGAGTAGCTCACATCTGTAGTCATGTGACCTAAAAACTTGGAAGCTTGAAGCATGAAGACTAGAACAGTCCCAGGAAAGCCTGGGCTATAGTGAAGTCCAATCAAAGCGAAGAAACCCTTCACTCTAACAGTAATTTTTGATGGTGACAACTGTGTACCCATTTTGGAATCAAATGTTATCTCACAGACTCTGTCCTTTCCTATAGAGACAGTTCTTCTGTTGGATCTCAAATATTAGCTCAGCCCCAGTTGGAGACTAGTAATTGGCTCTTACATCAAGGCAGTTCTATTCTCAGTCATGTCTTTAACCTATTATCTGCAGTCCAAATTTAATTTCAGCCACATCTAATCTCATCAACTGTGTCAGATATATTTGTTTTTTGATATTGCTGTTCACTGCTACAGTTAATATTCTCTTTTTCATTTCATTCTGCCTTCTTCAACTCAGGAGGATCTAGTCATACAGATTTTATGTTCTTGATGTTTTTTTCTATAGCAGTTACAGGAAATCTCTTCTGCTGTAGAATGGATTCTTGTCTACCTTCTGTATCCAGGATTCCTTAATTTCTCCTTTTCCTATGACAATGGTTACAATCATCACATATACTAATTTATCTATTGCTCATGTATTAAGATCTCTGGAGTTAACTACAAACACTCCATAAAAATCAGCTGCATTCCTTTATTAGGAATTAGAGTCAGAAAGACCCCCCCAGAAATCCTGTGTTCTAACTCCTTTCTCACAGTGCCTCAAGACTCTCCCCATATGTGACCTCTAGCTTATGTAGAGGCTCTACACAACAGCCTATCTACCCCTCTAAAGCTTGAGGGTTGCATAGTCAGAGATTCCGAACATACTTTGTTGAAAAGTATAGACCCTGCTGCCTTCTCTAGAGGAAAAAAGACACCAAGTTGGGCCAGGTTAAAAGGGGGAATGAATTAGGGAAAAATAATAACCAGATCCTTCAACTCCTCCCCAGCTACATTTTTATAAGGAGCTGAGATCACATCCCATCAAGAGTGAGATCCAGTACCCACCTCCCATATGATCATTTCTCCAAACTAAATGTTTCTAAAGGAGTGTCTGGTGTAGATGGGCCTGGAGAGATCTATGTAAGATGTGCACTGCAAGCTGGGCGATGGTGGCACACGTCTGTAATCCCAGCACTCTGGGAGGCAGAGGCAGGCGGATTTCTGAGTTCGAGGACAGCCTGGTCTACAAAGTGAGTTCCAGGACAGCCAGGGGTACACAGAGAAACCCTGTCTCGGAAAAAAAAACAATCCAAAAAAAAAAAAAAAAAAAAAAGGCGTGCACTGCAGTACAGTTTTCAATAGGGACAGACTGAAAACAGAATGTTTATCAGTGAAAGAACAACAAAACAAAGAGGAAGAGGTCAGCAGGGAGACAAATATGATTATTGTTGGAATCTAAGACACCCAGGGGACTGGAGAGATGGCTCAGCGGTTAAGAGCACTGACTGCTCTTCCAAAGGTCCCGAGTTCAAATCCCAGCAACCACATGGTGGCTCACAACCATCCTTAATGAGATCTGACGCCCTCTTCTGGTGTGTCTGAAGACAGCTACAGTGTACTTTGATATAATAAATCTTGGGCCCGGAGCGAGCAGGGCCAGAGCGAGCTGAATTCAACTCCCAGCAATCTGGCGCCCTTTAATCCCAGCACTTGGGAGGCAGAGGCAGGTATACAGAGTGAGTTGTGAGTTCCAGAACAGCCAGGGCTACACAGAGAAACCCTATCTTGAAAGACCAAAAAAACAAAACAAAACAAAACAAAAAAGACACCCTGGCTCAAAACACCAAAACTTACATGGCAAAATGCAGACTATTTCCCGGCTCTGCATTCAGTAGTCAGTAAGACAGTCTAACTTATGTGCTAAAAAGACACAAATTTTATTTTTATTCCACAAATTTCTGTTTTGAGGATTTCTTTTTTGTAATCATGTGTTGCTTTAATAATTTTCTTTAGACTATCCAAAATTTATCTATAGAAAGTGATACTTCTGTAAACCAGAAAATTTATGGGTGTGTGTATACTTTCTTGAGCCTGTCTGCCTTTTTTTTTTTTATTTTAACACCTCAGATCCAAGTACTGATGCCTGCCAGAGTCTCTTAGAACCTTTCATAATCAAAAGAACACTTACGACTCAATTCCCAGGGGAAATTCCTGGCTCATGGCTACAGTGGCTTTAAATGTTTTCTTGCTCTCTTTGCACACCAGTTCTCTGCCCAGGTGTGGTGCCCTACAACAGAAAGAACACTGTTAAGGGGGCCTTGTTACGAACTCATCAATGCTCACCAATACTTCCACTTTTCTTATCCTGTCTATAGAAATAATATTATGCTAAAATCAAGATATCTATAAAACACAAGACAAAAGAAACAGTTTAAAAGTTCAGAAAATAACATGAATACTCAAGAAATTTCATACTGAATATAACTTAATTTTAATAATAATTACCATTTTAGGAACAAAATAAAAATCATTTAATTCAATCTCTTTCACTGTCTACTAGAGTTTCAGCATTCAACAATTAAAAAGCACTGTGATTAAAAATTCTGTACATATGCACTGTTAAAATTGTAACAAATTTAAAACATTTCCTTTTTGGTTATGTGCCTACAATGAGGCAAAAACATAGAATAAGCTGAGGAGACAGGTTGAGTTGAAGAACGCAGAAATTATTTCAAAACCATTTCCCTCACAGAATTAACATAGAAGGGACATGCCTTATTCCACTGAGTTTTTCTGGGTTTTCCTGCCTAATTTCAAAGTTCTGTTGAATTATCTGGCACATGCCACAAGTAACTACATGACAGTTTCCTCTGACCTGCTGGATCATCTAACAAAGGCTAGTCAAATAGTCACTCAGACAAAGACAAGGTCCAATACTCCAAGACAAAAACCAGCAAACCTGCAAACATAGCATGCCTTTCAATAAGAAAAAAACACAAGGCAGCTTCTTCTTGAGCATAGTGGGGTAGATACAAGGGGAGGCATTTTATTCTCCACCAAAGAGGAACATTGGTGAGCCAAGATAAACATATTTTCATCCAAAACAACCTTTATTCATTCACCTCTCATCAACTCAATATATGCTTAAGGAATAGCAATGATGTGCCTAGCTCCTCTTCAAGAGTTAGTGACACAGAAGTAAGTAAAGGTTTATGAAGAATGCCAAGAAGTCAATGAAATGAATGACAGGACCCAACTTGAGAAGGCAGAGAGGAAACAAACTGGAATGGCATAACAAGAAGTGCTTAAGGCATCAACATAAGTATGAACAGAGTCTGACAGACAAGGAAGGTCGAACAAGTCCTGCAGGCTTCTTGCTTGTTGGTTGGCATGTGTGATTGGCAAAAGGGATATAAAAAGAAGGCTCTAGACTCACAGTGCACACATAATTTGGGAGGTTTCTTTCTTATGCTTGCTTTATATTTCTTAATTAGAATATAGAGTTAGAATATCTTCAGTTAAAAATATACCAATAATATTCAGAACTCTTGTATCTAAAAGCACGGTTTTAACAAATCTTTCTTCCTAAAAATTCAAAGAAAATATAAACAACAACAACAAAAAAACCCAAAACACCTACTTTCCATTTTCAGCAGATATGTATTCTTCCCACGTAATAGTGTTCTGAGGAGGAGGGGTAAGGGACTGTCTTCTAACCGGCTGCCAATAAGAGAAAGAGACAAGGAGAGTGTAGAATGCGGGTGAAGAATATCACATTTTAAAATGTAAAGTTAAAACACACTGAGGCAGGAAAGATAAGGGAAGCTTAGCAACCCAGGACTCCTCTTCACTTAAGTTACATGCACCCATTTTCTAACCATGCACTTAGCAAGCTAGGACCTGCACCAGTGTCAAGGTGAAGGTACACCCCACTCCAAACAATAGAGAGTTGGCTTGTCCCTAGCAATCCTTCCATAACATCCACTTTTCCACTCAAACATGTCCGAGGACATATCCAGCTGGACAATGCACAGTAAAGCAGACTGTCATCTTGAATAAATTTCTTTATAAAAACCGTATTTACCATCTGATGGCAATATATGATTAGGCTTGCATATGATTAACATCAGATGCATTATGGTAAAGGACATAAATGATGAAAAGAACTTAGGTCAATCAAGCCTGTCAATCAAGACAGATAACCATCATAATCCTCCTCTAGCAACCACTAGGAAGCCCCAAACACTATCTGTGGCTCTTGGGTGTTCTATCTAGCTCCTCAGGTAGGCCACTGTTCCTTTTCAGTCTCCTATTGCTCTCTCTAAAACACCTTGTACTTTGCTATTTGAATGCTTTCTCTATTGAGTAAGATGTCAAAAGCTTGAACACATAGGGTCCAGACAAAACTGCCTCACAAGACAGTAAATGGGTTGGGGTGTTTAATGAGATCAGCATGCCAGCACACCCCACAAACAGCAAGCCTTTAAGTGCTGGTTCATTTAACCTCTTCAAGACACATTCAATGGGGCTAATCCCACAGTAGTCCCCTGCAGCTTAAGCATTAAGACAGCCTCTTCAGGGCTGGAGAGGTAGCTCAGCAGGTAAGAGCACTGACTGCTCTTCCGAAGGTCCTGAGTTCAAATCCCAGCAATCTCGTGATGGCTCACATTCATCTGTACCAAGATCTGATGCCCTCTTCTGGTGTGTTTGAAGACAGCTACAGTGTACTTACATATAATAAATCTTAAAAAAAAAAAAAAGATTACTGCACTGTTTCAATTATCTAAAATCCTCTAGACATTATGTTAGATACACAAGCACAGACAAATGCAAGGTTACTGGCTTGAAAAAACTTAAAAGCAACAAAAGAAAACTATGTCAATGAGCAGTGCAGCAGGAAAAAAATTTAAGCGTCATGGTCACTGGAAATGGCATAGGTGCCTGCAATCCCAGTGCCTGGGAAATGGAAGCAAGAGAATCAAAGTCAGTTTCTACCACACATTAGGTTCAAAGTCAGCCTGGACTACACATGACTGCCCCCTACCAACCCCCCCCCCCCAAAAAAAAACCAAACTTACGTGGGTCTATTAATACTGCCCAGGTGAGGGCACGGGGCTGACATTTACTGCAGGTTTCTTACAACCCCAAACTCCTGGGATCAAAAGAGCCTCCAGCAACACAAGTACACAACAGTGTATCTGGCTTAAAAATAATACAGGCCAAATGAAGCCACAGTAAGCAGCTCTAAAGACTCATGGAGGCTTCCACCTTTTTGTCTTTTTGTTTGTTTGTTTGTTTTTTTTGAGACAGGGTCTCTCAAAGTAGCCCTGTCCTAAAACTCACTATGTAGACCAGGCTGGCCTTGAACTTGCAGAGATCTGCCTGCCTCTGCCTGGTAAGCAGAGTCTCCAATCCTGAATAGACTACAATATTTTTAAAATAGGGAGAATTAATTACAGATGAAGAATATGAATTGATGTATTGATTTCAACTACAGTAAGAAACAGCAAAGGAGAGATCAATAACACAGCTAACCTGTTAGCTGTTTTTAAGGTCAGTCAGAATTCAATGTCTGTTAAACATGAGTTTAGATCACTGTAGGAAGAGCCAGCAATAGGAACTAAACTAGGGAGAGGCAGCACAAACTAAAAACTGCTAGGAAGAAATAAGGTGAATAACAGCCAACAGTAACATCACACCCTGCTCAGAGAAAAGAAGGGTTTTGTTCTGGATTTTTTTAAAGATAGTCTCAGGAAGTCCAAGCTGAACTCAAGTTCACTATCCACCCAAGATAACCTTGAACCCCAGATCCTTCTGCCTTCACCTCTCAAGAGCTAGGACTGCATGCATGTGCCACCTGGCCCATCTTTTTTTTCTCCATCTTTCTCTTACTAGTATGTCCCTACTTAGTCAAAGGGAGATACCTAGAAAGAAATGTGATTGGTAAACTGTGGCTTATTTCAACAGGCTGTTACAAGTACCTGGAAAGGCCACAACCCTTGTTCCAAAACAGAAGTGGTTGTGCAGAAGAGAAATTGGCTTTGAATACTAAGCAATACAGAAGAGATCCATCCTTCATGACAGCCTATAGCAAATAGGAGCTGACACTGAGGAGCTGGATAACAGAAAACGGCCTGATAACTAGGGTTTGCCAAGACCCAAGTTCTAGACTCAGCAATATATAATGTACACAGACAGACACATACACACACTCAAGCCAAATTTTATGTAGCAATGGATTTATCTATAAATTCAAGCCATAATCATCAATCATATATTAGAAACTGACAAATTAAAACTAAAGATTCTCCAAGAATCACAAGGTTCATAACTGGGTTTACTGTTCACAGCCACAAGGCTGAGGCAGGATGATCAGAAGTCTGAGGCCTTTTAAAGAGAATCATAAGACACTGTCTCAAAAAAACAAAAACAAAGTCTTTTTCCTGTCCTAGAATGATCTGTGATGAACAGCGTCAAAAAAGGAATTCCCAGCACCAGAAACTACGCCAAAAGTTGACCCAACAAACCAGAGCCAAAATAAGCCTATAGTTCTCAAGCTGATTTCTGAAAAGCACAATCTCAAAAAGCTTACGTACAACGGGCGATGGTGGCACATGCCTGTAATCCCAGCACTCTGGGAGGCAGAGGAAGGTGGATTTCTGAGCTCCAGGACAGCCAGGGCTACACAGAGAAACCCTGTCTCGAAAAAACCAAATCCAAAAAAAAAAAAAAAAAAAAAGCTTATGTATGTCATATATATTAGTCTGTTCTATTCCATAGCTACAGCCAGTAAAATATATTTTAATTTCAATTTGAAAAATTACACCTGTGTAACATGTCATTTTAAGAGCCCTTTAGCAATCCAAATAATTAGATTATAATTCATGTAACTTGATCAAGTTGCCTACTTTAAGTTCGAACAGGCATCATTTAGGCCTATAGACTTAGATTTAACCCCTAAGTTGTTTGTATATATATATATGTATATGTGAATTTCTTCCATTTGATACAGTGTCCTATACATTTATCACCAATGTTAAACAAGCATGGTGACAGGCACCATCACAACAAAATCTATTTTTAAAAGAAGCCTTTAATAATATGCAAATGACAACACAGTCAAGAAGGCCCATAAAGAAAGCAGCAGTTCTGCCAGGCTATATGTACTGAGATTCCCTGTCTAGTTAGTTGCTTTTGCTGTGTCTTTTATTGCCTATTGACCAAGAATTAGTGATTATATAAAGACTAACAGGGTTCTGATTCTGGGCAAGAAAAAAACGGAGAAACATAAACAGGATGGCAAGAAGAGGATGCTAACACACTAACTTCTTGCCCTACCCAGCTTTTTTTTTTTTTTTTTTTTTTTTTAAAGGCAGGGTTTCTCTGTGTAGCTCTGGCTGTCCTGGAACTCACTCTGTAGACCAGGCTGGCCTAGAACTCAGAAATCCGCCTGCCTCTGCCTCCCAAGTGCTGGGATTAAAGGCGTGAGCCACTACTGCCCAGCTGCCCTACCCAGTTTTAACTGAAATATTTCTGTATTGTGGTCACTTCAAATATGGCTGATATGCTTAATCCCCTGAACACACACACACACACACACACACACACACACACACACACACACACCCCATAGATTGTTGAGAATCTGTCACACTATTCTAAGGAAATATAGCCATTTTGCTGTAGATCAAGTACCCAAACCTCCTGTCCTTAGCTCCCAATCTTTCTGACTATAGCCGTAGTGCTCAAAACATATATACATGCTTACAAACATATCACCCTAAAACTGCTGCTTCACAGAGTAGCAATGACTACATTATGTGAGATGTGCTTTTTGGTTGTTTTATCAGATACTAATTTAAAAAGAAAGTGGTCATCTGGGAGTCTTGATAGAGGATATGTCTGAAACAAAACAAGAAACTAGAAGAGATGGTTCAGTGGTCAAAAAGATTACAACCAGCTATAACTCTAGTCCCAGAAGATCTGACACACTTATGGCCTCTGTGGGCACCTTACCTCACATGATGTGCATGCATATTATATATATGTATAAAATACATTTTAAACAGCAATAAAGCAGTATCTGGTTCATATTAGAAATGAGATAGTAAAACAATCCTCATTTTTCATGTATCTTCTTACTTCCTGCATTCTTTTTCCCACCCCTTCTGAACCCCATAATCATCTCACACAGTGTTTCAATAGCAGAGACTCAATATACAGTTCCCAGGTTGTATAGTCTAGAGAATGCCTAGAAAGTGGGTGAACCTTCAGCTGGGTCTTTAAGGCAGCAGGCAACAGGACATGGAATAAAATTAACACCATGATTCATGCTTACAAAATGACTTCAAAGACAAGCTTTCCCCCATCCTCTTTTCTATTCTTCAGAAATAAAGAAAACAGATTTACAGGTAGACAGATATAATGAAACGTGTACCTCAAAGTTCTGCTCTGTCAGGCTCCCACCTTTGCTCAGACTCTCCATGATGGCCTTATTCCGCAGAATGTCCTCCTCACTGAGGTGCTCTCTTCTTTTCCTTGATTCTAGAACAAGTCCATTCACCAGATAAAAGTCTGCCAAAAAGTTTCCTACTCTTTCCTAAAACAAAAATCAAATATTCCAAAATGACAGTTTAAAGGAAGGTTGATCTCAGATTTTAAACAAGTGTTGAGATCATAAATTTCTCTATAAACATATACCATGTAGGTGAAAATAAACATTCTGATATTTAAAGTCACCAAATTATTTTCATAAGCTAAAAATATAATCATTTCCAAACTACAAAGGAAAATGTATACAAAAAATATATGCTAGTTAACCTGCAAATTAGGTAGTCTAAACAGAAGAACATTGGTGTTCTTTCACTACCAAGTAGCACAAGGCAATCTTACAAGTTCACTAAACATACAATTTCAAATAACAAGGAGGGGTCAGGGGTAACACTGTTCCCATTTTATAGATAGAAAAGCAGAATTAAAATCCATGATTCATGCCACACTGGACCCTCTCTGATCTCTGACTGGATAAAACTTCATGTTACTTACTGCTGCTCGCTGCTTTGAAAAGAAGCAAATAAGAGTAGCCTTGCTTACTAACACATGTAAAGTGTTTAAATTATAGATGCAGGCAGATAAAAAGGCATCAAGAAGAGAGCAAACAGTTCTTTCCAGGGACGCCTCATTAATCATCTGACTGACCCACACTTTTAACATCCACATAATCCCATGTAAAATTATCTACTTATTAAGAACTTCACTTGACCCAGCTTCCATTTCCACCTATATCCACGTTGCTTACTCCACCTTGCTATACACATACACTATACATATAGTGTCCAAAACTATGTGTATAATACATCTCTTAAAAGTCACCAGGAAGGTAAACATTGTGCACTAGTTTCTACCTACAAAATGGGAACCATGGCATACTGACTCCCTCCTTACCTGTCAACGACTTAAGGAGGTCACCTAGCCGCTCCTCAAGAGCTTTTGGCTGCTTAGTGGTAACACTAGGTGGACAGCAGTTTCAATTTTTATCTTCTCTTGAAGTGATCCATCTAATGCTGCCCAGAAGAACAGAGTACAGACAAGTAAGACTTCAAAGCAACAAATGCACTGCAATGCTGACCATAGCCTGGTCCTAAGTGCCACTTGTTGCCAAATAGGCTTTGAGGGCTCTGGGGTCAAAGTTAAGTGTGGTTAGGAGGTGGTTAACAGGTCTTGTGACCATATAAAGGAGCAGCACTTATCAAACAAAAGCTATCCTGTCAAGTATGTGCTGCTTATGATCCGGCCACTTTATTTCTTGTTGCCTGTACTGTGCACTGCAAAGCCATGTGGAAGGGAGATAAATTCAGTTACAACGGAGGAAACAGCAGCAATGTAAGCTATTCATCCATGTATCTAACACTATGGCTTCAGGTAAGTACTGAAGCACCTTCACTATGTCACGTGTAAGCTGGTAATGGGTGTAATCAGCACTTAAGTGAGAAGTAGAGGTTCCACACCACACACCATCAACAGTCAATTACAAAGCCTTTGACAGCACTGTATTAAAGAGTATCAGTACAAAGCACGACACATTATTTACAGATACATTTATGTGTGAAAAACACTAAAAAGGTCTGCAGGGGTTCCAGTATGATAGACAGTGACCACTAGAGTTTTCTGACTTCATATGTAAAGCTGTATGATATTTAATCTTGTGATGGTCAATATGCTGCTATGATGGCATCTTTAATACAATTAATACTGAATTAACAAACTCTGGAAAAGCAGATTTCCCTCTATAAACTGTGTGGGTCTTATCCAATCCTCTGAGCCTTAATGGCAAACACTAAGAATTCTAGAAGAAAATGTAATTCTGCTTCAAAACTGCAACACAAAAACCCTGACATTCTAGCAACAGATTTTTAACTCCAGACAATCCCAACTCTCCCCTTAATGTCTAGCCTACTACTATACACAGTTCAGATATGCAAAGTCCCATAAGCACACAAGTCAACTTCCCTTAAAGCAAGAAAGGTCTACCTCACAACCCTCTCAGTTTTCGTCCCTTTTCTCCCATAGCTCACCTCACTCATTCTCTACACCCTTCATTTCTATCAATACAAGGCTTGTTTTTTTTTCTAATATGAAAACATTTACTTATTATGATCAATAATATGTAATTTTAAAAAAAGTTAAATCTCGTCCTTTACCTGATGTGGCTCTTATTGTTAAATTTGTATTATTTAATTTTATGAATTTATAAAATCAATTTATTTATTAAAATGTTTCAATATCCATTTCATTCAAAATTATACCATGTATTTAATATATATTGGTGTTTTAATACATACATGCATGCAATTCAGACCAATTTCAAACCTGAACACTCCTTGATCAATATTGCATACAAAGCATGCCAGGTGAAAGAGTCTTAGCATATTTTTAGGTGATCTCATATTCTCCTGCTGACAGATGTGATGGGAATTATAGAAACTTCCACTAACATTTAAATTTGCTGTCTTATAGAAATGTAAGCTTAATATGAACAGACAAGATAAAAGAGCTCTAAAGTAAGAGGAAAAGACAAAGCAAAAACAAAGTATAGACATCTCTTCACAAGCCTCTTAAACATAAAGCACTAGAAAAAGAATGGAGCCATGTGCAAACTCTTTCTTCTAAGGTAAGGCAGACAAGAGTTCAAGTAAACTACACATTCTTTGGGCTTTTCCAAGAATACAAGCGAACTCCATAACTATGCATTGTTAACTACTTATGTGGATTAAAAAAAAAGGGGGGGGGGACAATCTGCCTAACTAAATACAATTTCTATATTCCCATTATTATTTTGGTGATATTAGATAACAATTTTTAAGTTCTAAAATATCTATATTTTTACATACTGTTTTATCTTCCCGAAAAAGCCATCCAGTTTGGGCACGTGTGAAAGAAATTGATTTGGTTGATAAAGTTGCAGAATAAATATCGCTGCTCATTAAAATATCAACTTCTTCTTCTGTTTCCATCTCTGACTCCTAGAGTGGGGGGCAAAACTTAAAATAAGAATCTGGGTTTTCTTCAAAGATGTTATCAATTTCAAAAGACAAAAATACATAGTTTCTAAGTAACTTGATGTTATTTATTCTAAAACCAGAAGTTTAAATTTTGTGTCTAATATCTTTAATAACTCAGAATTATGACTAATTATGAATCTTTAAAAGCAGGGCACAAAAAGAATGGCACTTTCACACTTCTATATAAATAAATATAATAAACCCACTGTTACTCACTACAGAATTATATGGTCTGTAGAACAATTTTTCCTTTGATGAGTATGAAGTGTCTTTCCCTGTCTCTTTTGATTAATTTTGGTTGAAAGTCTATTTTTTAGATATTAAGATGATACTCCAGCTTGCTTCTTCGGTCCATTTTCTTGGAAAACTTTTTTCCAGCCCTTTAGTCTGAGGTAATGTGTATCTTTATTGCTGAGGTGTGCAGCAGTATGATGGATCCTGTTTTTGTATCTATTCTGTTAGCCTGTGTCTTTTTATTGGAATTGAGTCCATTTGTGTTGAGAGATATTAATGAACAGTGATTGTTATTTCCTGCTATTTTGATGGTGATGGTGGCGGTAGTGGTGTGTATAGGTGTATGTCTGTGTTCGTATGTCCTGTGCTGAAGGTGCAAGAGTTTGAGCAGTGATGCTCAGGAGTAATATATGAAGGGGTCTATGTTCACAGTGCCAAAGATGCAAGGAAATCAGATTTTGAGCAGCAGTCTTGAACAGGAAGGAATACAGTAGGCTCTCATACTTGCTGACCACTGGGTTGTTCATGCTGTCTGAAGTAGTATAGTTAAGTCATATGAGGATGTGTGCATGCTATGTGTAAACATTATGCCATTGTGTGCCTCTGAAACTGGAACATGTCAGATTTTGGTACCTCTGGAGAGTGCCGGAATCAAACTCTTGTAGATACTAAAAGAGGATAATAGTTGTTTATTGTCATATGCAAACATGGCAATAATTGCTCACTAACTGCTTGTTGAAGGAATATAATTAACAGCACATCAGCAAATTCAGTTAGCAGTCAAGAGATGGTCCTTGATTTATAGATGGATTTATGTTCCTAAAGCTTGTCTGAACTAAAAAGATCTTACAGTGTTCAGTTCCCAAGCTGACCTATATAAAATCTGAAATGTAGTATTTATCATCTCTTCCTATTACAACCAAAATATTTCTTTAGAAAACTTTGTTCAGTATTTGTGTTACCCAGGAATCTAGTCTCTCCCATTATTCATTGGCACTGTCAGGATTTTGTACCCTTTGTTTGTGATGGTAGCGAGGAAGGTACTGTTATAATTTCGGGTTATCACTGATGACTGCTGTAGACTCAGTTGTAGCCACAAGCTTTTCTACTCAGCCTCTTTGTTCCCAGAATAACAAGACTTAATTATTTATGAGTACCTAGGTCATAAGCTTCTCACATGATTTCCTTGCCTCCAATTGCTCTCTAATTCATTTTGGACCCTAAGACAGCTCCAGGCTGTCACCTAACCTATTATAAAACAGTAATCTATAAAACAGAGATAGTAATTTTCATAAGTTATTTTTATTTGCAGCTTAAAAAGCCATAAAGCACTTAGATTTTAACCCTAATATTAAGGATCAACAGACTCCAGTGACTGCCCACAGCACCTGGCATCTCCTAGCAGCTATGGCATGTGTAATGGTGAAAGGGCAGGAGGGAAGGCAACTCCGTGTGGGTGATGGCAAAAGAAAAAAAAAAGAGTAAAATCACCAAAAGCTGGTCAAACCGATACCTTATTCAAAAATCTGTGACCCTCTGTTGCTGACTGCAGCAGACTGTAAGGTGACTTTTCTGGCTTTTAAGGTGCTTACACTTTTTCTCACTATAGTCAGACCTTTTTCCCAAATGGCCTGTCCTTACTCTTCCTTTCCTTACTTCATTCACCTGGCTTCTCTCCAAGAATACCCTTGCTTCTTTTCTCTTGTAAATCTATATTTTTTGGTATGAATTAGAAAACTATTTCATTAGTTTTATAGTTTAACATACAATGATAACTATAAAAGTCCAATCTAAGACAATAAGCAAGGCCAGGTGTTGGTGGCGCACGCCTTTAATCCCGGCACTTGGGAGGCAGAGGCAGGTGGATTTCTGAGTTCGAGGCCAGCCTGGTCTACAGAGTGAGTTCCAGGATAGCCAGGGCTACACAGAGAAACCCTGTCTTGAAAAAAACCCAAAACAAAAAAACAGACAGTGAGGAAGAAACACCATAATGTGGGAATGAACAAGACAAAGTAAACACAAAGGAAGGAACTTTAAAAATCATCTGCAGAACACTGAGGAGGCTGAGGCAGGGGAAGTACTTGAGTTCAGGAGTTCTCCCCACATCAAAATAAAAACACAGGAACTATCTGCATGGCTCCTGGTGACATGTGGATGCTGAGAGACCTCTGGTTTGCAGCAGGAAAAAGGAATGGATGAGGTGTAATTCAGCATACAGCAGAACCAAAAGGGAGAAGAGGTGGAGGTAAAGGAGCCCAAGGTGTAAAGCGGAGCTTCTGTTTGGGGACTGTGCGGGCATCGGTGACAGTAGCAGCTCAGTTAGTCAGGCAAGATGGCAAAGGGGTCTCTTTGTTAGCAGAGACTCAACATAAGAGCCAGTGAAAACTAGAAGCCAAAGCCGCTGGCCTTGGGATCACCTGAACTCTATTAGATAAACCAAAAACTAGGGGGTGGGTAGTTGCAAGAAAGAAACTGAAGCTTTTCAAATTAACCATATTAATTACACTTTATGCTTTAAATAAACCAATTATACAGAGGCTTTGCTAAATACATAGACAATTTCAACTCTTTAGGGAAATACTAATAAGACATGCTCACCTCGTGGTGTATTCGCTGATAAACTTTTTGTTCATTGTCTAACACTACAAAAGACTCAGAGGGTGCAGCATCCCCATTGAAGATGAAGCTTAGATCCCCTCGTTGGCACTTCATGTCAGTAAAGTCTATGAGAGTTGTGTCAAGCCTGTAAAAGATGGGCAGGTAATAACTGACAGAATTTAATAAAACTTTATTAATAATACATGAGCTTTGTGTCTCTTAAGCTCTAACATGCCAATATCACAGGTCCAATTTAGAATTTATAGATAAAAACTAAATTTAAAATATTATTGAAAATAGCATCTAAATACATACCCTATTATCTGTATTTCCTGTTTCTGAATACTTAAGCAAACAAGAAAGAAAAGGCCCCATGGTGATACTACCCTTCCTGTACCACTGCTTCCTCATTCCCTCTGTTGTACTTCCATAGGGAAGGCAGAAAGGGAAAGATTTCTTCAGGTTCCTATCACTAGCTCAACACAGTAGTCAAGATAGGCACAGATGTATTGGGCCATAGTCTTAAATTGAGAATACCATTCTGATTTATAATCATCTCTAATACCTAAAATCACCTATGTATACCTTAGTCTGCTCTTCAGCCTTACCAATCACGTCAACCTACTGCAAAACTGTGAAGCTTTCTCCTGGGCTTTCTCGATTTAGCCAACGACCATCTATTTAAACAACATTCCCGCCAGGTGAGGTGGCACACACCTTTAATCCCAGCAAAGGGCCGGGCAGTGGTGGTGCATGCCTTTAATCCCAGCACTTGGGAGGTAGAGGCGGGCAGATTTCTGAGTTTGAGGCTACACAGAGAAAAGGTCTACACAGAGAAACCCTGTCTTGAAAAAATAAAACAAACAAACAAAAAAAAAGGGGGGGGGGAAATAAGCCCAGCAAAGGTAAGTGGATCTCTGAGTTTCAGGCCTACCTAGTCCACAAAGTGAGTCCAGGACACCAAGTGAGAGCTGTCTTGAAAAACCCTGTCTAGCTGGGCAGTGGTGGCGCACATCTTTAATCCTAGCACTTGGGAGGCAGAGGCAGGCAGATTTCTGAGCTCGAGACCAGCCTGGTCTACAGAGTGAGTTCCAAGACAGCCAGAGCTACACAGAAAAACCCTGTCTCAAAAAACCAAAACCAAAACCAAAACACAGCAAAACCCTGTCTTGACAAAACAAACAAACCCAAAGCATCAAAACAAACAACTAAAAAACAAGCAAGCAAGCAAACACCCAATGTTTCCATTGTCTGAAAGCCTCATAGATTATAATCAGTCTTAGTTGTCAACCAGATATAATCTAGAATCATCTGGAAAGAACTATCTAGATCAGGTTGGCCTCTGATAATGTCAGCAGGAGACAGTCTTGACTATTTTAATTGATAGAGAAGAACCATCCAGAAAGTAGGAGACACCATTTCCTGGTTCTGGGCTCTCAACTGTCTTTAGAGTAGAAAAGGTAAGCTGAATCCTAAGCATGAGTATTTTTACTTCTCTCTGCTCTGGACTAGAGATGGTATATGACTTACTGCTTCAAGATTTGGCCCCTGGGACTTCCCTGCAATGACAAACTGTTCCCTGGAATTATAAACTCTTCCTAAGTTGTTTTTGTTATGATATTTTATGTCTTAATAAAGTTTTATTTATTTTTATTATTTTAAATTACATGTGTGGATATGTGCACCTGAGTTTAGGTGTTCAGAAGCCAAGCATGTTGAATGCCCCTGGAGCTAGAGTTATAGGTGATTGTGAGCCACTTGATGTGGGTATTGGGAATTGAACTCTTCAGTATGTATCCTTGAATACTGAGCCATCAATCCAGCTCCAGTCAGGATATTTTTATCACAGTAACAGATAGCAAGCTAGGATAGAAATCAATTTCTACCACACATTTATAAGCCTATATATCTATATGTTTACTGATTCCACAAATAACCTGGACCTGCTGTGGTCTAGCTGAATGGTGTGGTCGCAGACATTCCACACATCACTAGTTGAAACTGGGAAAATACTGGGATTAAAAAGTTTACCACTACCCTTGAATTACTCAGTCTTATATTAAGGTTTATATTATAGTTTACTATTCCAGGTTCACTTAGTAGTTGCTCAACATAGTCTTTAATCTCAGAAACTGCTTAGCACAGCTATCAAGAAAGCATCATCATACTCTCTGAGTGTCACTGTGCAAGATATAAATCAGTTTTTAATGCAACTGTAAGAATTTATTATTTTGTTGACCTGTCAAGTTTTATCACCGATTAAAGCAAAAGGGTAAATCAAAATTAAAGCCAATAAATCAAGGACCTGCTTTCTTGATTTCGTTGCACAGGAAAAACCTCAACTATGAACCCTAGCTCACATGACATATCAATAATAACTAGGGCTATATGTAATTTAACATCAAAAACTAACAACTTTTAAGGACAAAAATATTATACTATTAACAATTTCATCTGCTAGCCAGTGGTGGCGCATACCTTTAATCCCAGCACTTGGGAGGCAGAGGCAGGCGGATTTCTGAGTTCCAGGCCAGCCTGGTCTACAGAGTAAGTTCTAGGACAGCCAGGGCTACACAGAGAAACCCAGTCTCGAAGAAGAAAAAAAAAAAAAACACCCAAAACAACAATTTCATCAAGAGAATGGGGTGAACTTAAACAAAGAACCAAGTATGGGCTCTACATGCATGGTATACACATACCACAAAGAAGTGAGTATGAGGGCTTAATCAGTGATTAAGAGCGCTAGCTGCTCTTATAGAGAACCTGGGTTCATTTCTCAGCTCCTGACCATCCGTAACTCTAGTTTGAGGGATCTGGCACCTTCTTCTGGACTCCAGGTATAACAGGCACACAAGTGGTACACAGACACAATTCCCATATACATAACTTTAAAAAATAAAAATGTAAGGTATGGTGACACACACCTTCAATCCAAGCATTTGGAAAGCAGAAGCATCTCTGAGTTCAAACTTAGTCTACAGATTAAGTACCAGAACTGCCAGGGCTACACAGAGAAACTGTCTTGAAAAATCAAATCACTAAAGAAAAAAAAGTAAGTATAGTCCCCATGTGACCAGCACACACTGTATAAAAAAACTGGGTGTGGTCTCTTAAGTGTACAACAAAGATACCATTAAGAAGTGCAAAGAGGCCGGGCGGTCGTGGCGCAAGCCTGTAATCCCAGCACTCTGGGAGGCAGAGGCAGGCAGATTTTTGAGTTTGAGGCCAGCCTGGTCTACAGAGTGAGCTCCAGGACAGCCAGGGCTATACAGAGAAACCCTGTCTTAAAAAAAACCCAAATCCAAATCCAAAAAAAAAAAAAAAGAAGTGCAAAGAGTCTCCATGTGCATGGTACATAGACCATCATGAACCAAGTATGGACACAATCCCTGTTGAGACATGGAGCCACCCACACATCTTCAAAAATTTTGACCCAGAATTGCTCCTGTCTAAAGGAAATGCAGAACAAAAATGGAGAAGAGACTGAAGGAAAGGCTGTCCAGTGTCTGACCCAACTTGGAATCCGTCCCATGCGGAGGCACCAAACACTGACACTATCATTGATGCCATGTTGTGCTGGCAGACAGGAGCCTAGCATGGCTGTGCTCAGAGGCTCTACCAGCAGCTGAGACAGATGCAGATACTTACAGCCAACCACTGGACTGAGGTTGGGGTCCCCTATGAAAGAGTTAGGGGAAGGACTGAAGGAGCTGAAGGAAATTGCAACCCCATAAGAACAACAATATCAACTAACTCGGACCCCTCAAAGTTCCCAGGGACTAAGCCGCCAATCAAAGAGCATACATGTGTTGGTTTGTGGCCCCTAGCACATATGTAGCAGAGGACTGCCTTGTCTGGCCTCAGTGGGGAAGGATCCACTTAATCCTGTAGAAACTTGATGCACCATGGGAAGAAGGATATGAGGTGGGAGGGTGGGTGGGTGGGATACCCTCTCAGAAGCAAAAGGGGAGGGAGGATGTGGTGAAGAACTTGGGGAGGAGGGACTTGGAAGGGGGCAACATTTGGAATGTCACTGGTGTACATGTGGCCCAAGGAAAAAAACAGAGTCAGTAGTCATGTCAGAAGTTCACTCAACACCCAAAGGAAATCTTACATCCAAGTAAATGATTAAACTATTAGGCTCCATGCTTCAGCCACTTGGGAATTCTAGACTACACAAAAGGTGGCAGAAAACAGTCCTTTGTCTCCATTTCTGTCCCTACCATCCTGAGAATTATAATGGGGGCTTCTAGGATGAGAATGAGAAAGAAGAGGCAAGGACATAGGGATGTTTGAAATCTCAACAGGTTTAACCTACTTGGGAGCTAAGGCACAATAGTCACAAATCTAAGGCTGAAGTTAGAAGAGCTTAGATCCAGCAATAAACTTACACAAGTCAAAAACCCCCCAACTACATTAAATTTAATGTCAATTTTTAATTCTATGTGTTTCTATCATTGTAACTAAAGTGCGATATAAATATTTATACATATAAAATGTCACACACATACATATACATACATCATATAAATATACACACATACATATGTTTGTATGATACTCTTTAATGTTTAATACTCTTTAAAATTTTTACCTTAGGTGTTGGAGTGTTTTTTCTGCATTTGTGTATGTAGGTGGACTTTATGCATGCAGTGTCTGTGGAGGTCCTTAGAGGACATTGGATCTCCTGGAACTGAAGTTACGAATGGTTTTGAGTTGCAATGTGGGTGCTCAAAACCAAACCCATGTCCTCTGAATTGCTGAGCCATCTCTCCAGCACCCTCCCTCTTGAGCCAAGGCTCTTTACTAGGTAGCCCAGGCTAGCCTAGAACGCAATATAAGACCCAGGCTGACCTGGAATCCATGATGCACTTATGCACCTCCCAAATGCTGGAATTACAAGTACAATGTGCATCATCATGCCTTGCTTTATTATATAAATTAATCCAATAATGATGCTCAATCTCTCCTTTGCCTACTAAAGTACAGATTCTTTTTTAACCTTACTTCCAGTGATTACTTGACTTATACAAGATCCTAGAGATCCTCAGTTATATTTTATAATTTAGCTTGCTCTGAAGTTATACTTAAAGGGGTTGTCTTAAGACATTTATAAACATAATTTGTAGTAATGTTAATTTACTTTTTTAAATAGAATTTAATATCTAGGGAAAAAACATTTGCCACACACCCTCCAATCCAGTCTCTGCACTGTTCTGGGCCATTTCTTCTTCACCCTGAAGTTGAAAGAAGTCCCTAGGTCTTACATGAGCACAAACCTGAATATGTATGTTAACAGTATTTTAAGTTACTAAACACAAGTAACTATGAAAAGTTGCCTCCAGAACTTAACTTTCTTTTACTCAGAACACAAAGCACCATCATCTCACCTGATGTTGATACCTTGCTTGTATATTTTACAGGCATCAGAAGGCAGAATTCGGGAAAGCAAAGGCACTGTAATTTCAAAAGCAAAAGGTTAAAAAGCAACTAAAATCTAAGAGATTTGTACATTTTTAAAAAGCAGCACAGTAAACATTTTAGTAATTTACCAAATATTGATGACTGTCTTTAAGATAGTTATCTTCCTCTCAAAATCTTGCTCAACTGCAGTGTCAATGTACTTTACTATGCGCTTATCTCCACCTACTTCCAAAAGTAACAACTAACTCCATTTCAGACTGCTGTGTGATACTGATGAGAAAACACTACCTAGGGTCACTAAACACATCTTCGTACTAAACAGGAAACCCTGGGTCTAATAAATCCCTTAAATATCATTTGGAAAAACAGTAGAAAAGTAACACATTAAGAGACATCTTTGAGGCAGCTGCATTTAAATCTGAGTCCTAAATATATATCCTTGTTACTTAGGGCTCACTGTGCCTCAGTTTCAAAGTCTATACAAGAAAAACCATACCGTTTACCCACCAACTTCTATCCTCTTAGGTGTGCACACATAGGTCAGAGATTAATGGTGTCTTGTTCTATCGAACCCACTTGAGAGAGGGTCTCTCACTGAACTGGGAGCTTATCAATTTGGCTAGAATGGCAATCCCTGGACCCCTTGCCTCGGCTTCTGTGCACAGGATTGTAGGCATGCACTGCTGCATCCAGCATTTTACATGGGTATAAAGTATCAGAACTCATGCTTGAACAGAAAGCACTTTACCAGCTGAACATCTATCTCCCTAGGCCCTAAAGTGTGAGTGTGCACACCCAATGCATTCTGAAAGTGTGACTTCCAAATTATATACAATTATATAAAATGGAATATACTTCACATTTTTGTCAATATTTGGTTTCAATACCTATTTTAAAGATAAATACTTCTAATCATTTAAATTACTTTATATCAAAATTTAATCAAATGCTGGTAAAAATATGTTTATTGCATATAAATGTATTAAATCTTTAATAAAAATAAAATTAAGCTGGGTATGGTGGTACATGATTTTAATCCCAGCACTCAAGAGGTAGATGGATCTCTGTGAGTTTGAGTCCAGACTGGTCTACAGAGCAAGTTTCAGGACAGCCAGGGCTGTTACACAGAGAAGTCCTATCTTGAAAAACCAAATAAATAAATAATAAAAATAAAATTTAGTTTTTCAATTAGTTTAAAAAAAAGTACAGGTCATTTTCATGAAACTTTGTTTTTGGACATTAAGTTTTCTCTGAGCAGATTCACATCTGATAAATTAATGTGATAAATTAATAAATGGGTGCAAAATCAAAACCTTTTATAAATAACAAGTTCTATGCTGACAGTGGCCATGAAGTACTTAAGGGGCAAAATGACTGAAAGATGATAAAAAGAATTTTAAGCAAAGTCTTAGAAAAAATAATCTCATAATTTTTTATTTTTTGAAGTTCTTTTTTTTTTTTTTTTTTGACTTGTTTTTTTTTTTTGAGACAGGGTTTTTCTGTATAGCCCTCGAACTCAGAAATTCGCCTGCCTCTGCCTCCCAGAGTGCTGGGATTACAGGCATGCGCCACCACCACCCAGCTTTTTTTGAAGTTCTTAACATTAAATTCTATTTGTAAACCTTTATGTTATTTTTTGTTCTATGTGTTTGTTCATGTAAGCCTGAGTATGCATGCTATTATCTACAGAGACCAAAAGAGGGAATTCAATCCCCTGAACTGGAGGTACAGGCATTTTGTGAGCTGCCTGATGTGGGTGCTGGGAACTGAACCTGGGTTCTCTGCAAGAGCAGAACTGCTCATAATGATTGAACCCCAGTATTCTTTTTAAAAAGGTCTCATGCTGTAGTACTCTAACTAAGCATGGCATGGAACCTGTGGCTACAATTTTGCCTCAGCTCCCATGGTACTGGGATTGCAGATATAAGATGTAAGACTAAATTACTATAGTTTTGAAGCTTTTTTGCTGTTACAAAAAATATTTTTAGGTAGTTTTTACTTTAAAAACTAAAATTTTGAGAACTGCCTCTCTAGCTGGGAATGAAATATTACTAGTAGGTTTTACAACGATCATGCTAAATACAAGGAAGACAAGTATCAAATGTGTCATGTTATATGTCTATAATTTCGCTTTTTATAATAAAACATAGCACACTCTTACCCCAGCTTTGAAAATCCCAGTGAAGTTCTAGGTAAAAGTCACCTAACTGAGAAATAAAATAAGAAAAATTACTAAATGTTCTTTAGTTATAAGCTCTGATACTTACAATGTTGCTCCTGTTCCCACCCCTACCCCCCCAATCATTAAAGATCTAAAGACAAGAGTAATAAGAAATTATTTTTATATTTCTTATGTTTAGATTTGAAAAAACACAATTATCAAAATACTTTCTTGTTACACCAACATCAGGAAGATGTGGCCAACAACTATGGCACCATAATGCACCTCTTCTAGAGTACCATTCTAATTTATTAGATGTTAATAACATCTTCCCAGTTCAAAGAAAATATGCTTCTACCAAAAATTCACATTACAACCCCAGAATTTTATTTCAATTACTTAATTTAAAAATAACTTTCACCATTTATTAAAACTGGTGATAATTTAACTTCATTTTAAAAGACTGCTTAAGGGGCTGGAGAGAGGTTCAGCGGTTAAGCGCACCTGCTGCTCTTGCAAAAGACCAAATTTGGTCCCAAGCACCAACGTTGGCCAGCTCACAGCTGCCCCTAATTCCAGCTCCAGTGCCCAAACTCCTTAGGCACCCTACCTACCTATATACACCAACACAGCTACATACATACTCCCCTACACACCACCCACACACACACACACACACACACACAGAGTTTTAAATGCCTTTTAAAATTATACTTATAATTTATTTATCTTAGTAAAGAATCAGGCAAAGAAGCCCACTTACCTCTTTTAGGGCTTTTAACAACCTAGGTCGTTTTTCTCCGACACTCTCCCTAGATTGCTGCTTGAGTTTCCTTAGAAGAGCTGTGACTAGAATTTAAAAGAAACAACTGACTTGTAATTTTCTTTATTTTTTTTCTATGATTGTTTCTAAAATGAATGTCATTGCTTTTTAAATTTGTATTACATTACTGGGTGTGTATGTGTGTGCATATATGGGTATAAAATGTGTGTGAAGAAATCATAGGCAATTCTGTGAAGTTGATCTGCTTCTTCCACCTTTATATCAGTTCAGTGTATTAAACTTGGGTCCGCAGGCTTGAGTTGTTATGTAGCAATTGCCATTACACACTAAGGTATCCTGCTGATCCCTGTTCCTTTTCTTAAGAAATAAAAGTTGTTAAATTTTAAAAACTTAGGGTAGTAATAAAAGTCCCCAATAAAAACTTTTTTAAAAGAGATATCTTTATGTATATATATGTGTATATGTGTGTGTGTGTATATATGGGGGCGTGTTATGTGTGTCCTGTGTGTGAGTGTGGTATGTATGTTTATGTATGTGTCCTGTGTGTGTGCGTGTATACTGTCTGTGTGTGTATTCTCTGTGTGCCCTGTACACAGGAGTCAGAGGGGAGTGTTAGTGTTTGATCACCCAGAATTGGTGATCAGACATGTGAGTCACTCCTTTCCCTCTGAGGGCTGGAAACACTTCAGTCCTCTAAAAGAGCAGCAAGCGCTCCTAATTGCTGAGATCTCTCTCCAGCCCACTAATATAAAACTTTTAAGAAAAATTGGACAAGTGAAAAGAAATTCTAATATAGTAGTCTAAATTTATTTTTGCAATTTTTAGTCATCTATTAATGAATTCACTGAGTATTTTTAGCAGAGATAAAAATCTGAAAATATACATATGATTTGAGATCTCACAAAGCTGTATAAATAAGGAAGATCGCTGGATAATTAATTCAAACTGTACTAAATAAACTGGATCACTTTGAAAATGTGTCTCAGGCACCTCTTTTAAAATGTGTGTGTGTGTGTGTGTGTGTGTGTTTGTGTGTGCTTGTATGAGGCCTAAATGAAGAAGACTGCCAGGTCTAGACAGATAGCAAATCAACAGGCTCTGGTGTGCCAAAAATTAGACAGTGCCCAACAGAATTTTCAAAACTACCATACAGTCATATGCCATGACATAAACCGACACAAACAAACAATAAACAGGCCCTGGATAATCCTGAGTGAGCAAAAAGCCATAGCTGTCTATGGAAATCACAGGAAATGCTGGAAATTATGGAAAAGAGATAATTAAAGTTATATCCATTTTCTCTCCTATGTGCTTAAGCCATTATTACTCATCGGGTAAACATTTTAAGGCAGAATACCAATATAACATTAAAATCTGAAATTGAAACTAAATAGTCCTTGAGAAATAGTTTAGCATTTTCTATTTTTTTTTTTCTTTTTTCTTTTTCAGAGACCACCTCGCCTGTATCCTGGGCTGGCCTAGAACTATGTAACAGAAGAAGGCCTCAACTTCTGATCCTTCTGCCTCTACCTTCCCAGTGCTCACATGCCCAATTTTACATAGTGTTGGAGAACAAACTCAGGGATTTATAAATATATGTATTCTACCAACTGAGCTACATTACCAGCCCTGACTGCTTATTCTATAGCACAAAACAGTAACAAAATTAGCAGAAATTAAACAAAAAGACATGTAGCTCACAATGCTTTTGCTAATAATTTTCTGATTCATCAAAAAAGTCTACGCCATAGAAAATTTCACAGTGGCACAGCAAAAAGACTTAAAAGCCATTTCCTTAAACACCATCACAAATACAATTTTACATTTACATTCCTAAATACATATCATTGGTTCAGTTAATGCTCCTGTCAGAGTTCAAGGAGAGTTCTTTTTGTTGTTTGCTTTTTTTTTTTTATAAGGCAGGGTATGATGAATAGCCCAGGCTAGCTTGGAACTCCCAACTTCCTGCCTCTATCTTCAAATGCTAGGACTATTAGAAGTTAAATGGTTCTCTTATGTGATAGACTGTAGTCAAATATAAAACTGAGTAACTACAGATCTATCTGTAGTTGGTTTTCCATGAGAATTGATTTCTGGCTTTCCTCATAGATGGTAAATTCAAAATGACAAAGACTCATGCCTTATTCTCTTCGCTTTACTACACAAACGGGTTTTACACATTCTTTTACTGTGAATACAAAATCCTTGGAAGTTCCACAGTCCTCACTACTTTTCCCCTCACTCTGCTAACTGGTTAGAAAAATGAAAGAAAGGGCTTCAGACAAGCTGCTACTCTATTCTCAGTGTCTTCAATATGTATATTTCAACTTTCCCCTGAAATAATTAAATGAATAGAACTATTTCTTGCTCTCATATGGATTTCTGATAACAGCTGTCCACAAGGAAAACTGTTGATATCTTATAAAAAGTTCAAATGCCAATTCATCTGTAAAACTACTATAGTATTAACATCATATATTATGTTTTACAGTCAAATACAGCCTCATCATTCATTCAATATAGTCCAAGAAAATCAGGCAATCTACACATGGAATATGTGGATTACATACAGAACTGAATCCTAAGAAAGAATTCAGAAAAATCCAAAACCTAGCACAAAAGACTGAGCCCACATAGTAGCCTGAAAATAGTCAATGCTACATAATTCTTCTTCAGTAACCATGACATTTTTTTCTATTTAGCTATTCTTCATTGATTTTTTTTCCTACTGAACTATGAAATAATTAATAGAAGCAGGGATATGATGCTTCCTTTCAAACTAACAGATTCACTTGATAAAAATAGATCTTTGTATCAAGTGTGATATTTTTTTTTGGTTTTTCAAGACAGGGTTTCTCTGTATAGCTCTGGCTATCCTGGAACTCACTCTGTAGACCAGGCTGGCCTCAAACTCAGAAATAGGCCTGCCTCTGCCTTTGCCTCCCAAGTGCTGGGATTAAAGGCGTGGGACACCATTCCCTGGCTTAAGAGTTATTTTTTTTTAAACAGGAAGTTCAGAGATTAAAACATTCCATTCTGCAGAAAGCACCTTAAGCAAGAATTGAAACTGACCAGATTCACTAGGACCCTTTGTGTCAGAGTTAGTAATGAAAGCTGAAGAGAACCTCTCACATGAAGTTAAGCCAAGCTGCAAAGAAGACTAATGGGACAAGACCAGCTGCCTAGAAGAAACAGAAACCAGCTAATTTGTCTGGGAAAGGTTTAGAATAACTGAAGCAGGTGGATTTCTGAGTTTGAGGCCAGCCTGGTCTACAGAGTAAGTTCCAGGACAGCCAGGGCTATAAAGAGAAACCCTTTGGGGAGCAGGGGTGGAATGGGGGGGGGGGGTTGGGGGTGGGAATGGGAAGAATAACTGAGGCACCTGGAAAGGACACTGACTTCAGGCTGTGCAGTGTGCTACAGGTTCCCAGTTTTGTGAGCTGGGGTAAACTTTGGTGATATAGTTGGTCTTTGAGTCATTTCTGCTCCTGTAAATAAGCCTTCACAGTAAATAATAACAATAAAACTCACTGATTCACCAAGTTGGGCTTTGGTGGTATCTGTACCTAAGGAAAAAATAGATAAAAGCCAAATTGTGTGCTAAGGAGATTCTAGAAGGCTTTAAAGTCTAAGTGGTAGTTTACATAGAACAATACAAGTAAAGATTATCAAGCCTGACTCATAATTGGTGGATAATTATGCCCCAAGCAAAAGGTTATGCCAGTAGTGGAGATAGTTTGCCAGAGCTCCACACCCACACCCCCAACAGCCACTGTGCCAACCCAGAGCTCTTCTGACCCAGGGCGCCAGCAGGTGCAACAGGGAAAAGCAAGGCCACATTCAACTTTAGCCCTGAGTAGATCTGAGAAGATTAAGTCTGTCCCTGAGTATATCAAGTATAGAGAAATGTAGGGAGGCCCCGTGTAAGATCTCCAGGATAAGGAAACAAAATGGCTCAATTAAACAGAAATAATAATTTGCAAGAAAAAAAACAATGAATCTTGACTTCAAACGTTTTAGTACCAATAACACTGAATGCTGGAAGGATGAAATATGGAGGCTTTCGATGTGACTCAACTGTTCTGCTGCTCAATGCTAGAGTTCCCAAGTCATGGATAATTCATGTTTAAGTTTGCAGATTTCTGAGTAGAAGTCACACCACAAGAAAACTATCTCAATACATCAATTTGTATTTTTAAAGTACTGCTTACTCATCTGTCTGTCTCCATAGCTGATGGCTTCCGCAAGAGGGCTCCATCCCTGAGCATTTTTCACCTTTACTGGAGCATTATGAGCCAACAGTAAATGTGCACATTCTGCAACATAAAATAGTAGTAACAATCAGATACACAATTTCTAGAATCTTTAAATATGAGTGTTATGCAAAAGAAAGCAGATTACTACATATGTGAAATGCTGTTCTATGTATAATTAATTTATAAACTCTCATGTGTATAATGTTGTATAAGATCCCCAGAGTCAAAGGAACTCAATCTGCCTAAAAGTAAATTGGATACTCTCAAAAGTATTGCTTCCTATCTCCAAAGAATATTTAAAGTGTTTACATGAACTAAAGATAACCTATGAACCTTAAGAATATAATTTATACAAATATCTACAGTTCAGCTAAACATGGTGGTGCATGCTTTTAATTTAAGCACTTGCAAAGCAGAGGCAGGTGGATTTCTGAGTTATTTGGAGGGTACCTTGGTCTGCACCTTGAGTTCCAGACAAACCAGGGCAAAGTGGTAAAACCATGTCTCAAGAAAAAAAATCTATTAAAAAAAAAAAAAAAAGCCAGGCAGTAGTGGCACACGCCTTTATTCCCTGCCCTAGGGAGGCAGAGGCAGGTGGATTTCTGAGTTTGAGGGCAGCCTGGTCTACAGAGTGAGTTCCAGGACAGCCAGGGCTACACAGAGAAATCTTGTCTCGAAAAACCAGGGGGGAAAAAAAAAGGAAAAAAAAAAAAAAAAAGAAAAAAACCTACAACCCAAAAAGACCCAAAGGAGAATCTGCCTATCTGCTATGTCAATAAAGTGCTAATAATTTATTTCAGGAAGTAAAAAATGACTTTTAAGGGAACTATACTGGATACCCTAGCCTGTATTTTGAGCTTGCCTATCTCAGTCAATTTATAACAGTACTTTCCCCCCTGACCCTTCTCAGATAATTTTTTTAATGATTTATGTTATGCATGTGAATACACTGTAGTTGTCTTCAAACACACCGAGAAGAGGGCATCAGATCCCATTACAGATGGTTGTGAGCCACCATGTGGATGTGGCTACTGGGAATGGAACTCAGTCAGTGCTCTTAACTGCTGAGTCATCTCGCCAGCCCTCAGATAATCTTTAGAACCTACCTTTATGAAGGTATCACTTGTCCTTTACAAAGAGTTTCTAGGTAGTCAGATCTTAAGCTTTGCTGTGCACACAGGACTGAGTTAATTAGCAGGAAATTTTTGTTTCAAATTGTACTATGCTTAAACATGCCTAAAACCAGGTACTCCAGGTCAGACCAATACCAGCTGAGTCATGCCGAACTGAACAACCTTCTTATTTTTCACTGCTTTGCTGGCCACAGTTGCAGAGAACTCCGCCCCGATACAGAAGACTGTCTTTGCAGGGCATGGTGGCTTACCCCTTTAATCCCAACACCACTCGAAGATAAGGTAGATGGATGAAGTTTTTGAGTACCAGGCCAGCTTGATCTACCATAGTGAAGCCAGCCAGGGTTACACAATGAGTACAAATTAGCAAACCACATGTTCACCATGGGTGGGAAAACACAGTGTCATGCACAGTGCTAGAGGACTATATGGTTAACAAAAAGAAGCACTACAGCAAGGGACAGGAGCAAGGGGAATGGTCAGTCACTGACCAAACTAAGAAACTGAATAAGCAGTTGGCACACTTGTAAGTAAAGGGAGAGCTCTTTCCAGAAAAATGACAAAATGTCCATTCACATGCAGTAGAATGTATGAAGTCACATGCATACACACAAATATGATGTTTAAGTGACAACTATGAATGAAGTTAAACATTAAAATATTTACTAACCTTTATTTCCTAACATCACAGCAAGATGTAAAGGAGTGTTTCCTAAAATTAAAAACAAAATTACATTAGAAGTCATAACAACAGAAGAAATTTAACTTAAATGTGGTTTCAGCTCCTTTATGATTTTTATTGACAAATTTTAAGCAAAAATAACACTTCTGTTTTCTGTGACAAATTCAGAAGGGGGCAAAAAGTACAGCCCAGAGTGCCTTCTCTGACCTGCCCAAAAGCAACCAGCAGGACATTTACTCTCTGAGATGTTCCCAAAGACTTCAGATTCCTTCTGGTGCTCATCACACTAGTCTTTGTGGGGACATATCAACTCATGTGGGGACAGAAAACAATAAAAATCATTCTTAGTCCTCAAGCAGCACAGAAGTCTTTCAACTGTATGAGACAGACTTTTTAATAACTGTTAAACACTAAGTTAGGGAGCTGCAGAGATGGGTCAGCAGTTAAGAGCACTGACTGCTCTTCCAGAGGACGCAGGTTCAGTTCTCAGCACCTGCATGGAAGCTCACTACCACTGGTAACTCCTGTTCTAGGGGATCTAATGCCCTCTTTAGGTCTGTGTGGGCACTGCATACATGTGGCACATATGTAAATATGAAGACAAACACTCATATGCATAAAATAAAAATAAAAATACATGAAAATAAAAACATGGCCAGGCGGTGGTGGCACACGCCTGTAATCCCAGCACTCTGGAAGGCAGAGGCAGGCGGATTTCTGAGTTCGAAGCCAGCCAGGTCTACATAGAGAGTTCCAGGACAGCCAGGGCTATACAGAGAAACCCTGTCTCGAAAAAACCAAATCCAAAAAGCCAAATAAATAAATAAATAAATAAATAAATAAATCATAAAACTAAAAATAAAAGGAACTAATTTCAATAAAAAGTAGTATGAATATGCCCACTACCCTGTAGGGAAATGCTACTATGTATATGGAAATACTACTGAGTTGCTTGAGGACTAAGACTGATTCTCATTGTTTTCTGTCCCCACATGAGTTGATATGTCCCCACAAAGACTGGTATGATGCGCACCAGAAGGAATCTGAAGTCTTTGGGAACATCTCAGAGAGTAAATGTCCTGCTGGTTTCTTTTGGACAGGTCAGAGAAGGCACTCTGGGCTGTACTTTTTGCCCCCTTCTGAATTTGTCACAGAAAATAGAAGGCAAACTGTGAGATAGCTTCAGCTCCTTTCACAATTCTGTATATAATCATTCCTCAGTATCAGAGGGTCAGTTCCAGGACTGCTCACTCTGGACAACCTCCTATAAAATGATCAGTATCTGCCTATGATCCACATGTGGCTTTTGCATTCCTTACACCTGAAGACGGTAGATCTAAAGACCATAAAGACCACACATGGTAGCTATGCTAATTGTTTGAAGAAGTGACAAAAAGGAAAAACTCTGCCAGCAACCAGAGAAGGTTTGTAGGTTCTCTGGACTATTCTTCCAACTTTTCTATGGGTATGAAATATTTCTAAATAAATTTCAAGTTTAATTTTTTAAAAAGTTCACAAAAAAAAAAAAAAGAAAAAAAAATGTTTTTTGGGATGGCTCAGTGGATAAAGGTGTTTGCTACCAAACATGAAAACCTGGATTTGAATCCCAGGGGCAGATATGCTAGAAGGAGAAAACTGAATCCTGCCAAGTTGTCCTTTGACCGTACATGTACACAGTGAAAATAAATGTTTTAAAAGAAAATCTCTTTTCAGTACTTTTCCCTAAAAAAGACAAGATATTTCTGTCTTTGGGATCACATCTAACTTTAGATCAACAGGGATTCCCTGCAGATGTGGTAAGGCATGCCTGGAGTCACAGCAACAGTGAAGCAGAGACAAGAGGATTATGAATGAGTTCAAGGTCAGTGTGAGTTTAATGCAACTTTGTCTCAAAAGAGGGGGGAATCCTTTATATCTTTAAATAGTTCTCTAATCCAATTGCTCTTATTTTCATTTTCAAGTAAAATGTTTACACTATATACTATATTTATATCTTGCATCTCTTCAATTTACTGCAATTCTATATTACTTTTAGTACAGTTAATATATCATTCAATTTTCTATAGGGTCAAGATACTGACAAGTAAATTTGTTTGACTTTTATTTTTAAATTTCCTGTTTCTTTGTATACTGATTCATTTTCTTCGGTTTTAGAGAAGTAATCCTTGTAAATGGATTAATGAAAAATCAAGCAGTTATTACCCAAATCTTCTGTTTCTCTCAGTATTATTATTAACATCTTCTGTGAGAATAACCTTTTCTCTTATAATGAATATCTTTTAGAGATATCCCAAATGGACTTTATTTTCTTTTCACCCATCCTGCAATAAAGAATTCTCGGAAGAGAAAGGAAAAGCACTACTCTGTTTCTCCTCTATTGGTTCAAGGGGTGAGCATCCTAAACCCCTCTAAGCACTCATGACAGCTGATAATCATAGCACTTTCCTGTGATACTCTCTTCAACAGAGCATTCAAGGAACTGGAAAAGTGAGGTTTGCTAAACAGAGTGAAAGACAAAATAGTATAAAATAAACCCTGAAAAGTATGAAACCCCCATTAACTTAAGGACCTAAATACAACAAAACCACTAAATTTACTGACCAGTTTAAATGAAGTAAGAACAAGCTGGGTGGTGGCGGCGCACACCTTTAATCCCAGCACTTGGGAGGCAGAGGCAGGCAGATTTCTGAGTTCGAGGCCAGCCTGGTCTACAGAGTGAGTTCCAGGACAGCCTGAGCTACACAGAGAAACCCTGTCTCGAAAACAAACAACAACAACAACAACAACAACAACAAAATGTAGTAAGAACAAAGCATTAGCTGGTCAAACACTGGCTTTTTGCCCAACCCCACCCACCCCACACCCCAAACAGGGTTTCTGTGCAGCCCTTCCTGTCTTTGAACTCATCTACCTGCTTCTGCCTCAGAGTGCTTGGATTAATTAAAGGTGTAGTACCACCATGCCTGGCAGACCAGACACATTTTTAGGGTTTCAGAGTGGACAAAGTAGTAGGTAACACCAACTCACAGGCAGGGGCAAAATGGTAAAGGAGGAAGCCCCTTGAATGTGGGAATTCCCCTGTGTTCTGCTTCCTGGTTCAAGATGTGAGACAACAGCAAGGTATACTTCTGCTTGCCACAGTTGTGAGCATCCCCAGCATGGACACAAAACAACCGTTTCCCTCAATTTGTTTACCAGGTACTTGATCACATGAAAAGTAAATAACACACCACCAATACTACTAGGTTGGCAAAGTGAAAGCAATCTCCATGAAAATACCCAGTAATTTTTCTCATGAATTGAAAGCTGGTGTTAAAATTTGTATGAGAATATCTAGGAACCCAGAACATCATCAACTCAGTGTTGGCAAATGGCAAAGCTTTCCAGCTTCAAGCTCATGTCTTCTGAATATGGTTTGTGGCTGCTCTGGGAACAGCCAATAGGATTGCTAAAGTTAGTGCCCTGAACCAGGTGTTTACAGACCTGTTCTAAACAGCTGCCTACATTTGGCTTCCAGGACAGAGTACTTTCTAGTCACCACTCAACTTTCTAAAGGCAATCACATTACACTGCTGTTTAAATGTCCTCTTATAGTCAACATAATTCTGGCATTACTGTATTTTACAATGTCAGGTTCATTTAAAAAAACAAAAAAACAAAAAAACAAAACCAAGACTAAACACCGTATGATCAACCAATCTCACTCTGGGGTACAGTGGTTGTCATCTCATTGGTTAAGGTCCCTTTGGATTTGGATGATCCTTTCACCGCAGTTGCATGTCAGATATTTACATTATGATTCCTAACAGCAGCAAAATAAGTTATGAAGTGGCAACAAAACTATAGTTGGAGGCTACCACAACATGAGGAACTGTATTAAAGGGTTGTGCAACACTACCATTCTGTCAGAAATGCCTGCATGTGTGTGCAGTGAGGACACAATCAATCAAGCATATACAGAAATAGATGGGACTTTTAAAATGAGCACACACAATGGAATATTACTGACCATAAATGCTTTACTCTTTTCTGGCAAGGTGGATAGAAGTGGAAGACATCGCATTAAAGGAAGGGAGATAAGCTGGGAGCATCAAGACAAATACTGCTGTTCTTACACTTGGTGAAGGTAAAAAAAAAAAAAAGCCAGTTGCAATGCACAGAAAGACAAACCCTGCTGGTGTCACTTATCTGTAGAAGCTACAGGAGCTAAACCAGTAGACACTGAGTGCAGAATGGACAACAGCACCAATTGTCTGGCACAATAAGGCAACAACAGCCTTCAGTTATGATTCAGAGTAACTGGAGTTTAGAGTTTGAGGGCTCCCAATACACAGAAAATAAAAACATCTAAGGAAGTAGAAATGCTAATTATGCTGATTTGGTCATTAAACAATGAACACATGTATCAAATTACAGTAATTTATCCCATAATTATGTGGAAATAGTGTGTCAATGAAAAAAATGCTGCTTCTTACAAAATTAGGACTTCAGAAAACAATGTGCCTTGTCCACAAGAGCAGCTTAAGACGTTTTAATTAAAACTATAAACTTTTAGTGTATGCCACTCTAAAATGGAGCATATTTTAAAGTTTGTTTCTGCATTTAATTAGAACTAAAACATTTTACCTACCCTGGATTAAATTACCACTATTGAAAATAAAAGTTCTGAAGTATAAGAAGAATATCTACTTTTACAAAGACTCACTGTTATAAATGGAAAGAGTTTTTCAGAGCCTTTCAGATAGCTGAGGGAATTCTGGACACTATACCAAAACTCATCAAGTAATGATTTTCTCAAAGGTATTAATGAATCACGAAGTAATGATTTTCTCAAAGGTATTTGCAATGGGGAATCCAAACTCTATCAGGGTCTGTTACACTGAAACACACTGGCTTCTCTTGCACTGGGCACGTGCCACACACACGCACACAAAACGCTCAAGTGTTGCAAAGGACTAAACTCAGAGCTTCTACATTAGAACTAAAACATTTTACCTACCCTGGATTAAATTACCACTATTGAAAATAAAAGTTCTGAAGTATAAGAAGAATATCTACTTTTACAAAGACTCACTGTTATAAATGGAAAGAGTTTTTCAGAGCCTTTCAGATAGCTGAGGGAATTCTGGACACTATACCAAAACTCATCAAGTAATGATTTTCTCAAAGGTATTAATGAATCACGAAGTAATGATTTTCTCAAAGGTATTTGCAATGGGGAATCCAAACTCTATCAGGGTCTACCCAGTACTCTACCTCTTAGCTACACTCCCAGCCTAAGACATGATTACATAATACATATCATCAGAGCTGAAATATCACTATCACAGTTTATGGCCATCCAGGTACTGATACATTCCAATAGATATTATCAAAACAGCATGCTGGATGTGATCAGAGAAATAGTTTTAAGAAGTAGGAACCTGGTAAGGTTAAAATGACAGAATTAAGTTTTCAACATTCTAACTTGCCTTTTGTTTAGTTGGTTGTTGTTTGTTTTTGAGACTTCATTTCTCGGTGTAGCCATGCCTATAATGGAAGAACTTGATCTGTAAACCAGGCTGGCCTTAACTCACAAAGATCTACCTGCCTCTGGTGGAATAAAAGCATGGGCCACCACAGCTCAGCTAAGCCTTATCCTTTTAATTGAAAGAATACTCTCAATTAAACCTTACTCTTTTAATCGGCAGGAAATACAGTTTTGTGCCATATGGGATCAAGTTTGTCCCATTTACTTTCCAGAGAAAAATCTGCCAAATACCTAATTTGTCTATAAACTACTTGCCCTCCCCCAAGAAGAAATGTTGTTCTGTGAAGAAATGGTATGTAGTTCACCTGTAGCCCCCTTCAGAAATGTGTTTCCCTTACTGCCCTCAGCATACATAAGAGCATTGTACATAGTGCCTACATGGCATCAAGAAGACCGAGAGGCAAGCGTTCAGCAGGGTTTCTGTGCTCAGTGAACAGGCCAGCAGAGACGGCAAGCAGTGACTTGTGTTATGAGACAGTTTTGACCTACACACCCATTAGGCAAAGCAAAAATTCCACATACCAGACCCAGTACAGCTCCAAGTTCTCCTGATACATCTAAGCTCTATCCAGACAAGGAGGAAGAAATTCTCGCTCAAAAATGCTACTACTGTAGTAAATGTACAGAACACTCTGGAAGCTTTTTGATAGAAACTCAGTAAGAGCCTTTAAGAAAATCATTTGACAAAGGCCATTTAAAAAGTAAAAATACAGTGCTGGATTCAACTGGTAAAATGCCTGCTAAACAACCTTGAGTACCTGAGATTGAGTCCTTGATATGAAAGTTGGATATGAGGGCTGGAGAGATTGCTCAGCAGTTGAGAGAACTAACTGTACTGATGAAGCTTCCAAAGGATCCAGGTTCAATTCCCAGCACCCACATGGCAGCCCACAATTATCTGTTACTGTAAGATCTGACATCCTCGCACAGACATGAAGGCAGAACACTAATACATGTAAAAAAATAAAACAAAATAAAATAAAATAATTTTTAAGCTGGGCAGTAATGGTGCACTGCTTTAATCCCAGCACTTGGGAGGCAGAGGCAGGCGGATTTCTGAGTTCGAGGCCAGCCTGGTCTACAGAGTTGAGTTCCAGGACAGCCAGGGCTATACAGAGAAACCCTGTCTCGGAAAACCAAAATAAAATACATAAATACATAAATAAATAATTAAAAAAAAAGTTGGAAGTGGTAGTAAATGCTTGAAATCCCAGAGTTGTAGAAACAAACAAAAAAGGTACATAAAATAAACACAATTCTAAAAGAAAAAAACTAATAGCTAGGCTGAGGAAGGAGGAGGCAGCTAGAGTAAAAGTTACACTGCAGTAATGGAACAGAATAAAGTCAAGACAGCTCTGTAGGTACTGACACCCCCAAGCCAGACAACCTGAGTTCAATTCAATCCCAGGACCTACACAATGAAGGAGAGATTAATTCTCCACAAGTTGGATCTCCACATACAGGCATACAGAAATAAAATTGGTTAAAAAAAAATTACTGATCTTAAGAACAGGGACATTATGAAACTATAGGAGAGCACAGCAGTGCTGCTTCCCTGAGTGCCAGAAAGAGGCATGGTTGAACTTTTTACAGGACAGGGCCCATAGCTGCTTTGACCATAAGTGATATAAAGGCAGCTAAGTACTTCATTCAAAAAGTGAATTTTGGTGGGTAAAGGACAGTAGTATCCGTTAAGGATTTATATAGAATTTTAATGACTCTGAAAAGAATTTAGCTTTTTTTTTTTGTTTTTTTCAAGACAGGGTTTCTCTGTGTAGCCCTGGCTGTCCTGGAACTCAATCGGTAGACCACGCAGGGCTCACACTCAGAAATCCGCCTGCCTCTACCTCTGCCTCCCAAGTGTTGGGATTAAAGACGTGACCCACCACCAACTGGCTAGAATTTAGCTTTTAAAAAAATGCTAAACATATAGCTAGAAGCCCAACAATCAGCAATTCTGAAATTTCAGTACTTCCCATGACATCTACTCATCTCTTAAAGAACATTAACTTACAAAGGGAATGTTTTGACCATTTTCAAAGCGACTTTAAGTCATGTAACTAAGTTCTAAAGGCAAAGATAAACACAGCTACTACTAGACTAGGTCTAAATAACATCCTACTAACCAATACACTAGAGCTACAATTCAATTGTTTAAGTCAGGATCTAATTCTCTGTAGCAGTCAAATGTGCTTCTTACAACAGCAAAGTAAAATAAACTAAAAGTAGAGATGAGAACTTGGAGACAGCTTCAGAATGTTTTTGTATTTGATTTATGATAAATAATAGGTGGTGGCATTATGACTATTGATAGTATTACAAATTCAGAAGACAATGACAGATTCAAGAGACAATTATTCATTTGTTTTCTATTTTTGTTGTAATTTTAGATAAGAAACCTAAAAACCAATGAAATTCAGGAAGCTTATTTTCACAGGTGGTATTGCATTAATGTGCAAAACCATTTTGTGCACTAATGTACAATACCTTCTTGAGCAGTTTACCTAATGTATAATTGTCAGGTTAAAAACAGCTGCCAACAGGCCGGGCCACCACCGCCCGGCGAAAAATATTTTTCAACAATTACGATTACACAAGGCCTAACATACAATCCACAGCACCACGGGGGGAAAAGGATGCAAATAAATCTTAAAAAACAAAAACAAAAAAAACTTGTTGCTTAAAGGGGGCGGGAGGGGGGTGACCATCTGACAAGATGCGGCCAACAGTAAATACTGATAACCGTTCACTACCAAATATACCATGCTTTCTCAAACATGTGGCTAAGACTTTATAATGAAAGCTATAGTATGTCTTTATAGTCTCAGTCAAGATGAAACATTGTTCCTAGTGTGGAAAGGGCAACAAAAAGAAACAGCTACTGTGAAGTCTCTTCAACTGCTTTAGGAAATTAAATGAGGACACATTTCTGTATGGCTTTCAAAAACCAGTGTTAATAGCACGAGGACAGTGACAGAGAAAACATCTAGCTGCACTTGGGCTCCGTAACTGGGTGATGAAGACCGGCAATATGCATGTTCAAAGTTAAAACTCCAAGAAGGAATGGAGGAGAAAGAAAACGTTCCCTACAGCCAAGAAGACCAAGAAGATAGCCCGACATTTTGGCACACGGAAAGGCTGCCGCAGAGACAAGACAACTTGTCCCTAGATGCTCAGGTGGACAAGAAGAAAACATCCTTTCTGCACCCAAAAGACCCAAACTCCTGACACCTGGCACGCTGAGCCTGAAAGACTCGGGGGCTTTCCGCCAGAGGAAAACACTGTGCGGGAGAAGGGGCCCCGAGCCCGAAGGCAGACAGCCGGTCACCCCACGAGGGGACGGAAATCGGGCAAAGCACGCAAAGCTCACCATGATTATCTTTCTGTCCGATATTGTGCGTGCGGATGAGCGAGGACAGTCTCCTCACGTCCCCCTTAAAGACGCACTCGTGAACCGGGTAGAGCGAGGGGCAGCTGCCTCCGTCAGCGACCAAAGCGGGGTTGCTGCCCAGGCAGGCCGGGGCCGGGCAGGTGGCAGTCACTGCGTTGTGCTGCGGCGGGGCCGGGACGCCGGGGCCGGGCGCGGCGGGCGCCTTCAGCTGCAGCCGGTGGTGGTGGCTGAAGATCTTATGGCAGGCCTTGCCGCCCTTGCCGCTGCCGCCGGGTCCGCTTCTGCCCCCGGTGAAAGCGCCGCCGAGCGCGGCCGTCGCCTCCTCCTCGCAGGGCTCCAGCACGTCCCCGTCCTCTTTGCTGGGCTTGTGGTCCCTCCGCAGGGAGCGAATCTTCTCCCCGGTCATCGCCGCCGCGGCGCGCGGGACAGGCTCCGGGAGGCTCACCGCGGGCCGAGCCGGCGCGGCGGCGGCGCCGGGCGATTAGAGCGGCGGCCGCGAGCCTAGCACGCAGCATGAACTCCCGGGGCGACCGCGGGCCCGCGACACGCGCATCTCCCGAAGGCGGCGGCCCTCGTCTCGGACGAGGAAAGCCGCAGCTCAAGAACCCACGACCACACGACGCCGGACGCCGCCGCCGCCGCCGCCGCCGCCGCCGCCACCTCCTCACTCGGAAAGACCCGGCGCAGCCATCTTTCCCCGGCTCCTCTCGCGAGAGCTCCGGAGGAAAAGCCGCGGAGAATCAACGGGCTGCTCCTGCGCTTGGGTGTGTGTCCGGGCAGCGCCCGCGCTACCCTTGCACAGGGTTCCACCCTGGGCCGGGCCCTGCGGCTACCCAGACTCGGAGCTCTGACTTGGTGTTCTGGGCCTTTGCAAAGGAGGCCAGCGACAATTACAAACTCTAGCTTAAAGGCCGAAACCCTGTTTGTGAACCTCCCTCATGCCGGATGTGACGTCACTCAGCTGCGCTGGGCATTCCGTAAACACTCGCGAAGAAGCTGCTTGGTTCCCTGATTTGTGATGGTACTTGCCCAGACTGGCAAGGCTGTAGGGGAGGGAAGATGGCCAGGTAACACAGGAGGAGAAGTAAATTTAGTGTTGAAGGATCTGAAAAGTGATCTTGGAGGGATTTAAGGCCTGACTTTGGAATTTAAAAACTGTTTATTGCATCATGAGAGGAGGATTTTCAAACAGTTGTTAGTTGAGTGTATTTGGGACAAACGTCAGAGTTAAAGTATGTGGAGGATGCTTACTTGAGGAAGTGGAATAAATGTTTTAAATAAGTGGGCAGTAAGCCAGTTGAAAGATGATGAAAGCATGTGCCAGGATGCAGTGACTCCGGAAAAGGCCTAAGACTCTTTAAAAATGAGTTCAAATTTAGCATATTGAGTTGAAGGTCCTTGGTGTTTTCCCACAAGGTGTTATACATTTTGGAAATTTGGACATAAATTCTTAGGAAGTAGAAAAGGGAGCTTAGATCAGATTCAAGAATAACACAGTAACCCAGAACTGGCTAGGTGCTCCCAAATAAGAGTGAGAAATAAAATCATATAGAACAAAAGTGTTGTATAGAATGAATAGTCGAGGTGGTCAAAGCACTGTGTGTATGTGTGTGTGAGTGATGAAATTGTGAACATTTAGAAAACTAAACTGAACATTGTGACTCACAGCAGTAAATTCCAGCACTCCGGAAACTGAGGCTGGGCAAAAGGATTGCATGGATTCAAGGCTAGCCTGAGCTACAGAATGAATTCTGTCCCAAAATTAAGAGATAGGCCAGTGAGATGACTTGCCACCAACCATTCAATCCCTGGGACCCACATGGTGAAAGAAGAGAACTCACTCCAACAAATTGTCCTCTGGTGCATACACACACACATACACTCACAAAAATAAGTCTGAAAAAAATCAGTAAATAGTAGGTAGACAGCAAGAGTCCTGTACCTAATTACTGGTTGCTACTTTCTGATGGATGTAAAAACTCCATCAGTGAAGTTGCAGGAAGGTCGAAGCAAGTGACTCTTGTCAAAAAACAAACATATTCATCCCTTTAAACCTTAAGGTTTAAGGCTTATAGTATGTAATGGGTAGTGACATAAAATATGAGTAATATCAAAAATATTTAGTACAAGAAAAATGTAAATTCTGAGATTCTGTAGCATCCCAATCAATATAACATAAGAAGGAAAATTATTAGTTTGAATTGACACAAATCAAATTTCAGAAAGTCTTTGTGGAGGGCCTGGAGAAGAGGATCAGCAGTTGAGAGGAGTGGCTGCTCCAGTGGACCTGAGATTCGGCTCCCAGCACCCACATTTCACTGCACAATGGTTTTTATCAACTTGGAATAAAATTTTGGGTCAGGAAATTACATGGATCTTCATGCTAACATGAAATTTAATATCTCCTTTTATTCTGAGTGTCAGTCACATACCACAATTGTATAAAAAATAACAGCACCCATTCTTTTTTTAAAGATGTATTTATTTATTATATGTAAGTACACTGTAGATGTCTTCAGACATACCAGAAGAGGGCATCAGATCTCATTAGAGATGGTTGTTGCTGGGATCTGAACTCAGGACCTTCAGAAGAGCAGTCAGTGCTCTTAACCGCTGAGCCATCTCAGAGTATCCATTCTTTGCAACCAGATGAAATGAGCAATTTTTTTTTAGAATTCTATTACACTTGTTGCAGACAACAATATTTAATACTCATTACTGGCTAAAAATTAGGTCTACTACTAGATCTTGTTTCTTAAAGACTTGATAAAGATGAATACAGGTTAGGTTTTTATAAAATTCTGAAATAATTTAGATATTCTTAGCTGGGCAGTGGTGGCACATGCCTCTAATCCCAGCACTTGGGAGGCAGAGGCAGCCAGATTTCTGAGTTCGAGGCCAGCCTGGTCTACAGAGTGAGTTCCAGGACAGCCAGGGCTACACAGAGAAACCCTGTCTTGAAAAAACCCAAAACAAACCAAAAAACAATTTAGATATTCTTTATGATTCATATTATGCTCTCAGAAAAATCTATCCCAAAAATTATTGATAAGAGTTTTCTGTGGTATTGAAGAAGTCTATGGCAGGAAAGGACATTAGGATCCTTGTTAGAAATCACCTCTCCTAGCAGCAACCCAACCTTCTGAATTATGTTTCATCCCTGTCCTTCCTCTTCATTCTCCATTACAATTTCCATGTGCCTCCTTCATATTCTTGTCCTTTAAGTTCTGTGAGTAGGGTGCCATACTTAGCATTGCAGTGCCAGGGACCAGACACAGAGCTCCGGTGCTGGCACCTGCAGCACCCTCCGGTGTGCTTTGAAAAGACCTCTGCTCTCCTAAAACCAGACCAGCCAGTTAATGCAGAATTTGGATTTACTAAGAAGAGTCAAACATGCCGGGTGGTGATGGTGCACGCCTTTAATCCCAGCACTTGGGAGGCAGGGGCAGGCAGATTTCTGAGTTTGAGGCTAGCCTGGTCTACAGAGTGAGTTCCAGGACAGCCAGGGCTATACAGAGAAACCCTGTCTCGAAAACAAAAACCAAAAATAAAAATAAAAATAAAATAAAAATAATAAAAGAAAATAAATAAAAGAAAAGAAAATAAAAAAATAAAATAAAAGAAGAGTCAAAACATGTTTAAGAGTCAAAACATCTATCACATTTAAGTATCTTAGCAGTCAGCTAATTGTGGTCATTCCTAAATTTACAGCATTGAAAGGGTTTCCATGAACTAACTCACTCTTCCTCCCCTCTGTCTTAACCATCTAGTGGTTCCTGGGATACTTTGGCTAGATAAAGGAGAAGAGCCATCCTGTCCTCTGCCTGTCTCAAATCCTAGCTTGGTTTGATACTATTTAACCTTATTTGAAATACCTCTATAACATATTCTCTCTGGGAAACCTTATTAGTAAATTCAATCAGTTGTACTGGGATCGATTCTTGACTCTTAGATGTTGGGAGGCTCCAGAGTGAAGGACCCCTTCAATTAAAACTGCCTTGAAAGCATGTAATAACTTACATAACATACTTAGACCAGTTCTCACGAGTAGCCCTTCAAGTCCTGTGTTGGTATCCTTCCCGATGAACCCCTCAGCAAGTCCCAGCCCTGGATGGACTCTTCAGGTCAGTCTCCAGCAAGGACTTGGGTGGAAGGAAGCAGTAGCACACTCAGCTTCCTGGGTGGGTAAGTGGGTGACCTAATTAGTGTTGGCCAATTGGACTAATCTCTGAATAGAAAGTGTGGGCAAGAAAGTGTGGGGAATAGTACGACTATTTCACAAAGGGGATTAGCTCTGAGAGATATAGAGACAAACTCCAAGAATCACCAGCAGACTTTAACACCCAGACATGGAGGAGGAAAGGAAGGGACTCCTGGGATAAGAAGAGAAGGAAGGAGGGATACAATTAGTATAGTGTTTTGCTTTCAGTTGAATATGATCTTTAAAATAGCTAGGTGTGAACTGAACTACTTACTTCTCAAAAATTTTTACTTTTCAGTCAAATATTGATGATAGATGATCCAACACATAACTCCATAACTCAAACACTGAACGTACTACACAAAATCATCTCTCTCTCTCTCTCTTTTTATTTCAGAGTAGCACCTCTTAATTTCTAGTGTGGTTAAGAATCCTAATTGTGGGCCAGTGAGATGACTCAGCAGATAAAGGCACTTGCCACTACGGCTTGTGAACTGAGTTCAAAACCACACACAAAGGTTTTGCTTATCGTTCTCTCCTCCACCCCCCCCCCCCCCCAGCACAAATAAAAGGAGCGAGTTCTCCTCTTCCATCAGGTGTGTTCCAGGGATCAAACTGAGGTCACCAAGCTTAGAAGCATGCATTGTTACTTGTTGAGCCATCTCACCAGCCCTCTATCAACTATTTTTAAATAAAGTTTTGCTAAATGCCTTATATGTTCACAGACACACAGACTAGACCAGATAAATCTTATTCTAAAAACAAGTATTCTGCCTTTTATGAGAAATGTATGTAATGTAAATGCATAATGTTAATCGCACAAATGAAAGGAGAAAGACCACAGATCCAAATTACCAGGGCGAGCAATTAATTAAAGCAAGCTTTGCCGGGCGCTTTAATCTCAGCACTTTGGGAAGCAGAGGCAGGAGAATTTCTGAGTTCCAGGCCAGCCTGGTCTACAGAGTGAGTTCCAGGACAGTCAGGGCTATACAGAGAAACCCTGTCTCGAAAAAACAAATCCAAAAAACCAAAAACACAAAACAAAAAAAAGCAAGCTTTTTAAAATTTGTGTTCCTTGGATGTCTTCCCCAAAGGTGAGGTTCAGAGATCAGCACTGGACATCAGTAAGATAAAGATTTTTTTATAGTTTAGGGGGTTTCCAATTGGGGATTTGGTAGGCAAATAGGTGGGTTTACAGGAGCAGAACATAAGCATAACAAGTTGGCCATTAAAAAAACTCTTGAAACAAAAACATGTTTGCAAGGTGGTCTCAGCAAGTCAGTCATAACAAGGTAGTAATAACAAATGGTCATAATAATCTTCTGGCTTTGTTTGTTTGTATGTTGAAATAGGGTTTCTTGGTATAGCCCTGGCTGTCCTAGAGCTCACTCTGTGAACTGGGATGCCCTCAAAATTACAAGAGACTCACCTGCCTCTGCCTCATGAGTGCTGGAATTAAAGGCATTTGGAACAAATACATGGTTGCATTTCTTGGAACAGGAATACAGAACCATTTATAGTTAAGATTACAGGTGAGGCATAGCCCAATCCTTGAGAAACAGATTATTCATAAACAGTAATGAATCTCATTTGTCTTTACTATAAGATGCCTTTCTTGAATCAAGCAGGCTGGTTTATCAATTAACCTGTTGATGCAAAACATAGTTCTCACCTAGAAGGGGATAGGCGAGAGTTGCTCTGAGCCCTTGTGGGATCATCAATTTGCTCTGAATGGCAGGTTCCAACATGGAAGAACTTTCAGAGATGCAAAACAAAAAGAAAGTCATAAATCCATGTATTTACTTGAATATATTAATGGAGACATCCAGTAGGCAGTTATCGAAAAGTGGGGGGAGTGCTGCTATGGGGATGGCTGATGGCTTGCTCTGCGTTGTGATTAGTGGAAGCTAGTCATCTGCTAAATCTATACATTCTAAAGGTTTTGCCTGATAATTACCAGAGGTGGGCAGTGAATGGATGTTAAGAGAACTGTGGTGGTTTAAGAAGGAATGGCCCCTATAGAGTCACCTGTTTGAAATCTTGGTCACCAGAGAATGGAACTAATAATAGGTGTGGCCTTCTTGGAGTAGGTATGGCCTTGTTGGAAAAAATGTGTCACTGGGGGTGGGCTTTGAAGTTTCAAATGTTTAAGCCAGGCCAAATGTCTCTGACTTCTTCCTGCTGCTGATCTGGGTGTAGAATTCTAGGCTCCTTCTCCAACACCATGTCTACTCCTGTGCTTGCCATGCTTCTTACCATGATGTTAATAGACAAAACTTCTGAACTTGTAAACCAGGCCCAATTAAGAGTTGCCATGAATGTGATGTCTCTTCACAGGAATACACCCTAAGACAGGGACCAAATAATTTGTCTCTGGATATGCAACATTCCAATTTTCTGCAAATTGTTAGTTGCTAGCAATCAACTTGTAGAATCATTAAATATGTGATTCTTTTGTTTCTGAAAACATCACAAGCCAGAGACAAAGCATGTAACTCTTGAGCTAGTGTCTTCATATAATAAAAGCAATAATATCACCACATTCTTTCTTGTTCAGAAGTACTGCAGAAAATAATTTTTAAAAGTCTCTTGGGTTATATTTTATAAACCCATCAGCCCTACAATTAAGAGTGGTGGCTAGTGCTCTCGCTCAGTTCTCCTTGTGCAGTGTTAGTTTATTTTTTTTATTTGGATTTGGCTTTTTCAAGACAGGGTTTCTCTGTGTAGCTCTGGCTGTCCTGGAACTCACTTTGTAGACCAGGCTGGCCTCGAACTCAGAAATCCACCTGCCTCTGCCTCCCAGAGTGCTGGGATTACAGGCGTGTGCCACCACTGTCCGGCTCAGTGTCAGTTTCTAATGTGAACACTAGTGCAGGATTAGGCTACGTCCTTCTCTTCCTCCCTTTGTATGGATTGATATTTCAAGGTGTCACAACCATCTAGAATATGGTTTTCTTTCCTCTGTATTGTTGAGGTGGGTCTAAAAGCATTTTGGTTGTAGAATTGCCATAGATCTTCCAATATTGAGGTTGGCCTCTTCAAAAGCTCCCAACACACAAATCAGTTCTCTGAAAGTGAAGGGGAAAAAAACCTGATGCAACCAAAACCTTCCTCCTTCCTTCCTGCACTTTACTCCCTCGAAATGTATCTCTCTGTATCTGCTTCCACTTCCTTCCTGTGGTCAACACTTTTCTTTATAATATTTCCGTTCAGTGGTTTAGTCTGATTCCTCCCAAGACATGAATAGAAATCTGAAAGGCAGTGATTGCCAAGGAAATCACTGAGCCCTGAGTTGGTGCTTAAAGGAAGCAACTCCTCTGAGACAGATAAAACACATCGATCTAAAGATAGTGGAAGAAAAGGTGCCAGGAAGCTGATGATGCTATGTTAAAGAGGCCAAAGGAAAGAGAAATGTCAGAAACACATACACACACTGTGGGGGCTTAAAAAGGGAGAGGAAAGGGGGTTAGGGGAGTGTGGCTCGGCAGTGTGGGGGAAGGTGTCCAGGCAGGCCCACTCTGCCCCTGAGGGACCACACACACACAGGCATAGTATAGAATAGAGTTTATTCAGAGTAGGGGATGGGAGTTAGTGGTAGAGAAAGAGAGAGAGAAAGAGAGAGAGAGAGAGAGAGAGAGAGAGAGAAGTGGAGTGGAGGCCGGTCATGACCACGTGGAGGGGGGGAGCCCAAGGGGCAGAGAGGTGAAAGTATGTGGGAGAGTGGAGAGCAAAGAGAGAGAGGAGGGACAAGTAGCCCCTCTTATAGTGGGCCAGATCTCTGGGGCGGGGCATACCTGGCTATTGCCAGGTAGGTGTGGGGTGGAGCTTAGACAGAACCCTAGCACACACACACACACACACACACACACACACACACACACACTTCCCCCCACCCCACAGAGTAGTTTAAGTATAAAAGGATGATTATAACAGTAATACTCAGCTGGGCGGTGGTGGAACATGCCTTTAATACCAGCACTTAAGAGGCAGAGGCAGGAGGATTTCTGAGTTCGAGGCCAGCCTGGTCTACAAAGTGAGTTCCAGGACAGCCAGGGCTACGCAGAGAAACCCTGTCTCTAAAAAACAAAAACAAAACAATAAAACAAAACAAAAAGAAAAAAAAAAACCCCAAACAGTAATACTCCATCTTTATATATATATATATATATGCTAATACACAGGTATATCCTATCTATTAAGCGTTGTAAGGGTCCATGATTCCCTGAAGAATGATGCCTTGGACTCAAATTAGTATGTAAATGCAAAGAGTGTTTTATTCTGCAGAAGTCCAGCATGTTGGGGTCTCCCATTACCAGAAGAGACAACCAAGTGAGCTCACATGCCCAATTTAAAGCACATTAGGGGAATTTCAGGGATAGGTGACCTTTATCTTGTTCCATCTCTAGGGACATTCCAGAACCATTTCTGGGGTGTGGCAGCTGGAAACTGTTGGCAGAGAAAGTCTAAAAACTCCTGCTGAACCATTGTCCTTGCCTCAGGTGGCAGGGCAGTTTCTGAGGCCTGGACTTGCCTGGACTTGTCCAGTTCTTAGAAACAGATTTAGGCTTAGTCTCCTGAACTGTCAATTTGAAGCCTGTTATGGAGACAGCCTAGCTTTCCTCAGCTTGTGTCTGTTTATAAGTTCCCGGTACAGAAATGTGCATCCTCCTGTAGAAGGCCGCCTGTGTGATAGCACATATCAAGAACTCTTCTTGAACCAAATGCCCCTAGAAGTAGACAATATACCTAAATCAAATAGATTCAGCACCCTTGTTGGTAAACTTGACAACCACCATAAAAAACAGTCCCAGTCATTAATGGCAACTAGTAACCATAGCTAAAGCTAATTTAAAGGAAATTTATCAGTGGGTTCCAAAAAACGGGCTAATTAAATGTCCCAAAATTAAGTGAAAGGTTGACCTCTCATCTTATGGTAGAGGAGAAATTCTGTTATGATCTTTAGATGACCTAATAGAGAATTATGCATCAGATTCTGAAAGGACTTTTTACAGTTCCTAATAATCAGATCAGGCCAGATCCAAGATGCCATCGCAGTTTTGTAGAAGCTAGACCCTGGTTCTTCCTCCCAGTCCCATGCTCCTAGTCAAAGACTCCCGAATCCTGGGAAATCCTCAAGTCTCGGATTAGTACGAAGCCTGTCTTAGTCAGGGTTTCTATTCCTGCACAAACATCATGACCAAGAAGCAAGTTGGGGAGGAAAGGGTTTATTGAGCTTACACTTCTGCATTGTTGTTCATCACGTAAGGAAGTCAGGACTGGAACTCAAGCAGGTTAGGAAGCAGGAGCTGATGCAGAGGCCATGGAGAGATGTTCCTTACTGGCTTGCTTCCCCTGGCTTGCTCAGCCTGCTCTCTTATAGAACCCAAGAGCACCAGCCCAGAGATGGTACCACCCACAAGGGGCCCTCCCCCCCTTGATCACTAATTGAGACAATGCCTCACAGCTGGATCTCATGGAGGCACTTCCCCAACTGAAGCTCCTTTCTCTGTGATAACTCCAACCTGTGTCAAGTTTACACACAAAACCAGCCAATACAACTTGAAAGAGAGAGAGAAGAAGAGAGAGAGAGAGAGAGAGAGAGAGAGAGAGAGAGATTATTATTTTTTTTTTTCTGGTTTTTCGAGACAGGGTTTCTCTGTGTAGCCCTGGCTGTTCTGGAACTCACTCTGTACACCAGACTGGCCTCGAACTCAGTACACCAGGCTGGCCTCGAACTCAGAAATCTGCATGCCTCTGCATCCCAAGTGCTGGGATTACAGGCATGTGCCACCACTGGGGGGGGGGGGGAGGGGGGGAAGGGAAGGGGGAAGGGAGAGACAGAGAGAGACGAGAGAGACAGAGAGAGAGCCCTGCCACTGCCTTGTGTTTTTTTTTTTTTTTAAAGAAACAGACCATAAAGAAAAAGGGGAGGGGATGCTTAGGCTGTGATCTATGTCATAAGGAATGGGGAGATCAAGCGGCAATTCATGGCTCAGTGGAAGGTTACAGGTTATCTTGGGCAAACACAGTTACTTTGAGTGGGGAAGGGGCACTGGTCCTTGAAGCAAGGGGAGTGCACATCCTTTGAAGCCAGGAGGGAGTGCTTGTCCTTGCAGCCTGAGGGAGTGCTCACCCTTGCAGTCAGAGGGAGTGCCTGTCTTTGAAGGCAATGGGAGTGCTATCTTAAGGTTGACAGTTTTCTAAGTTGCACTATGTCTAAGCTAATTGCTAGTGGTCTCTCACTAGAAATAAGACTCAGACTCAAAATGTATTTACATATACCTTGTCCATATAGCTAGGCTCTTCCCTGACTAGATCTAACTTAAAATGTCCCATTTATTTTAACCTACATCTTGTGACTTGGCTGGTTACCTGTTCTCAGGTAACATGCCTCTGTCTCCTCACATCTTCACAGTCTGATCTCCCGTGCCTGACACTAAACCTTCCTCTCTTGTTGTATTCCATAGCTTCCTGCAGCTGTTATAAACTGGGTTGCTGGAACAGAAGCTGAGGGATGGATGGGGAAGGGGCCGAAAGAAGGAGGGCCAAGACAATATTTCACAGATCAAGGCCGGAAACATTAATGGCGCCAGACCTTTTAACAGTTTGGGCAAACCCTTCCCCCCAGACTCCTGGCTGAGTTCTGGTGGAAGTTGTCTAGCTTCTCTTGGAGGTCGTCTCCTTGACTGCTCCAGCAGCTGGGTGGGTCACCTGCTTAATTCAGGAATTCCAAGACCTGGAGGAACAAAGAGCTTAACCTTCACCTAGCTCCACCCTAGGATAAAAATTCCTGCTTTAACCTACTTCCCTATTATGTCCTAACGGCAGGAATCTGCCTGGGATTGTCCTTCACCAATGTCAAACTCAAACCATGTGCATGACTGCCCCATAAGGCTCTGTATACTCTCTCCCAGTTGTCCCATCTCAATTTACTGCCTAAGCCATAGGCCACAGGCTTTTTAATTGACAGGTGAGTGATGCATCTGTACAGTATAAAAGATATTCCCTCTACACAGTGTAGTCTCAAAGAGCACGGCAGTCTGACCGTGGGGAATTGGTACACAGCCATTGTCTCCTCAGGCTCAAGAAACTCACCTCAAGTAGGTCACTTGAACTGCCGCTTCTGTTTCCTTATCTGTTGTTCCATTTTTCACTTCTTCCCTCGGGGTGTCCAGGCACTGCTGTACACCAGGCAGAGAAGGATAAAGTGAAGTCTGGAAAGGGTGGATCAGCAGGATCCCAATGGGGTTGGGGGAGACCTATTCAACGAAACAGCTTGTGAGCATACACTTTATTGGGGTGAATCAAAGGCTAAATATATTTATTTATTTAATAAATATATTTATTTATCACCTTAGATAAATATATTTATTTATAGATAAATAGGGTTAGGGTTATCACCTATTTATCACCTTAGATAAATGTATTTATTTATCACCTTAGAGAGTGCAAAGGGATTTTTCTTAGGGTGAAGTTTCTTTGGCTGAGGCTTAAAGTTCCCTCATTTGCATGGAGAGGCATTCCAGGAACTTGTAATTTCACCAAGGATTATGTGATATTCCTCAGGTAGAAGATTCCTCAGGCTTTCCAGATCAGTCAAAGAAGAGGAAGCTCTGCTAAGAAAGTGGAGTCCTCCATTTTGTACTTAGTTGCACTAAGCTTAGGTGCAACTATCCAGATATGGTAGAATACAATCTTTTTTTATTTTTTATTTTTTTGTTTTTTTGGATTTGTTTTTTTTTTTGAGACTGGGTTTCTCTGTATAGCCCTGGCTGTCCTGGAACTCACTCTGTAGACCAGGCTGGCCTCCAACTCAGAAATCCGCCTGCCTCTGCCTCCCAAAGTGCTGGGATTACAGGCGTGCGCCACCACCGCCTGTAAACAACTTCATTTTGGAACTGGGGGGATAACTCAACAAAGATCATTTGCTGCTCTTGCAAGTTTTGTTCCCAGCACCCACAGTAGTTGCTCACAAACACCAGTAACTCCAGCTCCAGGTAGTTACACTCTGACACACTCTTCTGGACTCCTCAGGCACCACACACATTATATACATACTTGCACTCAGACACACACAGAGGGGAAAAAAAATTAAGGGGATCTTTAAAAACTGCTTTGTAGACTGTAGCCGTCTTTGGCTATTTTGTGGATTCTGCTTCCTTCCACCCTTCTCCTACCCCTTTTCTTCAAACCTTTCCACCCCCTAAGACTAGATAAGAAAGAAAAAGTGATGGAAAAGGAAAGAGATCCAAGAATAAAGTTGGGGGTTGGGAAGGGGTGATGCTATCATTAGACTACTTCCTGCTCATTAGGAGTGTCAAGTTCCTTGGGGCAAGTTTCATCCTTATCTTAAGGATATCTAATTTCTTCTTGTTGTTTCTTTGCACATGACTACTTAACAAACCACGACCAACAATAGCCAACAAAAACCCGCCAACAACCCTCCCCCTACAAACCTCCTCACTTGTCATTCTTCAGCTGTTCTTTATTAACAATTTATTAATTTATCTTTTAGTTTTGTTGGAGTTTTGATTGTTATTTTTAGTTTGGTTTGGTTTGGCTTGGTTGGTTTTTTGTTTAGACAAGGTTCACTATGAAGCCTTGAATGGCCTGGAATTCACTATGCGGATGAGGCTGGCCTTGAAATTATTGCCTGCTTCTGCCTCCAGAGTACTAGGATTAAGTATGTGCCATAGCACATGCTTAATTTATTTACTTTTATATGTATGAATGTTTTACCTGCATGTATGTCTGTGCACCATGTTCTTGTAGTAATCATAGAGGCCAGAAGATGTCAGATACCCTGGAGTTATGGATGGTTGTAAATTGCTATGTGGATGATAGAAATCTAATCTCTGCCTGCTGGAAGAGCAACCAATGTTCCTAACTACTGAGTCATCTCTCCAGTCGCCACCTTGTTCATGACAAGGTGTCTCATTAGCTATTAGCCCAGTAGGCTAAACTAGCTGCTAGAAAGGAGCAGGAATATGTCTGACTTTGCTCCCACAACTCTGGGATTTCAAGCATGTGACACCACTCCCTACTTGAGAACTCAGACTCATATCCTCATGCTTTCATGGCAGGCATATTATCAATAGAGTCCAGCCCTTTGTTTGTTTATTTGTTTTTGTTTTTGAGACAGGGTTTCTTTGTGTAGTGCTAGCTGTCCTGGAACTCACTCTGTAGACCAGGCTGTCTTTGAACTCAGAAATCTGTTGTGGTTAATATTAAAGGGGTCTCTACCCCACCTTTGATCATTTGGTTCCCAAATAAAAGACATAAAACCTTTATGTTTATAATAAGCCTTAAAGCATTAGATATTAATTTTCATGATTAGGATACCTAATAATTCCACAGAATCATTTGTTCACTATTTACTGAAGAGAATGTCAGATACCCTGGATCTTGTGTTGCGTGCCAGTGGTTGTGAGCTGCTGTATGGATGCTGAGAACCAAAACCAGTTCCTCTGCAAGAGTAGCAATCATCCCTCTAAGCTATTTTGACTACTTTCCTGTCAATAACTCTGAGTCAATGACTTGTCACATTCTGCCTGGGCTGCTCTTACTCCAACTGGCCAGCCCTCATGGCTATGTTCTCATGATTCACCTACTCCATGGTGGATTTTCCTCTCTTCACCTTTCTCCCTTTCTTTATGGTCTCTGCTTTAGACCCCAAGCCCAGCAACTGAAACCTCACCCACCTCTCTTCTGCCCAGCTATAGGCTGTCATCATCAATATTCAACCAATAGTTTTAAATTAAGGAGCAAGGTTACATAGCATCACTTGAGGATGTCCTTGTCCTTGAGGCAACCAGACCTTGGGGGGGCAGTTTTAGCATTACAATGCATAGCAACAGATCAAACCTCAGCTGAAATCCACAAGCCTTTGCCTCCAGCATGCTGGGATTAAAGGTGGCACTGCTGGAATTAAAGGCATGTGCCACAAAAACCCAGGTACAAATTTTCACTTTTAATGGACATTGTCAAATGATTTTCTTCAAAGTCTCTTCCTGGGTTTCTATCAGAAAGGCATTGTGTGCCCTTTCCTACACTCTAGAGACATGGGAGACTGACAATTCATTTTGCTTTGTATTTTATTGGCTAGGGAAGCAGCTTTCAATGTTATTACATTGGTTAAACTAAGGATGACTGGGACTGTAGAGTGTATCAGCACTTAAGAGCTCTTGCTACTCTTGTAGAGGAACTGATTTTGGTTCCCAGCATTAGTACAGTAGTTCACAACCACCTGTATGCAACACCAGGTCCAGGGGATCTGACATTCTCTTCAGTAAATAGTGAACAAATGATTCTGTGGAGTTATTAGCTATCCTAATTATCAAATAAAAAAGAAAGACTTTTTTCTTTTTATATTTTTGCAGTTTAAATCTTAAGGAGCTTTTTAGCTACTGAACATTTAACAGATAAGTTGAATAATGGACTTAGTGCCTATGTTAGTGTGTGAGGTGTCTCAGGAATAGATCTGGTTACTAAGAATGATCTGTAGCAAAGCAGTTTTCAGGTATGTGTGGTGACACACAATTGTATTCTTGACACTTGGAAAACTGAAACAGAAGGATTAAGAATTTGAGGGTAGCTTGGGTTACATGAGACTTTGTCTCAAAAACAAAACAAAAGATTAAATGATTTTACTATATAACTGTACAAAGTTATAAATGAGGGAACCTGCTTTTTTTTTTTTTTCTTCCGTGTACCTCAGGGCACTAAACCTAGAACCTTGTGAATGGTAAGCAACTGCTGTACCCAGCACTGGTTTTACTTTTTATTTTGAGACAGGGCCTCATTACATTTTCCAGGAGGTCTTGATCTTACTTTATAGCCCAGACAAGATTCAGTCCTCCAAGTCTAGCTTTAGGGCTGTTTGAGAGAAAGAACACTGTACCAAGAACTCAATAGTGCTGAAGTTCAACTGGATAAAGTTACCTGACACATTAAGTGGAGTGATTTTCTTTGCTGATGATTAAACAAGGTCAGTCAGAGAAGGCACAGCAGGAAACAGCCCTGCACTGCCCTCTGCAGCTCCAGGAGTTACCTTCACTCGGAGGTCCCTCCATGCAGGAGCTAGATAATCCTTGATTTTGCTACAGAAAGAAGTTCAGGACCAGTCAGAATGAGGCAGAGCTGGAGTTCATTAAAAAGTTGTTTAAATGTAGATTTAAACACTGAAGTTAATAGAAGAGGCACAAAGGAAAGAATCACACACCGAGAGAATATGGATGTTATCCTCTCAGAGGAAACTTCCACTTATGTGTCTTAGCAATCGGCATGCATACCATTTTGATGACTCCAAAGTTTTATCTTAAAGGTCACCAAGAAGCCCTTTTTACTTCTTTGTGATAAGTGGGATTATAGCGAGGCTGGAGGTACCTTGGATGGGTTTACTATCTGATAAGATAAGGATAAACTTTAGACCTAGAGAAGGCAATATAGGTGATGGGGAAAGAGTGTGCGAGCAGAGAATGAATCGTGAAGGAGGATATAAACATGTCTCTCTAGTTTCAACTGTATCACAATATTTTATGTGGCATGTAGGGAATAAAAATGTAATTGAGGTAGGTGTGGTGGTGCATGACTTTAGTCCCTGCACTTGGGAAGCAAGTGGCAGGTGGATTATAGTGAGTTCTAGGCCAGCTGTAGCTATACAATGAGACCCTGTTCCAATAATAACAATGTAATTGGTAGTGAAAGTGTAACCTCCTGGGTGAAGCTCTGTGACTACAGAAGGACTGTAACAGTTCAGAAGTTTTCTGAGGCCGGCCATGGTTGGTGCATGCCTTTAATCCCAGCACTTGGGAGGCAGAGGCAGGTGGATTTCTGAGTTAGAGGCCAGCCTAGACTATAGAGTGAGTTCTAGGACAGCCAGGGCTACACAGAGAAACCCTGTCTTGAAAAATAAAAAAAAAAAAAAGTTTTCTGAGATGAATAGAGTTTGTGACTGGACAAGTATTTGTCTGTCTACCTTAATTTAACTGAATGCTGTTTTTATTTCTTTTCTTTTCCTTTTTTTTTTTTGGATTTGTTTTTTTTTTTTTTTTTTCCAAGACAGGGTCTCTCTGTATAGCCCTGGCTGTCCTGGAACTCACTCTGTAGACCAGGCTGGCCTCCAACTCAGAAATCCCCCTGCCTCTGCCTCCCAGAGAGCTGGGATTACAGGCGTGCGCCACCACTACCTGGCCCGCTGTTTTTATTTCTAAGTTCACTACAATTAGGTGATTTTATTTTAAAATGGAAAAGAAATGAAAGCATGGATTGCCAAAGTTACACATAGATGAAGACTTGCCTTTATTATTTGAGGTCAATTGCAAGAGTGCAAGAAAATTTCAGGCTTGCTACTGGGACAGGAAATGGCCATAGTTGGTGATATACATTCAGACCTTCAGCCATGGAACAATTCTCACTTAAAACAACACTACATAAGAACAATATTATCTCTATATAGGCAAATGCCACACCATTGGAGTTCTTGATTCTTAGTTGGTAAGACAGAGACTTCAGACAGACTCTGGGGGGCAAGGGCTCCTCTTTCTCTCCAGGTCCCTTACTCTTCCCTGATTTTCTATCCTGCCTCAGTCATAGGAGGGAACACTTTATATCATGGTTGACAATCAGAAGGTACAAAGCATGGACCTTGCTATGCCCTCTCTCCCGTAGCCTGTGACCACAGGCTTCCTTTTCTGCTCTTCTGAGTGAGTCCTTAATGTTTTATCTATTACTTTCTCTTTTTGGTTTTGTTATTGTTTGTTGTTTGTTTGTTTGTTTTAGACATGACCTCTCTGTGTAGTACTGGCTGTCCTAGAACTCACTCTGTAGACAAGGCTAGCCTTGAGCTCACAGAGATCTACCTCCCTCTCCCTCCCTCTAGAGAGCTGGGATTAAAGGCATATGACTACCATGCCAGCCCTGTTACTTTCTATGATCATATTTTAAGTTCAAAAAGTTGCTCTCTGGGCTTCATGGGTCTTCCATGTATCTATTCTCTCTAAACCTCATATATTGTTCAGTTGGTGACACATTTACTTACTAAGAGGTCAGGGTCACTTACAACAAGTGGAACAGTCAACAGTGGGGCAACGGTTCACTTCCACTATTTGTTTTCCAGCCTTTCCAAGGACAGAGACTAAGTCACAGTATTCCCTCAGCTTTGTAAAGTTTGTCCTGGCAGGTAGACAATAGTGTTGAGTATTGAGTCTGTGCCAGCATCAGAGGTAGGTGTTAGTGGCATGAAGATAAATTTTATATCCCCATTTTCTCTTTTTCCAGCACATATAACCAAACAGGGGACATTCAGACAAACAGATACAACAAGCATTATGGAAGCTGTGTAAGTCGGGGGAACAGAAACTTCAGACAGATTTTACCAGAAGAGAAGCTTGAGCTAAGGTACAGAGAACCAAAGCCCATCTGGGGAGAAAGTTAGAAAGAAATTCAAGGTCGATCATATGGGTACAGTGGAGAACAGATGTGGGCATCTGCAGGGAAAGGAACTCTGTGGGGATGAGGTAGGAAACAAAACAGCACAACCAGAAAGAACTCCAGTTTAGAAGTGAAGGAATATTAAATTCATTTTGGGTGGATCCTGATACTAATGGCAGAGCACCCCACTCTGGTCCTATAGGTTAGTTTTCAAAGTCCTTTTTTGCTAGGAGAACAGAGGCAGTAAAGAACCAGGACATGCTATCATGCTCACCCATAACTGGAAATGAGTAACTGTTTGTTGATGAGCAAATGAAATGTTGATGGAGAGTGACAGCCTCATCGTTCTTGGTAAACCACATGCACAAAAGCTGTGGGGGCAGAGAACTCACAGAATTTATTTCTTGGTGTAGTGGACTTGATGGTATTTTTATGATTAAAAGAAAAAAAAACAAACCAACACCTATACTTTTGAGAAATTATTCTGACCCTACATGCATCATGAACCAGAGAGGGGATAAGTCCTGAGTACACATTAACTGCTGACAAAGCAGGACGGATCAGAAGCTCAGGAGAGAGCTGGGCAGGACAAGGTGTGGAGGTCAGACACTCCATTTATGCTATGCTCCTGGGAAAATGAAGCCAACTCTCCATCTTTTTCTGTACTGACTTGAGGAGCTGACACAATGTCTACTCTCTGGTGTTCTTTTTCAAGACAGGGGTTCTCTGTGTAGCCCTGGCTGTCCTGGAACTCACTCTGTAGACCAGGCTGGCCTCAAACTCAGAAATCTGCCTGCCTCTGCCTCCCAAGTGCTGGGATTAAAGGTGTGTGATATCACTGCCCAAATTGGTATTCTCTTCAAGTATTGGTCTAATACTTAGACTAGGCTCAATATGAGGCAGCTAAGTTAGTATGTTTTCTTTCTTTCTTTCTTTCTTTTTTTTTTTTTTAAATAATCGTAATGCTTTAATATAATGCCTATCAACTTGAACTGTTTGGAAACTCAACCTCATTTTTCCGGCCTAACCACTGTGTCCTTTTTTTTTTTTTAAATTCAATATATTTTTTATTTACATTTCAAGTGATTTCCCCTTTCCTGGCTCCCCACTCCCTGAAAATCCCATAAGCCCTCTTCCCTCCCAGTTAGTGTGTTTTCTAATGCTGTAATAGAATATCTGAGCTTGGCTTCTGCACGTAGAAGCTTACTGACCTCACAACTCTGGAGGCTCAAGGGCACAGCAGGGCCATGGGCCAATCTGCCGAAAAGCAGACAGCATTGAAAAGGTGGGTGTATGTTCCGGTGAGAGAAATATCACACATCGAATCAGGGTGTGAGACTGGGTACAAAGAAGAAAGCTGCATTGCTTCCTTTCTACACCACCTCTTCCCCATTGATCCAGTTACCTCCCACTCAGCCCTGTTTCTTCAAAAGGCCATCACACAAGGAACCAAGCTTCCACCACACTAACTCTAAAGCCCTAGCAATGGCTTCTGTGGTGTAGCTACTGCTGTAGATATAAAATGCTCCTAGGGGTTTGGGGAAGCTGGGAGGCACTGGGGAAACTGAGTCAGTTCACATCACCTTCTCTGTGAGGATGGCAAGAAGAGACTGAGGAAGGAAGTTCTGGCGGGGAAATTTTAGAGAGAATGGCACAAACTCAGGGTGGTGGTGTACCCGGTTCAGATGGGTCATCCTTGTCACCTAAAGAGCCAATCAGGCATACCACACTCAAGGTTAGTGTGCTCTACACAGAGAAACTAGAAATTTATCACGGATTTTCTACCTCTCTTTTCTTCTTTGAGACAGGCTCTTATGTAGCTCAGGCTGGCCTGGAACTAACTCAGCATGTAGATACTTGAGGATGATGAACTCTAGATTCCCCCTGCAGCACTACTGCGAGTGTGTCTGTTACCATCTCCATAATCAGCAGCAAAGCGAAGCCTGCCAGACATCCCAGTGTCTCTCAATATGAACTCAGTGGCTGACTAAAGTTTTCAACTTTCTTAATGTCAAATTATGCTCTTTTACATGATTTCCTATTTAAAATTCAAAATTTCTTTTCCTGCTTGTGGTTTTTTTTTTTTTTTTTTAATTATAGATAGATAGATGGGGCTGTCGTGAATTTGTCCCTCCTGCCTCCTGTGTACACTGTTAATGCTTGGTTTATGTGGTCAGGACTCTCCTAGTTTGAGGCCAGCTTTGAGAAACAGGAGACCTTGTCTCAAAACACAGGAAAAGAAGGAAAGAACGTATGCCCTTCTCCAAACCCACACCCAAGAGGAATCCATGAGTTAGCAGTTAGCTGTATTGTGATAACTTCACAATGGTGTTAACAGGTGCTCTAAAGGAAAAAAATCAGCATTCAGGGGACATTCACTGTGTTTAAAGTGGCCATCACTCATTTGCTTTAAAAGTTTTTCTAAGACGCCTGTGGTGGCACATGCCTTTAATCCCAGCACTTGGGAGGCAGAGGCAGGCAGACTTCTGAGTTCAAGGCCAGCCTAGTCCACAGAGTTAGTTCCAGGACAGCTAGGGCTATACAGAGAAACCTTGTCTCGAAAAGAAAAAGAAGTTTTTCTAGTTGGGTGCAAAGATTGCCATGAGTTTAAGGTCTGCAAGGGCCACAGTGTGAGACCATGTCTCAAAAGAAAAAAAATTTTCACTTTATATATGTGAAATGTAAAGGAATGTATTTTCTCCTGAAGATCTGTGGTTTCTGCCACCACAATTGTTTCAGATGTCAAATCAAACGTGTTTAAAAGACATGCAGCACAGCATGTGCTCCTGAATTCACACACTCTTTTGCAATTTTCTTTGCTATCTTGGAAACAGGGGATTGTGTCAGTTTTCTTCAATTCTTCTGCTCATTGGTCACTTCATGTGTCTGTCATAGATCTAGCTAGTTGGGCTCTGAGGGGTGGGAAATTAAGCACTTTCTGTTATTCTAGCTGAGAGGTATGGAGTCACTCATGCTTACCTTTGCACACACGTAAGATGATGTCTGAGAGAGAAATTCCTGAGTGAAAGAAGGGACATTCATGTGAATACAGGAATTTAAATCTTGGGCTGCCACCCCACAGCTTCCTCTCACTTTATCAGAGGCCTCTCATTTAGAGAGTCTGTATAAGGGCCACTTTTCAAAGAACTCTTTATGACAGTTACGCTAAAGAAAATGTCCAGTGGGAAGATGTCTAAATGGGTAAAAATTCTTGCCCCACAGCCTGACACCCTGTGTTCCATCTCCGGCATCCACCTTTGTGCTGCTGTCTATCTGTAATCTCAGCTCTCCTACTGTAGGAGACAGAATCCGCTGAAGCTTCTGGGTGGGCTAGCCTGGAGTAAGCTGGGTGGGCTAGCCTGGAGTAAGCAGTGCAAGGACCCTGCGTCAATAGGAGGTGGAAGACTGCCCTCTGACCCCCACAGGTATGCCACACATTCCTCTGCACTCACAATAAACAGACTAGCACACGCTGGGCAGTGGTGGCCCACCTCTTTAATTCCAGCACTTGGGAGGCAGAGGCAGGCGGATTTCTGAGTTCCAGGTCAGCCTGGTCTACAGAGTGAGTTCCAAGACACCCAGGGCTACACAGAGAAACCCTGTCTCAAAAACAAAACAAACCAAAAATAAACAAAAAACATACAAGCACACAAATATATAGAAAATGATTATGTTTCTGTAACTCAGGGTTTACCAACTGTACTTAGAGCTGGAATCAAAACTGTTTCAGGCCCTTCTGCTCCCGGGTGTTCTGTGTGGTCACATCAAAATGTACCACCTGGTTTTAGAGATGGCTCAGGGAGCAAGAGCATTGCCCGAAGGAGCGTCGGTTCCGGAGCACCAGGGCTTGGCTCCCTCTCCCACATGTCGATCACATCTGTTTATAAATGCAGTTTCAAGGGGATCCAACAGCCTTTCTGACCTCTGGAGACAGCAAGCATGCAACACAGACACACAGACACACAGACACACAGACACACACACACACACAAAATAAACATTAAAAAATACTCAGATATAGCATAATCATTAAAATATATTCAGACTGAGAACATACTTTAAAAGGAGAGGCTACCCACTTTCCCTGTGCCTCCAGCAGTGTACACTTGGTGCCTGAAGGTGAGTGTGTCTGAAGCTAATTTGAAAAGCAAACCGTGTTTGCTCTTCCGTAGATTGTTACAAGCCATAGCTTTTAAAAACAATTGTTTATTCCTTAACGCCTTTCAAATTCGTGTTTCAGAGTTTTAGGTTCGACTTCCCAGGAACAGAAACGCCTTAAACTCCCAGGTTTCCCCGACAAGGTGTAAAATTAGGTCAAGGCTGTATCTTTTGGGAGCAAAGCTTAGGCTTTAAGGCGGGATCTTGGCCAGAGAGAGAAGCGGGCACTGCTCATTGCCCCTGGGAGGCGGGGCAGGAACGCTCCAGCAACACCCCACTGCTGACCAAAGAGCAGGGCCACCACCTAGAGACCAGCGCTGATTGGCCGCATCGGCCCCTCCCCGCCTTGGATATAAGCGCCAAGCTCCAGAAGGCTTTAGTCGGTGTCTTACTAGGCAAAGCTACACTCACCCGCCCCAGCATGCAGAAGGACGCCTCCTCGAGCGGCTTCCGGCCCAGCTTCCAGCATTTCGCCACTCAGGCCATCCATGTGGGACAAGAGCCAGAGCAGTGGAATTCGCATGCCGTGGTGATGCCCATTTCACTGGCCACTACGTTCAAGCAGGACTTTCCAGGCCAGTCCTCGGTGAGCAGCCGGGCAGGGATGGGCTGACTGGGAGCGCCCAGGGCATGCTGTCTCTGTGATTTTTCAGTTAAAAATCAGAATTGTAAGTTGTTGAATTCTGTAGCATCTAAGCTACCTGCAGTCAGTTCTACTTTGCAAAATGAAGGGTCTTGGGCTGGTGAGATGGTTCAGCAATTGGGTTGACTAGTTTTATAGCAACTTGAATCAAGCTATAGTCATCTGAGAGGAAGGGAACCTCAGTTGATAAAATGCCTCCAGAAGATCAGGCTGTAAGCAGACATTTTTTTTTTTTTTTTTTTTTTTTTTGTTAGTGATGTCACATTTTTATTTTTCATAGAGACTATTACTTTCTAAGACAGTGTTTTCAGGAAAAAAAATAATACTTTTTAAAAAAATTTTTGTATTTTGGGTAAAGTAGAAATTTGTAACAGAGCTGCATGTGGTGGCTCCTGCTTTTAATCCTTTTAATGCTTGGAACGTAAGGGCGATTGGGTCTCTGTGAGTTCCTGGATATCCAGAGTTGTTACACAGAGAAACCCTGTCTCCAAAACCAAAAAACTAACCCTCCCCCTCCCCCCCAAAAAAACCCAAAAGCCAAAACCCAACAAAGACCAACCAAACAAAAATGCAAAAGAAAGAAAAAGAGAAAGAAAGAGAAATTTTAACAGATATACATAATGTCTCTATAGACTTTTGCCATTTTCATTCCATTCCTATTTTAGGCAAACAATGTGCTCTGTATTTAAATTTCCTAGTACACAGCTTTGGTTGAAAACATCTTCACGGAAAAGTGAGCTAGTGAGGCGGCTCAGCAGGTAAAGGGTCAGGATGCTGCCAAGCTTGGCGACCTGAGTTCGAGTCCCAGGACCTATGTGGTGGGTCAGAAAACTGAAAGCTGCCCTGTTGCCTCCACAGGTGTGCTGTGGCATGTTCATGTGCACATACACACGTGTGCTGTGGCATGTTCATGTCCACATACACAGGTACACCCATAAGTAAATGACCAGGGAAGCAGGAAGATGCTGGGGACTTTTATCTTGAGAAAGCACGGGGCAGAGAGGCCAGAGCAGTCCGAGGTGCTGCTCGCCAGTGGGGAGACTCCAGTGCAGTCCAGTATGGAAAGATCTCACAGCTGAAATGAACACGTGTCAGCATTACCCAGTAAGCAGACATTTTTATAATTAGAGATTGATGGGAAGGACAAGTCCTTTGTGGGTGGGAACGTCTCCTCACCCCCAGGCTGGTGGTCCGGGTTCCATAAGAACTTGGGTGAGCAAGCCAGCAAAAAGCACCTCTTCGTAACCTCTGCATTAGTTCTTGCCTCCAGGCTCCTGTCCTAACTGCTTTCCATGATGGAAGTAAAATAAACCCTTTCCTCCCCAAGTTGCTTTTGGTCAAGGTGTTTTTTAATCACAGCAGGTATATAAAGGTGCTTGTCACCAGACCTGACTACTATGATTCAATCCCATAATCCATAGGATGGAAGGAGAGAACAAACTCCTATAGCCTGTAGTTGTCCTTTGAAGCACCCAGAGGTTTGTATTCTCTATCTCCTTCTCCCTTTCCTTCTCTTCCTCCTCCCTCAGTCTCTCCCTTTCCTTCTCTTCCTTCTTCCCTCCCTACCCTCAGTTTCTCCTCTTTCTGTCTGTCTCTGTCATACACACACACACACACACACACACACACACACACACTCACACATATAACAATGAAAGTCCTAGAATTAAGATTAGTTTCAATAAGTGTGTTCAGTTAATAGCTAATGAGTATTTATGTACCAAATGCATCCTTCGAATCTATTTGTATTACTTGCAGAGTCTCATTCAAGGTTAACAAGGAGGATCCTAGCATGAACTAAGGTCTCTGTTCAGAATGAGATAGCTGAGATGTAGTGTGACCAGCACTAGGGGTACCAAGGCTCATGAGTCATGAAACTGGGCTTTAATTTATCTTGAACCCCTCCCTTCTTCAACTGGCTGCATGGTGCTGCACTGTAACTGAATTAAGTAATCATTCAAGCCATTTCATCATCTAAGCCAGCAGTTCTCAAACTCTGGGCAGTGACCACTTTGGGAGTGGAACACTCCTTTCACTAGGGTCACATGTCAGATATTTACATTATAACTCCTAACAGCAGCAAAATTACAGTTATGAGGTAGCAACAAAAATAATTAGTTGGGGGTTACTGCACCATGAGGAGTTGTGTATTAAAGGGTCACAGCATCAGGAAGATTGGCAACCATTGATCTAAGTAGTGTGGCTTTGTGACTAAGCACATGGGTTTGTGAGCAGCACATGGGTTTTAATTCTTACATCAGCTCTTCTGGCTGGGTAACCTGGAAGAAGCTATTTAACCCATCCAAGACTTGAGATGACCCTGTGTAAACTGGGGTAATGATAGAACACACTACACAAGCTGTTACTGTTGTAAACTTTGTGATAGTTTGCAGTCTTCCTGTCTTGCTGTTTCCCTTTGAACACAGCAGCCAGGTCAGAGGGCAGGTGTCAAATCCTTTTATAAAAAAGGAAACTGACCCAGACTCAAACACACACAAGTGACCAAGTGACTAGTAAAGCCAGTAAAATGCAGTCTTGTGAATCTCATGGCATCTTCCATTTTGGTGGCTTACCAAATGGGTCTTGGAATATTAAAAATTTCCCCAGGTTCAGAGGACAATGGTTACCAAAGCAATTGCTGCTCATTCTCAGGCCTTGACTGCTCTGGATACTGCTTTTCTGTGTTCTAAGTCAGTTAAAGTTCTTACAAATAGCCCTTTTGTGTGTGTGTGTGTGTGTGTGTGTGTGTGTGTGAGGTGAAGTCCCCAAACTATCTCTATAACAGGCTAAGATACTCCTGATGATTTGCATTCAAAACGAGCACATCACCTCCTCCAAGTGTGCCTTTCCTGGGTAGGCTTTGCTGCTTGTGTGGAACAGTGCGTAGTAATTGAGCATTCCAGTATGATACTAATGTTTAAATGGTTCAGAGAGCAAACAGGAGTGGTTAAATCCAGTATGTGCTCAATCTCCAAAAGATAACATAGCCCTGCAGCAGTGAGAAGTATCTGAAATCTTTAGTTCCATTTGAAAAGCTGTGGAAAGCACAAGGTAATTTGCCAACAAAAGAAGCCCTCCTACTCTGGAAGTTAAATGTCTGCATGCTTATGAATATTTATGTGAGTACTGGGCTGTTCTAGAAGCCAAGACTTTGTAGGGTGAGTTGGTGAGTTAGCATCCAGGTAGTGATTGAGTCCCAGAGTCCTGTAAACTGTTTATCTAACTTAGGAGGAAACTCTTAAAATTATCATTACTAACACTAGTCTAAGAAGACTAGAGTCTGAAACAGGGGTGTAAATAATGGTGTACTGTGTAAGCCAAGAAAATTGTAGGATGTTTTGTTTCTTTGTTTGTTTGATTGTTTTTGAGACAGTCTCTCTCTAAGTAGCCAGAGATGGCCTCGAACTCACAGATCTAACTTTCTTCTGCTGGGATTGCAGATGTGTATATTTTTTGTTTTTGTTTTTGTTTTTGTTTTTTATCGAGACAGTGTTTCTCTATGTAGCCCTGGCTGTCCTAGCTCACTCTGTAGACCAGGCTGGCCTCGAACTCAGAAATCCCCTGCAGATGTGTATGACCCCAGGATCTTAGATCCTAGGATTAGTTGTAGCCCTCACATTTCCCATTTCCAGGTCTTACAACATTTGGCTGCACTATTCTCCAAGTAGGTCACAAGGCTAAATAAAATGATTACACGAATCTTAAGTATAAAGGGTAGAACTTAATTGCAAAGAGAGCTTGACACAGGAGGATCCTTACTGAGAATAGCTTCCTCCTTTTGTTTTGAGTCAGTTTTTTTTTTTTTTTTTTTTTTTTTTTTTTTTTTTACTTGAGACAGGGTTTCTCTGTGTAGCCCTGGCTGTCCTGGAACTCGCTCTGGAGACAAGGCTGGCCTCAAACTCAGAAATCCGCCTGCCTCTGCCTCCGAAGTGCTGGGATTAAAGGCATGCGCCACCACCATCTGGCTTGAGTCAATTTTTATAGGGTTAAGATCTGAACCCTGAGCACTTGTGTGCTAAATGAACCTGTATTATGCCTTGGGAAGAGAAGCACAGGTTAGATGCATGCACTTCCCTTTTCCTAATGCGCCCATCTTATAAGGAGAGGGTGAGGCTAACATACTGGTCTAATTGGTCTAATAATTAGTCTAATGTTAAGGACTACCACCTACCTAGTGAGTGGTTAGGGCTGCATGCTGAGGGATTTATGCCTACCCCCTTTCATCTTCACAACCTTGCAAGCAAACGTGTATTTCCTCCCAACCCCAGATTGACGGTTGGAATGTTTCCCTACTCGTTGGAATGTTTCCCTACTCGTACTGAGCTCATAAGTGGCAGGTACATCATTCTGTTTTTGTTTGTTTGTTTGTTTGGTTTTTCAAGACAGGGTTTCTGTGTAGCCTTGGCTTCAAACTCAAATCTGCCTGCCTCTCCCAAGTGCTGGGATTAAAGGCGTGCGCCACCACTGCCCGGCCAGGTACATCATTCTAACTCATGGCAGACACATCATTCTCATACAGTTTACTCATTCTTATTTTGTGTATAGATGTTTTGTCAGCATGTCTGTCTGTGTGCCACAGGCATGCAGTACCTGCAGAGGCCAGAAGAAGGCCTTGGACTGCTGGAACTGGAGTTCTAGACATAGTGAACTGACACGTGGGTTTTTGGAATTGAAGTAGAGCCTCTAAAAGAGTACCAAGCATCTTTAACCACTGAGCCATCTCTCCAGCCCCACCTTTGGTTATGTCTTGAGCCTCTCTATACTGCCTTAGCCACAACAATGCTGCAAATAGAAAGCAATCATGGTGGGATGGGCCTGTAACTGTAACCATGTCTTCATGAGCTCTGATAATAACCAAAAGTTCTTAAGATGATGAATAATAAATCCTGTTTCTCTTCCTCCTTTTCTTATTTTCAGGGTTTTGTATATGGCCGCTCTGGAAATCCAACGAGGAATTGCTTGGAAAAAGCAGTGGCTGCATTGGATGGGGCAAAGCACTGTAAGAGACTCACATCTGGAATGAAAGCCAGATTCCCTTTAACTGTCTAGGGACCACAGAGGCATAGAAGATAGAAAATAGAGATCCCCGTCTTCCAAATTTGCACTTTCCTAAGACAGTGACTCCTTTGGCAGTGTCTTCACCTGGGATGTGCAAGCGTGCTCTCACTAGTTAGATAGAGTAAGGACCAAGCAGAACGGTAGCTCGCACTATACTCTTCATCTCCGGCTATCACTATGCTCAGTTGTCAACCCCCAAATCTTTGATAATATACTCTCAGAGGGAAGGAACTCACTCCTTCAACCTTTTCTGGGGAGTAAGTTCTGGTTAAGTTATCTTTGTATTTTCAATATAAATGATGCTAAGTGATCAGACTAGTGAAGAGATTAAAGGGCTCTTGAGACATTAATTGGAGGACCTCAGAGGAGTAGCAGCAGCAGCTCAGTAAGCCAGGGGAACCACAGTACAGGTGGCACTAGGTTGTTGTTAAGATTTTGGGTCTTAGCTTACTTGAATTTGCTGTTCCTGGTAGGTTTGTCCTTCGCATCAGGGCTAGCTGCCACCATTACGATTACCCATCTTTTGAAAGCAGGAGATGAAGTCATTTGCATGGATGAAGTGTATGGAGGTAGGTGATATCTCATTTCAGGTGTGCCAGGTGTACTTTGAAGAGAGCAATAAGTCTTGAATTACATTGGCACCATTACCACTTTCAGGGATGATGTTCTTTCAAAGGCGTGGCAGGCATCTCAATGGGGTTCAGACTTTGTGTTCCAGAAGCTCCCAGAAGAGACTTTCTGATAAGAATTGTGTGTAAGATGCTAGAACAAGGATGTAGGACTTGATCAGCCATGTGCATTCAGTATGGGTTATGCTGTCGAGACACATGGCATCACAGGAAAACAATTTCTGAGAGGCAGATGTACATTCAGTATGGGTTATGCTGTCAAGATACATGGTGTCATAGGAAAACAATTTCTGAGAGGCAGTTCTCTCCTTCTACCCTGTGAGTCCTGATATCAAGCTCAGGTTACTCTTGGTGTCCAGAGTCTTTGACTTGTGCATCTTGCCAGTAATGACTCATTTGCTTTAGACTTGCTTACTATGAAGAAACTGCTGACAATTGCTTGTGCCTAGGATCCTAGCACTCAGGAGGCTGAGGCAGGAGAATTGCCATGAATTGGCCAGCTTGGGCTATATAGTGAGTTTGAGGTCAATTGAGCTTCATGGAGTCTCTGTTTTTTAATACATATTTTTGAAATGATAATATGATTACATCATTTTCCTTTTCCTCCCTTCAACTTTTCCCATGCACATATACATCCCTCCATGAGTATCCTCTCAAATTCATTGCCTCTTTTTCTTTGATTATTGTTGGCGCGCGCGCGCGCGCGCGCGCGCGCGTGTGTGTGTGTGTGTGTGTGTGTGTGTGTGTGTATGTGTGTGTGTGTGTGTGTGTGTGTGTTTTCCTAAATACATAAATACAACTTGCTCAGTCTATGTAATGCTACCTGTATGTTTACAATCAGGGTATTGAATAACCAACTCGGGGGCTCCACTCTGGGGAGGACCACTTTTCCCACACTCAGTCTCACAGCAAACTTCCAGCTTTCTGCTCCCTCTTTGTAATGATTCCTGAGACTTAGGCACAGGAGCTGTGTTGTAGATACATCAGTTGGGACTGTTGGCACCAAGACCCTGTCTTATACATGCATGCATGTACATGCAGAGATTTTTACAGAAGAGGCTGTGTTGGAAGAGTAGAGAAAGGGGAGTTTGAGGAATGGTTCTGTCTTATACATGCATGCGTGTACATGCAGAGATTTTTACAGAAGGTGCTGTGTTGGAAGAGTAGAGAAAGGGGAGTTTGAGGCATGGTTCTGCCTCTTGTCACTCCTATGCATCAAGTATATTTTGTTTGGCTCTGTGGTATGTCAAACCATGTTGCTTAGCTACATTGAAGTTGCTACCTTTTTATTTTTTTATTTTTGGGAGAGTTCTTCTGGAAGTATGGAGGTCTGCCAAGAGCAGATACTTCCTGACATCGTGTTCTCTGCTTATAATCTGTCTTCTGCCTCAGGCACCAACAGGTACTTCAGAAGGGTGGCGCCCGAATTTGGACTGAAGATTTCTTTTGTGGATTGTTCCAAAACCAAATTGCTAGAGGCAGCGATTACACCACAAACCAAGGTAACTAGATTGGCTTTTGATCTTTGTCTGTTTTTCCTGTGATGTGTGACACCCATACTTTCTTTTTACTAGAAGATGTAATTTAAATTCAAATACTATTTTATTGAGTCTGTTGGAAACACTGAGTTTGACATGGATTAGAGCCTCCATTGCTTGGCAGCTACAATTGCCTGGAGTGTAGACACAAATTCTCTAGTGGAATTTCAACTGGGCTTTGAGACAGGAGGGAGAAATAGAACATTAAACAGAAAATGGTACAATATATTTAAAACCACATGACAGGGCTTTAAAAGAAAGGGGAGATTTCCCTTTAAAACCTGGAGTGGAGGGGCTAAAAAGATGGTTCAGTGGTCAAGAACACTTGTTGCTCTTGAAGAAGATGAGGGTTTGGTGGCTCACAACCATCTATGACTTGAGTCCCAGAGGAGCCAATGTCTTCTTCTGGCCTTTGAAAGTACCAGTCGAATGTCACTTCCTGAGGACCCTGTTATACTACTACTGGGCATATATCCAGAGGATTCTTCAGCATGCAATAAGGACACATGCTCCACTATGTTCATAGCAGCCCTATTTGTAGTAGCCAGAAGCTGGAAAGAACCTAGATGTCCTTCAACGGAGGAATGGATACAAAAAATGTGGTATATTTACAAATGGAGTACTATTCAGCCATTAGAAACAATGAATTCATGAAATTCATAGACAAATGGATGGAGCTGGAGAACATCATACTAAGTGAGGTAACCCAGTCTCAAAAGATCAATCATGGTATGCACTCACTGATAAGTGGATATTAGCCTAGAAACTTTGAATACCCAGGACATAATCCACAAATTAAATGATGTCCAAAAAGAATGGAGGAGTGGTCCCTGGTTCTGGAAAGACTCAGTGCAAGAGTATAGGGGAATTCCAGAACAGGGAAGTGGGAAGGGGTGGGTGGAAGAATAGGGGGACGGAAGAGGGCTTATGGGACATGCGGGGAGTGGGGACCCAGAAAAGGGGGAAATCATTTGCAATGTAAAAAAAGATAAAATAAAATAAAAAAAATGAAAGTACCAGGCATGTGTATGGTATGCAGATAGATAGATACACAGGCAGAACACTGAATACACATTCAAAAAGTAATAAATAAATATAAAACACAGAGAGGAGCTTTAAGAGAAGCTTTAAGAGGAGAATGAGCAGCTGGATAATGGCTTAGTGGTGAAGAGCTTGTACTCCTCTTGCAGGGGACCCATATTTGGTTTCTGACACTCTACACTAGATGGCTCATAACTGCCTATAACTTCAGCTTCAAGAAATCTGATGCCTTTGGCCTCTTTAGACACCTGTACTTGCATGCATAGACTCACACACAGACATATATATGCTCCCATAACTAAAAATAAACTCCCTTTTTGAAAAAAGGATGAGAGAGAGAGAGAGAGAGAGAGAGAGAGAGAGAGAGAGAGATATGCTACCATGAGGGTGGTGGGGGATGTCAGTGGAGCCTATTTAAAGTAAATTTCCACAGCAATCTCAAGAACAAAGGAAATATCAGACTTTTATAAGTTTCACGTCATATGATTTAGTTCACTATTGTGTACATGACAAAAAGCATGAATGAGCCTGGTACGCATGGACTGCTGTTAGTCATAGCACAGCCTGCTTCTTAACTCTCTGTCCCAGTAGAAAGTCATAGAGAGGCATGGCATGGCCTTTTAAAACTGACCCCTGTCTTGTAGGTTAATGTTTTAACAGTAAGTTTAAAAAAAGTATGTGCATTGTTAGAAGCTAGTGTGGGTTTAATCTCTCAGCTCCACTCAATCTATTTTGTTGTTGTTGCTAGAAATTTAAATTCAAGAGTACATAGTTCTCAGACATACCAAGTGAGCATGATTCAAAGACCATAGACCTCCTTGGTCCAGTGGCTTTGATCTCGGTCCTGGGAAGCTTGTGAGCCATGGAAGGTATTTGTGCCTGAGTAGCAGATGTGGCATTTGGGAACCTCATTTAAATTCTGCAGGAGTGAAAGACCAGGGTCTTTTATGAATGAGCCTTTCCAACTCTCTGCTAAGAATTAAAACATTAGACTTGTACCCAAGCTCATGTGGCAGTGAATGCTAAAAGGTGAAAGTCCTTCACACAAAGGATTTCTTCTAGATTAACTCTGGGGCAGCTTTTACTAAGTAAGCTTTGTTTTCAAGGAAGTTGTATTTTTATCTTGCTTGAGAGAAGAATTATTCAAATAGCTGATCTGAGTGTTCCCAGGGGAAGAGAGTCAGATCATAAGTATGATAAATTTTGTTCATACAATTTTATTTGTTGCTTCTCACTTGCATTAATACATTTCCCTGGAAACAGGTTCTACTTTTGAAGTTCTGCATATGTGAGATTTATTTATTTTATGTGTATGGGTGTTTTGTTTCCATGTACTTATGTGTACTATGTGTGCCCACTACCTGTGGAGGGCGATGGATCCCTTAGAACTAGAATTACAGATGGTTGAGAGCCACTATGAGGTGCTGGGAATCTAACCCTGGGCTCATGAACAAGTGCTTTTAACCATTGAGCCATCTCTCTAACCCCTGCAGTCAAGTTTTAAAGTCCATGTAAAACAGGTTTTATACTTAGGTACTTGTTTTCATTCATGTTTGTTTGTTTTATCTCAATGAGAATTTTTACCCAGGAGTCATTTTTATAGGTTTTTAAGTAAATCAAAAAAATTTAAACTACTTTTTATTAGTGAACTTCCAGACCAGGGAGTGCATTCAGCTGGATATCTTGTCTGGCTATATAGGTAATAAAAAGCCATTAGTTCTTCTAAGAGAAAGCTGTGGATAATACATTTCAAAGCAGATACACTTTATTTAACCTAGTTCTCATTTGGCCTTTTCAGTAACTATTGAGGGTGCACATCATGGCTGGATTGTGGTAGAGCTGTGTGATCACTGCCAGTGGACCTGGTTTTCTGCATGATTGCCACTTCTTTTCTTCAGCCTAATGCATTTCCTCAGGTTTAGTGTGTCTAGTGCCGTTGTCATTATTTAACTCTGAGGGTGTCCTTAGTAGCTGATGGTAACCTTGAATTTGTGGTTCTTCTGCCTCTGCTGCTTGAATGATGGGAAAATAGGCATCACAACTCTCCACCAATCCCTTCTGGTTTATGAAGTGCTAGGGATTGATTCCAGGCTTCATGCATGCTAGGCAAGGTGTTTACTGAGCTACTTCTCGAGAGCAAGGATATTCTTTTTATACAACCTATATTATCTGTTTTTGAGAACAGAAGTTCCAGACACAAGTCTCTGGGATAATTACACAATTAACTTTTTCTTATTAAATACACATAACCTCATTTGAGCCTAACAATTGTTCTTTAAGATAAATATCACCAGCGCTTTTATTCAGATGAACCAGAGGAAGAAAGAAGAGAGTTTATGAAGCAATAGCCTATGAGAAGTTTGTAGGGGAAGCTCAGACCGGGACTTAAGCATTCCACCTGTATTGTTTAAGCCTTTCTATCATGGCAAGTAGTTGCCTTCTACATTGTTGCGTGTGAGATGTATGTATATGCCATATGTTTTTACATATTGCTGTTTGCTGAATTATTGCAGCTTGTTTGGATTGAGACACCCACAAACCCAACCTTGAAGTTGGCTGACATCGAAGCCTGCGCACGAATTGTTCACAAACACAGAGACATCATTTTGGTTGTAGATAACACTTTCATGTCTGCATATTTCCAGGTAAATAAAGGGTTTGTGCTGTGATTAATAAACTACACTATAATCTGTAATTTAAAAGGGAGCGGTCTACTTTGTAATATAATCATTATCAAACGTATGAGATAACTATTATTGATTAGACAAAGAATCAGATTTGGACTTTATTTTTTTTTTACATTAGTTAATATTTGTTATGTTAAAAGTTGTATTACAGCTGGGCGGTGGTGGCACACATCTGTAATCCCAGCACTCTGGGAGGCAGAGGCAGAGGCAGGTGGATTTCTGAGTTTGAGGCCAGCCTGGTCTACAAAGTGAGTTCCAGGACAGCCAGGGCTATACAGAGAAACCCTGTTTAAAAAAAAAAAAAAAAAAAAATCCAAAAAACAAAAAAAAAAGTTGTGTTACTATTTTATTGGAAGTTTTTCTGGGATCAGTGAACCCCGGGAATAGGACTAAACACAATTGTCAGGCCAGAATCTATAAGAACAGATACTATATAGGCTGGTTTTATGTTTCAACCTGACACACGGTAGAAACATCAGAGAAGAAGGAGCTTCAGGTGAAAAATGCTTCCATGATATCCAGCTGTAAGGCATTTTCTCAATTAATGATTGATGGGGGTGGTCCCAGTTCATTCTGGGTGGCACCATCCCTGGGATGGTGGTCCTGGGTTCTATAAGAAAGCAGGCTGAGCAAGCCAGGGGAAGCAAGCCAGTAAGCAGTACCCTCCATGGCCTCTGCATCAGCTCCTGCTTCCAGGTTCCAGCCCTGCTTGAGTTCCTGTCCTGACTTCCTCCAATAATGGATTATAATCTGGAAATATAAGCTAAATGAACTCTTTTCTCTACAACTTGCTTTTTGGTCATGATGTTTCATCACAAGAATAAAACCCTAAGACATACACTAAGGATAGAAACATGGTAGGTGAAGTCTCAGAGACTCTGTGCCTTTGAGAAGTAATGAGGTCCTTTATAGCAGTGAACAGAAGTTACCTGGCCTTCCTTGCCTGTTTTGAACCCTTCCTCAGCCATCTGAGTTGAGACACCAGGAGCCATCAGAGTTAGGGTTATGAGGCTCCTTGATGGTGAGAGATTTGGGGTTTCTTTGTATTTTAAGCTTTCCTGTCCCTAGAATATCATTGGGCAGCTCTTTCTGATCTCTTAAGTCTGTAAAGACATGGCTTGTTAGGTGGATGAATCTCTGATGTTGTCCATGTTGCAGGCACTAGCATGGCAAGTATGCTGATTATCAATTCATGTTAAAATAGAAATTTCTGCTTCACCTGTCTCATGTTACAGCTAAGAATTCTTGGCTTATTTGGGCTGCTGTAACTCAGTGCTTCAATCTGGATGGCTTCAGAGCAGGACTTTGCTTATTACAAACCAAGTGTGAACAAACACCTTGTACCTTTATTTTAATGATTAAAAATCTAAGTAAGGTTGTTTGTACTCACTTGGCACAAAAATTGCTTGATGATTCCGTAAACTGCTCCATGTGTTTAAGAAGCCATAAAATGCTCAGGTCTTTGCTGCAGGCAATAAGCCCATGGCCAGCCAACAACTGTAAAGGAACAGGTTTAGGGAGGCTTAGACCAGGCCTACCTTTTGTTACCACGCAACTTATGCCTTCAGATACAGAGCCCAGTCTTTTGTTTGTTTTCTTTTTTTCTTTTGGAGCTTCTTTAGTAGAAGGAACTGTAGGGGTAGATCTCAGATAATTGAAGCTGTGTGGATTCTCACACAGAAGAGCAGAGACATATTCATCTGGGATCAGATATGACGGATGCAGGTGGATGGAATCATGCTTTTCAGATGGTTTCTCATTTGAAATAAAAATGTCCATTGTTTTCTTTCAGAGACCTTTGGCTCTGGGTGCTGATATTTGTATGTGCTCTGCTACAAAATACATGAATGGTAAGATAAGCCTAGCCTGCATCTTAAACATTCTTTACCATAGATAGGTGATGGTAGGAAGAGCTTGGGGTTTTGGACCCGTTTCTTCTGCTACTGTGTAGGATGTATTTGTTACTTGTGTTGAAGATAAAGTAAAAAGAGTGTTTTGATTTTAATGTAGCCAAGGCTAGTATGGAACTCACTACATGCCAAGGCTAGCCTTGAACTTCCTATGTCTACTTCCCAGATGCTAGGGTGAAAATTGCACATCACCACACTCTGAATTTCATTTCTCATAGACAAAACTGCATTACTGTGAAGGACTGTGTGTCCATTTTGGTGGTAGTTTGGAGATAATGACTCTTTATGTGATTTTTATTTTACTGATTTATGTATAGTCACTGCTATAAACTGGATAAAGCGCACCTAAATGATCAAATAAGGCTTTTTGCTTATGATTTTTTTCAAGAGACATCATGGTTTGGTGCCAGGGGCTTGCCTGTTTGTTTTTTGCAGTTCAGTTAGACAAAGGTTAGACTGGCAAATCTTCACATAGTAACTCTCTCTAATGTACTGGGAACTCAAAGTATATGACCTCTGGAAACTTTACACTCTCTTGCTTATTCTGTGGCTGGAAACTGCTGGTTTTTCTCTTTAACTCTCTATGCTTTATTAAATGCTGGGAGTTTGAAACTATTGGAAACTGTTCTGTGCTTCAATAAGCACACTTTATGCTTAAATAAGCTCTGGGAAGTTATGGAAAAGATTTATTGCTAGTGGTCCTCTCTCTAGGGAGTCAGCCAGGAGCCTCTTGCTGGCCAGGTGAGAGGCTTAGAGCTTGTTAACTCTTTTTGAACCAGAGAGAAAAAAGAAAAGAAGTCCTCACACAGACAACACACACACACACACACACACACACACACACACACACACACACACACACAATGTGTGTGCTGCACCACCATTCTTTATTGCTGTCAGCCTTTTTATACTTTTAGACAAAACTTTCTCTCTAAGAAAGAATTACCTCATGGATAAAATGTTACATAAAAGGGGAGTTATGGGAAGGTGCCAATAATAATTTCAAAACAAGCCGGGTGGTGGTGGCGCATGCCTTTAATTCCAGCACTTGGGTGGCAGAGGCAGGCGGATTTTTGAGTTTGTGGCCAGCATGGTCTACAGAGTGAGTTCTAGGACAGCCAGGCTATACAGAGAAACCGTTTCTTGAAAAACAAAACAAAATAATAATAATAATAATAATAATAATTTCAAAACAGTGTCTCATACTGTAAACTCATAAATTCAAAGTTTTTACATGCCCTTGCCTTATAGTGCACACTTGTGGCTTTATGCTCGGACCTGAATGGTGTTCTTTGAGCACAAATTCACCCCAAGCCTACATCTCTTTTTAGTGTAATTATTAAAGCTCATTGTTTTTCTTTTTTTTATTTTCTAGTTTTATCCATATGCCTGAAAATTTCATGAAGTCATTGTTTTTAATAGCTGAGTATTCCATTGTGTAAATGCGCCACATTTTCTGTATTCATTCCTCTGTTGAGGGACATCTGGGTTCTTTCCAGCTTCTGGCTATTATAAATTTGGCTGCTATGAACATAGTGGAGCATGTGTCCTTATTACATGTTGGAGAATCATCTGGGCATATGCCCAGGAGTGGTATAGCTGGGCCCTCAGATAGGGCTATGTCCAATTTTCTGAGGAACCGGCAGACTGATTTCCCGAGTATCTCCTTTTCTTTTCTTTTCTTTTCTTTTCTTTTCTTTTCTTTTCTTTTCTTTTCTTTTCTTTTTTCTTTTCTTTTCTTTTCTTCTCTTCTCTTCTCTTCTCTTTTTTCTTTTCTTTTTAATACATTTTTATTAGATATTTTCTGTATTTACATCTCAAATGCTATCCCCTTTCCTCGTTTTGCTCATTGTATTTCTTATTATGTAGACTTTACTTACTATTTATGAGGAATGGCACAGTTTATTCTTGTTTCTAACTTTGTTACATTTTTCTAGTGAAACAACTTATACCATCTCTTAAACCTTTCTTCCCAAAATTATTTGAACCAAATCAGGAATTCTACAAAATCACTAATTCATCTAAACTGCATTAGTTCATCAAAGTTAATCTTCATGTTGATCTGCAGAAATTTTTCTCAAAAGTGTAGGCTAAAGTCCAGGAATCATTAAACTATGGAATAATGACAGGAAAGAAATATTAGCTATAAGAAGCAATTCTGGAATGAAATCTCTTGGAACCTTACCTCTCAGAGCTCACCCATTGTAAGCCATGCAAAGATGATGGGCCACCTCCAGGAAGGCCATCTGCTAGCGTTAGCCTACCCTAGATAGCTCCTGACAGTTTTGGAAATTATGAAATGAAAAATAGACATGAGTTGTTGATGGTGATGTTCTTATTTTGTTCTAGGCCACAGTGACGTTGTCATGGGGTTAGTGTCAGTTAATTCTGATGACCTCAATAACCGGCTTCGTTTCCTGCAGAACTGTAAGTGGTCAAAAAGCTTGTGTGTGTGTGTGTGTGTGTGTGTGTGCAGGACACTGTAGCTAAGCCCCAGTGATCCTCATGTCTCTGCCCAGCATAGGTTTAGCATTACAGGTGCACATAGCCAGGCCCAGCTTTCTGCTTGGGTGCAGCGATCCCAACTCAGGCCCTTGTTTTTGTACAGCAAGCACTCTTGGGTACTGGGCCGTCTCTGCAGCCCTCTAAGTCTGGATTCGTGTTATGTCACCAGAGACTACACTTGATATTTGTACTTCCACAAAACATTGTGACACATTTAGGTAGAGAGAAAGAGAAAACGTTATAAAAACATAGTTACACCTAATAATAGGCAGAAAGATCTCTGAATTCTATGTAGCCTGGTCTACATAGAGAGCTCCAGCACACTATGTCTCTTATAAACAAACAAATGAATAAATAAATAGAGTTGTAGCATAGTGAACTTTTATGACTAAAGCATGGTAAGGTTCAAGCTAGTCAGGGCTACAAAGTGAGAGTCTCTGTCTCAAGTAAATAAACAAAGAAATAAATAGAATCAGATCGCAGCAAGATTTAATGACTTCTTTTTTTATATAAGAAAATACATTTTTATTCTTTGTTTACACTCCAAATGATTTCCCCTTTCCCAGTTCCCCCCTCCCCATATGTCCCATAAACCTTCTCTTCACCCATTCTCCAATCACCTCTCTCTTTTTTCTCTGTCCTGATACTCCCCTCCAATGCTAGATCAAGCCTTTCCAGGATCAGGACCCTCTCCTTACTTCTTCATGGGAGTCATTTGTTATGCTAATTGTGCCTTGGGTATTCAGAGCTTCTGGGCTAATTAATATCCACTTATCAGTGATTGCATTCCATGTGTATTCTTTTGTGATTGGGTTACCTCACTTAGGATGATATTTTTCAGATCCAACCATTTGCCTAAAAAATTTCATGAATTCATTGTTTTTGGAACTTAAGGGATGAATATTTAAGGAATGAATATTTTTAGTTACTCAAAAAGATCTTTTTTTTTCAAGACAGGGTTTCTCTGTGTAGCCCTGGCTGTCCTGGAACTCACTCTGTAGATCAGGCTGACCTCGAACATAGAAATCCACCTGCCTCTGCCTCCCAAGTGCTGGGATTAAAGGCATGTGCTACTACGCCTGGCAAGACAGAGATAGTTAAAAATTAAAATATTCTTCTGGAAATCACTCCTAAAGTAAGCAAAGGGGTTAAGGAGGGTAATTGACTGGCTGCTTGATAAATAAGTAGGAATGAGATAACTCAGTAGCTACCAGAACCCCAGTTCGGTTCCCAGTACCACATGTCAGGCTCACAAGCATCATTAACTCCAGTTCTGGGGATCTGACTCCCTCTCCTGGCCTCTGTAGGCACTGCACTCATGTGCACAACAATGATTATAAAAGATTTATATTCATTATATTCATTATATTTATTTATATAAATCTTATATAAAAGATTTATATTTATTTTATAAAAATAAAATCTTTAAGAGCAGAAATAAGCTATACTGTTAGTCAGTAGATTGTGTAACAATAATCATGACTATACTGCAGTTTTCCCTGTCATGCATTTCAAAGATATGAAGGCCCACACTATCTGATGTGTCATATCATTAAATTGTAAAGAACTGAGGTGTTTCTCAAAGATGTGGGGCCCACACTATGTGGAGGGTCTCATCACTGAATCATAAAGGACCATCTTCTCGGGGCTGACAGCCTCACCTTGGCTTCCATTTCTTTGTGTTAATACATATTTCTCTCAGCTTATTGTTGGTTCCATTTTCCACTTCCAGTTCAACATAGCAGCTCCTTCCTAAAACAAACATTGAGCTTCATAGCTAGATTTTTTTGAGCCACTCTATTGAAAAAGAGCAACTAGAGGATTCCTTAAGCCCGATGGTACCTCCAAGCTAATCCAAGCTTTGTTTGCTCTCTAGCACTCGGAGCAATTCCTTCTCCTTTTGATTGTTACCTCTGCTGCCGGGGCCTGAAGACACTGCAGGTCCGGATGGAGAGACATTTCAAGAACGGGATGGCAGTGGCCCGTTTCCTGGAGTCGAATCCCCGGGTAGAAAAGGTTATTTATCCTGGTATGTCATCCTGAGTTCTAGACAGCTCTGTTTAGGTTAAGACTTTATATGGGTCATTCTTTGTGAGTTTCTGTTTTTGGGTAGTTTTACATTGTTCATTGGTTATTGTCACTTTGTGTCAGGCTCTGGAATGAGCATGGTGGTGTGTGGATAGACAAGATGTTGGCCTGAAGGCATCAAATGTCAGGTGTTAAGAAGAGCTTCACATGTGAGATGCTTCTGAGGCTTCTCTATACTCCATCACAGGATAATTCATGTTAATTGGCTGATGGCCCTGCCAGTCACTTGTTCAACAACTAGCTCTTACTATAATCTGACATAAGTTTGTACTACTGAGACTTGATGTACCAGGATTATCCTCAGGCTCTTTTCAATTCACCAACCTTTTCAGGTAGATTCATAGACTTATTGTTTCCCCTTGACTTTATGGTAGCAACAGGTAAGCTGCCATGGGCTTATGCAGCCTTGTTCTTAGATCCTGTAAGCACAGGATGGATCATGAGTACAGGGTAGGTCAGAGTTTTATCTTCAAGGAAATTGGGTAAGCCAAAGTAGAAGTGCACATGAGCTTGGATCTCTACCTGCCATTTGGTGAACACTGCTTGGTGTAGTACATTTTGGACACAGGGAAACAGAAGGGCTCTATGCCCAAGGCAGTGGATAGCACTTGTTTAATGTTCATGGTTGAGTATTTCCAGAGGTACCCAATAACTATTGGGCCTGGATTTTCCCTAGGAATAGGTATGTAATATTAATAAAATAAATACATTTGCACTCACAAAGATACATCAATTCCTAAAATACATCATTGTGTTCCTAAAATACATTAAGGAATTGCAGAAGGGTGCAATTAACCAGGGCGTCCAGACCTGCAGAGATCCTGGATGAAGGGAATACAGGCTGATGGAGTCAAGAGAAGAGACGTGGCCAGGGCATGGGAGGAGGTAGAAGAGATGTCTGCAGTGCTGGACAGGAGAGGAAGACTTACAACCACAGTCAGGCATACTGGCAGCAGACTTAAGGCTCAGTGAATTTGCTCCCTTGATGTTGTATGTGTGGCTCTGGAATGAGGCTTGCTTCCTGTGGTTGCAGGACTACCTTCTCACCCTCAGCATGAGCTGGCCAAACGCCAGTGCACGGGCTGCCCAGGGATGGTCAGTTTCTACATCAAGGGTGTTCTGCAGCATGCTCAGGTCTTCCTCAAAAATCTAAAGGTGAGCTCAAGATCGGGTTTTCCTCCAAGACTTCCTTTCAGTGGCTCACACTCACTCCTGGGCTTTGTGCCTGCAGGTCACTCCCATAGACTGAGCAAAGGTCTCCTGGCTGAAATCTGTCTCTAAGATTAGAAGGATAGTATTAACTTCAGACATTTAGTAAAATTAAGCTAGGTGGTTCTAGCCATTTGGGATATGGAAGCAGGAGGATCGTGTGATCCTGTAAGTGTGTGTGATGAGGCTAGGCAACAGTGAGAATCTGGAGTAAATTTTATGGCTCTGTAACAGTCTTAGTCCTTATTGCTTGCCGTAATACCCAACAGTGGATCTATTACCCTGTTTTCATTTCTATCACAAAATGCCAGGGACAGGCATTTATTTCACTGGCTGTTCAAGACCAAAAGCATAAGTTCAGAGTTAGGCGACCCCTTCCTTAAGTCCTGGTGGCAAATGGCATCGTGTGTGAGAGTGAGAGCTGCCACCAGCCAGGGAGGGCGTTGGCACCTAGGGGCAGGCTTGTTCTGATGGCAACTGGCAGAATCCTGGTTCAGTGGCCTCAAAGCCTTGCCCCAAGCCCTGCTTCTTAAAGGTATATCACACTGAGGACCTGCACTCCAACCCATGAGCTTTGGTAGAACCAGCCTCACCTAGGCACTCAGGCAGGTCACAGGGTACAGTTCTGATGGCTGAAGGGACCAAATCTCCTGTCAGTATCCATGTGGCAGAGGTAGAAAGGGCATGTGGGAGCAAGAAGACTTCAGAGTTCAGGCTTTCCAGGTACCACTAATTTGGTGAGCATGACTCGGTGGCACCCGATAGTTAACACTCCTAGAGTGGCCATTCTGTAGGACCTGCCCCTCATCATTTTACTTGGGCAACCATGAGAAAGCCCATGTGCAAACCAAAGGGAACCTTGGACTACAGAAACCCTCTCCATAGGCAGTTAAAGCAGGTGTTAATTTAAGTGTAATATGTATATATTTGTTGCTTTTTTTTAAAGACAGGGTCTCACTCTTTCTGTGGTCTAGAACCCGAATACTTGCTATGTAGACCCAGGTGGCCTTGAACTAACATCTGTCCTTCTGTCTCTGCCTCCTCAGTGGTACTCTCGCCAACATTTGTCTTAAGCATATTTGATACATGCAGATTTTTTAGGTATCATTTAATCTAGGATGATGCAGGAGGCTGGCTTTGGTCAGTTTATTTATTGATTTGTTGATTTTGTAGTGCTGAGATGAAGCTCAGGATCTTGGACATGCCAGGCAAGCACTCCTCCACTGAGCTACAGCCCTCACTTTGTAAAGTTCACGGAGATAAGGTCCCACTGGTCTTGAACTCACAGGGATCCTCCTCCTCTGTCTCCCGAGTGCTAGAATGACAGCCCCTGCTTCAAAGGCCAGCATCTTTCCATGTTTTAAAGACAGTACATCTAATTGTCAAAAGGATTGTCTTAAAAAAAATTTTTTTTTGAGACAGAGTTTCTCTGTGTAGCCCTGGCTGTCCTGGAACTCATGCTGTAGACCAGGCTGGCCTCAAACTCAGAAATTCCACCTGCCTCTGCCTCCCAAGTGCTGGGATTAAAGGTGTGTGCCACCACCCCCTGGCATCTTAAACTTTAATATGACTTTTTTTTTATAGTATCTTGCCTGATTCTTGGTTTATTCTTAGTTACTATCACCATTTTCAGAATTTAGCACTATTATCAGCTGTTCTAAATTCCTGTTTTTTTTTTTTTTGTTTGTTTTTTTTTGCTAGCTGTTTACTCTAGCGGAGAGCCTGGGAGGATATGAGAGTCTGGCTGAGCTTCCGTAAGTATTCCCCTATTCCTCTGTTATTTATTGCATCCCACTTACTTAGTCTTTATTTTTAATTGTTGATTATTTTACCTTGATTTCTTTATGTCTCTGGCTAAGTAGCTGCATTGAGCTGAGTACTTCTCTCACCCATTGACATAAAACCACAGCTCTCATCTTCAGGGGAATAAGACTACAGACCCAGGAACACAGACTAAGTTAACACAAATTCCATGTTCCAAAGTGGAAGCAGTTTCACAGGGTCTTAATAGTTATACAGAACAAAGAAAGTTAGAAATTGGGCTGGTGAAATGGCTCAGTGGTTAAGAGCACTGACTGCTCTTCCGGAGGTCATGAGTTCAAATCCCAGCAATCACATGGTGGCTCACAACCATCCGTAATGAGAAACAAAATAAAAAACCTATGGGCTGGAGTGAGCAGGGGCCAGAGCGAGTGGGGACTGGAGCTAGAGGGAGAAGGGAAGGGGGGGAAAAAGGTATAAATCAAGACAAGTTTAAGATACATTGTTGGTACAATGAGATGGTGAGAGCCATTTTATAGTCCTAAAATGCTATTGATGATACACTTAGTCTTGGATTATTGGAAGCTAGTGTTCTGCTATCTTAATAGCTTCTAAGAGGTCTTATTTATTACCAGCATATTATGTTCAGATACAGGGGCAAGGAATTGCTATTCCAGAAGGCTAACTCTAGCCCAAAATAAACAGTCTCTGATCCTACAAAATTCCAATTTTTCCACAGTACTGAATTCCAATCAGTACACCAGTCTCTGTAGACACAGATTCCTTCCAGATTTGTATTCACAGCCAGACTCAGATTTGTTCATTCACATACCTTAGCTTCCTGAGGGTGGGAACCACAGGTATGTGTCATCTCCTAAGTCCTAAGCCTGTGAGGATGAGGTAAAGGAGGGAGCAATGCCCTTCTCAAATGCTGCCTCTTTCCCAGTTCTTCCAGAGAGAGAAGTAACTATGTTCTATGCTAATGTTCTCATCTCTCCATTGGGCCTTAGAAGACTTTATCCCAGAAAAGCTGTCAAGGTTCCCTGGAGAATGGAAAATATGTCCTGTGCCCGATATAATCAGAGGAGTTTACCGGTAAATTCCTATACTGGCAAACCCACTTATCTTCTTAGTTATCCTTGATGATGTTATGCTATCTGAATAGATATACCCAAACTCACCTGACATTCCACAGCCCCCATAACCCAGGTATCTGCCAGAGAATTTTAGAGAAGAGGCACCCAAGGAGACAGACCCAGTGAGCTTGGCTGATAGGTTCAGGAATACACAGCAAACTCATTCCTGAGGCTTTGCATCAGATATAGTGTGGGTTGGGACTGAGGTAATGGGTCAGGAGGTCAAGTGCTTGCAGCACAAGCACAAGGACTTGAATCTGGCTTCCCATTAGCTATGTAGAAAGCTGGACTTGGTGGAGCATACCTGTAATCCCAGTGCTGGGGCGAAGGAGAGAGGAAGATGACAAAGGCTTGATGCCAAGGAAGTGGCATCAGTGAGCTCCCAAGTGTCAAAGTCTGGCTTTGACACCAGGTAAACTGAACTAAGGTGGGATGCAGTGTCAGACAGACCAAAAGCTGTTAGGTCCTGGCTCCTCTATTTGACTCTTTTGGGCCCAGAGTTGATGACTCCTGGCTATTGACTCTGACTGATAGCAGCAGGGGATTAGGAAAGGAAACTTTTTTTTTTATATTTGAAAACATTTGAGTACTTTTTTTTTTTTTAAAAATATTGTTTTGGTTTATTAGATATTTTCTTTATTTGTATTTCAAATGTTATCCCTTTTCCTGGAAAGACCATCCAGAGACTGCCCCACCTGGGGATCCATCCCATATACAGTCACCAAAGGCAGGCACTATTGTGGATGCCAACAAGTGCTTGCTGACAGGAGCCTGATATAGCTGTCTCCTGAGAGGCTCTGCCAGTACCTGAAAAGAAACTTAATTCCTTGGGCTGGCACTTCTCTATGAGAGAATCTCTGAGCTCTTTTTAACACTTTAGAGGCTGATGAGAGAGAAAGGGAAAAAAAGTCAACACACACACACACACACACACACACACACAGGAAATCTGGATGAAGCAGGTAAAGGCTCCACCTCTCTATATTTTTTCCTTCAGGCTTTTTTTTACCTGTAGAGAGACAATAGTTCTCTAGATTAAAAAAAAGTTACCTCATAGCCATAAAAGCAATTATCAGGTAGACTTGTTACTGCGGGATAATTGATTACATGATTTTCTAAACACATTTACATTCCATAAGTTCATAGTAAGTTTAGTTTTTTAGTTTTTTTTTTTTTTTTTTTGAGACAGGGTTTCTCTGTGTAGCCCTGGCTTGTCCTGGCACTCACTCTGTAGACCAGGCTGGCCTAGAACTCAGAAATCTGCCTGCCTCTGCCTCCCAAGTGCTGGGATTAAAGGCGTGAGCCACCACCGCCCAGCTAGTAAGTTTAAAGCAATAGTTCATGTCATAGGTCAATAAGGTCTAAGGAGTTATAGCATAATTGTTTACATGTCTTTCCATTAAGTATCATATCTGACTAAACATTCTCAGCTCCACGAATTCATAAGTTTATAGCAATAGTTTTTATATCTTACGTTAACGAGGTTTTTGTCAAGAGACAAATCATCTGTCTTATGTTTTATTATTTTGAAGTCTTTCATAGATAAACTAGGCAATCATTTATTTTCTGTCCTTGCACCTATAATAAATTGCTCATTCCTGGTTTATGACCTTTAGTTATACTGATTAGTGGCCTCATTCCTAATCTAGAAAAAATGTTTCCTTGACTGTAAATTTGTTCCAAGCCTATTTTCTTTTTTTTTCTTTTTTTTTTTTTTATTTGATATAATTTATTTACATTTCAAATGATTTCCCCTTTTCTAGCCCCCCCCCACTCCCCGAAAGTCCCGTAAGCCCCCTTCTCTTCCCCTGTCCTCCCTCCCACCCCTTCCCAGTTCCCCGTTCTGGTTTTGCCAAATACTGTTTCACTGAGTCTTTCCAGAACCAGGGACCACTCCTGCTTTCTTCTTGTATCTCATTTGATGTGTGGATTATGTTTTGGGTATTCCAGTTTTCTAGGTTAATAACCACTTATTAGTGAGTGCATACCATGATTCACCTTTTGAGTCTGGGTTACCTCACTTAGTATGATGTTCTCTAGCTCCATCCATTTGCCTAAGAATTTCATGAATTCATTGTTTCTAATGGCTGAATAGTACTCCATTGTGTAGATATACCACATTTTTTGTATCCACTCTTCTGTTGAGGGATACCTGGGTTCTTTCCAGCATCTGGCAATTATAAATAGGGCTGCTATGAACATAGTAGAGCATGTATCCTTATTACATGGTCCAAGCCTATTTTCTTTTCCTAGTATAATTAGATCATGACACAAAACTCTATTTGCAGCTTTTTATTCTACAGGGGCTTAAAATTACTTGAGTCAACTCAGAAGTTCTATAAAATCATTATAAGAAATTATAAAATCATTAAATCATCTAAACAGTCTTATTTAATGAAATTTCATCTTCATATTGATCTGTAGGAAATTTGCCCAGTAGGGTGTGCTAATGCCCAGGAATCAGTTACAACAGACTATAGGCAGACAGGGTCTTTCTTTGCCCAGGCACACCAAGTCAGAGAAATGAGGATACAGCAATGACCAACATGAGAAGGCACAGCAGCAGCAAGAAGCAGTCCTGGGAGGAAGCTCCTGGGTCCATGCCTTTCTGGGATTCACCCTCTGCAGCCATGAAAATGGTGGGCTGGCTCCAGGAAGCTTTCTTGCTCTCCACAGCCTACCTGCATGGCTTCTGCTACTCCAGATTCATTGTTGGAGATCAACTGAGGTGGACCTCAGCCTTGAGTGTGTGTGCACGTAACAGTGTAGCCACCTCTGATACATTCGGTCAATTCCTGCAACACATCTGCATATGTAGGATGGGATTAATATTAGGGCACTAGTTACTGCTGACTGTTGGCCTGTCCTGCTGGAGTCCCAAGCAACATGACTATTTATTATAGCTATGAGCGAAGGAACATGGAATCACTGATTTTTGGTGTTTACATGTTATCAATGAACATACTTTTGGTTAATTGGTTTGTTTTTATTTTTTTGAGGTGGGGCACACAGCTCCATTTGTTCTCAGATTTGTCCTGCAGCCAGGGATGACATGAAATCACTGACCCTTTTGTATCTAACTCCAAATGCTTGGCTTGCATGTGTGCACCACCAAGCTTAGCTCTCATGAGATGCTTTTGTGATAGTTTTGAACACATTCATCAATGACTGTGTCTTAGAAGATCAGTATTAAAGTGCTTCCCAGTATGCAGATGTATTTCCCATTTGCAATTGTAAGGAGAGTCAGAAGTTTAAAGAAATAGGTCTAAGTCAGGATTTGAAGTACACTCATGTGCAATCTGTTTGCTCCTCGCAGAAGACAGTGTTTATTGCTTTAAGGCTTTCTCCTTAAATAGATGTTTCCTGATTTATTTGGAATTGGGTTTAAGAGAATGGATATGTAAATTTAGGTCAGGGCTTGACTGCTTGATCACTCTTCTTTCTGGGCCTCCCAGTGCTGTTGTGACTGGAACAGCTCTGCAGTATGCAGGAGAGGAGGCAGAGTCTGCACACTGGGTTAGCCACCCAGCCAGCCAACATACCATATGTTAACTCTGTAGCTTTAGAAACATTATGTATTGTTAGGTTCTTAGTCAGTGTTTCTATTGCTGCAGTGAAACACCATGACCAAAAATAAGTTGGAAAGAGGTTTATTTGGCTTACACTTCTATCCCTGAAGGAAGTCAGTCAGGACAGGAACTCAAACAAAGCAGGAACCTGGAGGCAGGGCCTGATACAGAGGCCATGGAGGGTGCTGCTTACTGGTTTGCTTCCCCTGGCTTGCTCAGCCTGCTTTCTCATAGAACCCAGTACCACCAGTCCAGGAATAGCACCATCTACAATGGACTGGGTTCTCTATCAATCACTAATTAAGGAAATACTCTACAGATTGGAACCTCATAGAGGTACTTTCTCAATTGAGTTTTCCTCCTTTCAAATGACTGTAGCTTGCGTCAAGTTGACACAAAACTACTCAGGACATTATTCTTTCTTAATCTCAATTTATTAGAGTCGGGAGAAACGCCTGAGTTAATGCCCTGGCTCATTTTACATTAAAAAAAAAAAAGTCTACTGCTGGGATTACTTTAGGCATCCATTATATTCCTTCCCTCCTTTCCTCTCTCCTTCCCCCTCTCTCTAACTCTCTATCTCCTTTCTTACCACCTTCTCCTTACCCCCTCCTCCTTCTCTCCCTCCTCCTTTCTTTTCTCTACTTTGGTTTTGTGTCTTGTCTCATGTATTGGGACTAAGCAGAACTAAGTCTCCCTTCAGTGGTCCTCAGTCCACGAAGAGTTGACTTTCTGAACTCTCACAGTGCATGCTTTTCTAGTATTCTCTAATTAAAATAACTTGGTAAACTTTAACTGATGCTTATGAAATACTTGAGAGATGGAAGCTACATGAAATTTCTACACATTTAAAAAGTAATGTAGATTTAAAAAGCAGTAGATGGCCAACAGAAAAGTTCAGTAACCTCTTTAGAGGGTCTTTTGTAAAGTTGTGTCAATGCTTTTCCCTTTAAAAAAAGTTACCTTTTAAAACATTTTTTATTTTATTTATATATATTTTCTCTCTATTTTTAACCTACAGGTCCTTTGTGTATGTGTGTGTGTGGGGGGTTTAGTTTAGTGTTTTTATGGGGTTCCTGGGTATACAAATGAATGGGTTTCTGTTTCCTATGTCATCTCTTCGATTCTTTCCTTTTCTTTGTTTGTTCTGTCCTATTCTCTGTTAATTTTTAATTTATCTTATTATGTCTTATTTTATTATAAAAAAATCAATCAATATTACACATTTCTTTTTTTTCTTTTTTCTTTTGGATTTTTTTTTTTTTTTTTTTGAGACAGGGTTTCTCTGTGTAGCCCTAGATGTCCTGGAACTCATTCAGTAGACTAGGCTAGCCTCGAACTCAGAAATCTGCCTGCCCCTGCCTCCCAAGTGCTGGGATCACAGGCATGTACCACCAGTACCCGGCTATACATTTCTTTAATTAAAAAGAAAAAGTAGTGGTAAACCTGGCATTACATACTTTTACTCCCAACACTCTGGAGGTAGAAACAGGATCTGTGAATTTGAGGCCAACCTGGTCTTCATAGTGAGTTCAAGATACCTAGGCCTTCAAAAGCTCAGGTTACCTTGAAAGGGAGTGCAAGGACTTTGTTGGTTGGCTTTTGGGTGTTTGTTTGCTTGCTTGTTCTGAGACTGACTGACTGTGTAACTCCGCCAGTCCTGGAACTCACTATGAAGACTAGACAGGCCTCAGGCTCGTAGATATATGCCTGCTTCTACCTCCCAGAACCACGATTAAAGGCCTGTGCCACTACAGCCCCCAAGGGGATGTTTTTCTTAATTTTTGTTACTGTTGTGTGTGCAAGCACGATATGTGTGTGTGGGAAGGGACATGTATGGCAAGGCATGCATGTGATCAGAGTACAATGTTATGGATTCTGGAGGTGGAATTCAGACCATCAGTTTCCAGGTCTCTGCCCGTAGAGACATCTGTTGACCCTGGAATATTATTCATTCCTAAGAGTATTACTCTCTGAGGCCCAGGACTGTTCGGACCTGTGCCCCTTCCCTTAAGGAAGGAAGAACCTGTTGGGACAGAGCATTTTCAGGAGGCTATTAGTGTGTGAAAACTTCCTGTCTGTTATAAATACATATCCAAAAACAACTTGGGAAGAAAAGAGTATATTTTCCTTTACAACTCTCAGGTCACCCCTTCATCACTGAGGGAGTCAGGACAGAAACCTGGAGGTAGGAGTGGATGGAGAAGCCATGGAAGAGTATTGCTTATTGATCTGCTTCTCATGACTTCCTCAGCATTTTGTCTTAAGTCTCATGACCTCTTGCCCTGGGCTGAACCTCTTATTTAATGATTGTGGGTGGGCTCAGCCCATTTATTAAGAAAATTCCCCATAGACTTGCCTCCAGGTGTTTCTCAACTGAAGTTCCATCTTCTCAAATAACCCTTGCTCGTGCCAAAACCAAAAACAACAACCTGGAAGCTTCTTAGAGGGCCAGCAAGATGGCTCCGCAGATAAAGACAGCTGCATAAACCTGGCAATCCCACCTAAATGTTGACGGAGAGAACTGACTCCACAAAGTTGTCCTCTGACCTCCACACACACATCCAGTGCCCCTCCCACCAATCATATACATGCATAAAAGTTAAATGAAATAAAAAAAACTTCCTTAGAGCAAGAAAAGAAGATACTGTTTACTTAGACAGTGGAAGTACTTTTCTCTATGGGTCTGAGGGTTGTTGGTTTCACTTGAAGGGCACAGGGAAGAAGTGTACTGGCAGCAGTGCACACATTGGATTTAGGTCTGAGTGAGTTGAGGGCCCTCTGCATGGTTCTCAGTCTACTTCCACAGCCTTCTTACCTGGACTTCTTGGGTTGGTTTGTCTGGAGAACACACCAAATTTCTCCGAGGTCCTCCTTACAGTGCATGATGGAATGGGCTCCCATGATGGAATGGGAGCCTGATTTTATACCTGTTGAGGATGATCAGCTTCTAGTTTGGAAAATTCTTCACGCCTTTCTTCCTTGAGTTCTGTACTAAAAGTTCTGTTGCCTGCTTAATCTGCCTCAGAAGGATGTTTCTGGTAAAGAGCAGCCTAGGAACAATTTGGTCTCAGCAAAGCCTTATTCTGTCAGGTGATTAAATCCACAGGTTGTTGTTTTCTCCCCTGCCTGGGTACCAGACTGCTGTCTTCAGCTCATTTTTATGACATATAAGTAATGTTAATAAAATGTGCCAGTTTTCACTTAAAATAATGACAAGAAGAGATAAATTTGACAAAATAAGAGCAGAAAGAACTGAAGATAGCTGCCAACACTGAGCTAGAAATATGCCTTCATTGCTACAATCCAGTGATAGAATTTGCTCATATTTTCTTCCAGAGCAATCATGACCCATGCCTCCGTGCCTGAGAATGACAGAGCTACCCTTGGGATAAGTGACACGCTGATCCGACTTTCTGTGGGCCTAGAGGATGAAAAGGACCTTCTCGAAGACCTGGGTCAAGCTTTGAAGGCAGCGGTGAGTTTTGTGTGTGCGCATGTGTATGTATGTATGTGTCTAATCTTTTTTCTTTTATTTAAAATGGATTTTTTCATATAATATATTCTGGTTAAAGTTTCCTGACCACCTACTCCTTCCAGATCATCCCATCTCCCCTCTAATTGGAGCTTTCTGTCACTTGTTAAAAAGTAAGCAGGCATCTAGGACCCCATCTGATACAGACCCATGCAGGCCCTATGTGTTGCCGCATTCTCTGTGAGTTCATGTGTGTGCCAGCACCTGTTGTGTAAAAGACCATGATTCCTTGGTGTCTTCATCTGCTCTGGCTCTTTTGTTTTTTAATGTGTCTGGTCTGCCAGGCATGGTGGTGCAACACCTTTAATTAATCCAAGCACTCTGAGGCAGAAGCAGGTGGATGAGTTCAAAGACAGACAGGGCTGCACAGAAACCCTGTTTGGGGTGTGGGGTTTGTGGGGTTGGGCAAAAGGCCAGTGTCTGACCAACTAATGCTTTGTTCTTACTACATTTTTTTTGTTGTTTTGCTTTGTTTTTGAGACAGAGTTTCTCTGTGTCGCCCTGGCTGTCCTGGAACTCACTTTGTAGAGCAGGCTGGCCTCGAACTCAGAAATCTGCCTGCCTCTGCCTTCCAAGTGCTGGGACTAAAGGTGTGTGCCACCACCACCTGGCTCTTATACTCTTTTTACCTGCTCTTCCACAGAGTTCCCTGAGCTCTGAGGAGAGAGATTTGATGGAGGACATCCTTTTCCAGGGCTGAATGTTCCAAGGTTTCTTACTCTGCATATTGTCTGCCTGTGAATCTCTGTATTTTCTCCCATCTGCTGCAGGAGGAAACTTCTCTGATGGCTGAGCATCAGATTTGGTGCTGTATTTGGTCTGCAAATACAGCAGAAAGTCACTAGGAGTCATTTTACTGCTATGTTCTTTTAGCTTTACAATAGTAATTGGCTTTCCCCTGGGTCCCTGCCCTATATAATTTCAGGTTCTTAGATACTCAAGCAATATTGGGCATGGCTTCCATCTCATGGAGTGGGCCTTAGATTAGATATTGGTTGGCTCTTCCCACAAACTCTGTCATTCTATTGCACCAGTGCATCTTGTAGGCAGGTCCCCATCGTAAGCTAAAGAGTTTGTACCTTTCTCCTTTGGTAGCATGCAGAGAACCTTCTAGTAGTATCTAATCTATAGGGGTGAAGGCTCTAGGTAGGCATCAGCTCGACTTATCTATGTTCAGTAAGTTGTTAAGTAATAGGACCTTACTGTCAGTTTCTGGAGAGCTACACATAGCCTTGGCAATAGCCTGCATTGTTTGAGGGTCTTATGGGACCCCTTTGGTCAAGAACTCAATTATGTAACCCACTTTCCGTTACTTGAAACTTCATTTGGTGACAAGAGATAATCAGCTGGGGCTCTCTTTCCCCTGTTATTTGATGATTTAGATTGCATTCATATGTGTATGCATTATAGGAAACTTCTATTGTATTAGGTTTCTATACAACTCCTCAAATATCCCTTAATTTTAGCTGTTTCTCTCTTTTTTAAATTTTCTATATTCTTTGTTTACATTCCAAATGCTGTTTCTTTTTATATTCCCTTCCTTTCCCACTTCCTTCCCTCTTACTATGTGATCCTTCTATTGCAGGCCCTAGCCTCCATTCATAATTATTTATTCTATTTCCCCTTCCTATCCCCTCCCCTAGTCCCTTACACTCTACCTAACTTCTGTGGTTAGTTTGTAGCTTGTTTGTCAATGACTTAACAGTGAACATCCACATATAAGTGAATACATATTATAGCTGTGTAAATATACCATTTCCTTTATATCCATTCTTCTGTTGAGGAGCACCTAAGTTGTATCCAATTTCTGGCTATTATGACGAGTAGCAATGAACACGGTTGAGCAAGTGTTCTTGTGGTAGGATGGAGTGTCCTTTGGGTATCTGTCTTAAGAGTGATATAACTAACTTGATGTAGATCAATTCCCATTTTTCTGAGGAACCAAAATACCAATTTCTATACTGGCGGTGTAAGTTTGCTCCCACAGCTATAGATGAGTGTTCCCCTTATTCCACATCTTTGACAGCATGAGCTGTCATTATTTTATTGATATTGGCCATTATCATGTAAAATGAAATCTCTTAAGTAGTTTTGATTTATACTTCCCTGGCGGTGCTGAGCATTTCTTTTAAGTGTTTCTCAGCCAGCATGTGCCTAATGGTGTGGCTGGGTGTCATCATATTTATAAAGAGTGACCTCACCAGAGATTAGTACTTATGCAAGTGTGCTTGTCAATCCCTGAGTAACAAGATGACCAACCTACTGGCCCCTCAGTCTAGGTTCAGCTTATCAGCGGGTCTTTACCCCTCTAAGAAAGCAAGAACCCCAACCACCCAACATCTCCTCGCATGACATCAACCTCTCTGAGTAATTTCAATGAGTCATACTTCTTGACCACTTTTGGCATCATCTGCAGCACCTTCCAGCACCTTGGGTTTACACAGTATAAGGCATCTGACTCCCAACATCTTCATCCACCCACCGCAACCCCAATCTAGAGCCATCCCAGTTCCATTCTGACCCTTATCACCAAAATTAAATTTAAAAAAAAGCATCACTTTGCTGGCACGTGTGAATGTGCAAATCTTGTGGAGATCACTGACATTCTTTCTTCTTCTGTACACTGTTGATACAGCATCCTTAAATTTCGAGTCAAAGCTGGCATTCCAGTGCTGTCATCAGGAGCAGCATCCAAGGGGTCAAATCTTCTGAATAACTGGACAGATCATTAAGGAGCAACCGGCAGAACTTCACAGTGAATATTTTAAGGCCCTTATGACTTTGCAGCTGTAACATTCCAGGGGTTTTCTTCTGTTTAAATTCTAACAGGTTGTTCTGTTAGTATCATTTTGGTAATTTTGCTATATTTGTATCCAAGGAAATGAGAGTTGTGCTGTTTTGGGATTATGTTTTTTTTTTTTTTCTATTTTCTTTCTTCAGTGGCTTAAGATATTTTAATCATGTTTACAATGTCACAATTTAGTATTGATGTTTTATGAAGTTAAATTATTAAATGAATGCTCTTAAATCCATTGTTTTTCTTGAAAAATATTGAAAGTGGGGGTTTTTATAATTACCAGAAGATAAAAATCAAATATTTGGAATACCTACTGTGAAATTTAAGTAATTAAAGATTGTACTTGATACTTGTTATTTTTATTAAATAAATCTAATTTTCAGATATACCTGGCCCTGATACTCCTTTGCTGTTTCTGGGTTTTTTTTCATTTCCAGTGGCTGCTCTAGAGGCCCCAAACTCTATTGATTTTTATAAATGTAACTGAGTAATTCTTATCCTTAAAGTTTAACAATTGCATATTAGGTACAGATTATATCCTTCCCCCCCCCCCCCACCCTCGGTTTATAGCTGGAGAGAGATAGGCTGGTGACTTGAGACTATAAGACAGGTGTGTTTAATTCAAAGAGCATTTCATTTTGAATGAAAGGACAGAGCCTTGGTTTGCTCTTAGGAGAGGAGGTCTCTGAAATAAATGTACTTCAGTACTGGAGACAGCCATTGCCAGAGAGCAGTAGTGCATCAGAGAAGGAAGAAGACAGAGAGGTGAGAGGAGTCACAGGAGACTTCACAGGCAAAGTAGCTCTGGACAGCTGAAGGCAATTGTTTTTGGCAATTGTGCACTAGTCTAATAGTGTCCTGATTAACACACTATAAGCAATTCTTCTTGCCGTGACCATGATATTGATATTAAGTTCCTCCAAGCCTATCTAAAACAGTAGCCATGGCTGAGATGTGTTGGTTACAATATATAATGTGATATACAATGCATAATATATACATATACATATACACATAATACATATATTATATATTGTATATCACATTATAAATTGTGGGCAGTGCCACCCCTGTGTAGATGGATGGGAGCTGAAAAAGAAGGCAGGCTGACCAAGCACTGCGGAGCAAGCCAGTAAGCAGCACTCTTCCATGGTCTCTGCTTCACTTCCTGCTTCCAGGTTCCTAACTTGAATTGCCCGAGTTCCTTCAATGATGGATTGTGATGTAGAGCTGTAAGCAAAACAAACCCTTTCCTCCCCAGGATGCTTTTGATTGTGTAGTTTTATCACAGCACCAGAAACCTAATACATATGGGAAAGAAAATGAGCTTCTTGTAGGTTGAGAATCAAGAATTACAACACAATGAAATTTGCCTTAGGCCTTTCTTTCTTCCAGCTGCAAACCTACAGATTTCTAGGAATGTCACTCAAACTTCCCTTTTTGGGAAAAATATAAGTCAAGACCTCTTCAACTCTTCCTAGAGGAGGTCCTATCCTCCACACTTGGGCATGTCTATCCTTTTCCTGAGTCTCTCTCTTTCTTTTTCTCTCCCTCCCTCCCTCCCTCCCTCCCTCCCTCTCTCCCTCCCTCCCTCCCTCTCTCCCTCCCTCCCTCCCTCTGTCTCCCTCCCTCTCCTTTTCCCTCTCCCTTTCCCTCCTTCCCTTCTTCCTTTTCTCCCTCCCTTCCTCTCTTCCTTCCTTTCTTTTTTTATAATTTTTTTTTTATAGTCCAGTCTTCATCCCCCTCCTGGGCTTCCCACCCAACTGCTCCCCATCCCATATCTCCTCCCCCTGCCTCCCAACCCCCCACTCCCCAGTCTCTAAGAGAATGTTTCCACTCCACCAGACTTCCCCACTCCTCGGGGCCTCAAGTCTCTTGAGGGTTAGGGTTATGTATTTCTTAATACATAAAATCTGTTTGTAGGGGCTGAGAGACAGCTCAGTTGGTAAAGTGCTTGCCATGCAATCTTGAAGATCTGAGTTCAGGTCCCCTCAACCTATGTAAAAAGCCAAGTGTGTCAGTCTGTGACTGCAATCCCAGTGCTAGAGAGATAGACAAGAGGATTCCAGGGATTTGCTAGCTATCAAACCTATCCATACTGGCAAACTATGGGATCAATGGGAGACCTTGTCTCAAATAAAGGTCCCTTGGACTGGAGAGATAGATGGCTCAGAGGTTAAGAAAACTGATTGGTCTTCCAGATGTCCTGAGTTCAATTCCCAGCATGGAGGCTCACAACCATCTGTAATGGCACCTGCTGCCCTCTTCTGGTGTTTCTGAAGACAGATACACGTATGTAAAATAAATAATTCTTTTTTTTTTTTAAATGGCCCCAAGCAATAGAAGACACTTGGTGTTGATCTCTGGTTTCCACATGTGTACATGCCTCTAGGCACACATATTACACAGTTACACACACACACACACACACACACACACAAATTTACATTAAAATGTCTTTTAACAAATTCTTTTTTCTCTAAGGCCAGAGAATAAATGGTACCACTTGCATCTGATTTTTAAAATATTGTGAAAAGCCAGGTAAACCTCTGTGACTTCAAGGTCAGCTAATCTACAAATTTCATTTCAGGCCAGACATGGATAAAAATGGAGACTGTCAAAGGCCAGCTTTGACATCCAGGGTAAACTGAGGAAGGCAGCGAGTGTGGAGTTAGCGATGGGGATCAGTGCTCATAACATCTGATGGAGGTCCTCACTGACAACAGCAGGCAAAACATAATTATCTGGGGCCAGTACTCTCTGTGTCCATCAAGAAACTCTGAACTCTTTAACTCTTTACAGGCCGGTGAGAAAGAAAAAGAGAAAGTCTCTCTCTCTCTCTCTCTCTCTCTCTCTCTCACACACACACACACACACACACACACACACACAACATGCAAACACAGATAAGATGTTACATAAGAGAGTTATAGCAGGATTGTTGATTGTAAATTCATCGCAGTTTTATTGCTCTTTCACCCCACAAGCTCATTATATGTTCAAAGCTATTGTTTTATGTCTTCCTGGCCTTCATCATGATGCACACCTGCGGTCTCGCCTGAGGACCTTACCTTAAGTGAACGTTTTCTTTGATCATCAATTTTTTTCAAGCCTATTTCCCTTCCTAGAGCACTTTCTGTACTTGTGACATCTGAAAACTTACTGTTCTCCTTTTTTCTTTTTTCTTTTTTTTTGCTAGTGGAAATGTGTTTTTATTTTGCTGTTTTTCTTAAGGAGAACATAAATAACAAGATAGAAAAACAAGGAAAAGTGGAAAGCGCAGCTCCTCTCAGCTGCCTCTCTGAGGTGGGCTGGACTTGGAGGCATTGGTGAAAAATGTCGAGACAGTGGCAGCTTCATGCTCTGACTTCAGACACTGCACTACACAGTGATTGTGCCAATCTCTTGTTTACCACATTCACCGCATCAGCCTAACAGCATGTTCAAATGCCTCTAGTGTCCAGAGCTTTCTGAGTGAAGAATCTAAATTGAATCTTCCTGCTGTTTCACTGCAGCTCCAAGTGAGGACCATAAGCCATTAGCTCTGACACAGGCTCACTTTGCCGATGCACCCTCAAGCTAAACATGTAAGAAAGGAAGTTGGGAAAACAGTCAGTCTTGCTCTCTGAAGCACATGTTCGCCTTGGGCTATGACTGTTACCTGGCTCTGTCAGGTAGCCAAGATGGCGGTGTGTGCACGCTCCCTGAAAGTGCCGGGAGAGTCTGTCCAGCTAACAACCTCCTGGCCGTGTTGGCACACAGGTGGCCCACCGGACAGCCCAGGGCCTGGGTGCAGTCCAACGCCTGTCGGGCTTAGACCCCTGCTATGTTAGCTTTGGGTTATGACTGTTAGCTATCTTTGCCTGCTAGAACTCTCTGGCATCCGTAGCCGTAGGGAGAACAGTGCGGCAGCAGCAGTAGCTCGTCCAGCGGAAGGGCCATCAGCAGTGGAACCAAGGCGACAGGGTCCTGGCATGCCCTGCACCTGCTACCAATGACCATCGCTGGCCAGCGGCTGCGGATTTACAACGCCTTTCACCGCACTGAAGCCACATTAGAACTCTGCCTCCTACCAGTCAGTTACAAGAGACTCTCCACCATCTTGGCTCTCGGACGCCAGAGAGAACCAAGATGGCTGGCGCATGCCAGGACAGAGTGCTGGGCAAATAACCTCCTGGCCCGGTTGGCACACCGATCTCTCCCCTCCCCCCCCCCAAACAGCCCAGGCCTGGGTGCAGGCCAACACCTGTCAGGCTTAGACCCCTGCGATGTTGGCCTCGGGCTAAGTCTGCTGTTGGTTCTCTCTGGCGTCCGAGAGCCAAGATGGTGGAGAGTCTCTTGTAACTGACTGGTAGGAGGCAGAGTTCTAATGTGGCTTCAGTGCGGTGAAAGGCGTTGTAAATCCACAGCCGCTGGCCAGCGATGGTCATTGGTAGCAGGTGCAGGGCATGCCAGGACCCTGTCGCCTTGGTTCCACTGCTGATGGCCCTTCCGCTGGACGAGCTACTGCTGCTGCCGCACTGTTCTCCCTTTCATCAGTCATTGCTATTCTACATGGGAGAGGCACAGTCTACTTTTGATTCTAACTTTAAACTTTCTGTCAGCTGTCTTAACTTCTTAAAATTATTTGAATCAATTAGCAATTCTATAAAACCATTAATTCACTTAAACAACATTAATTCATGAAAGTTCATGTTGATCTTGCAGGAAATTTGCCCAGGAATCAATCACAACAGACTATAGGCAGACAGTGTCTTTCTTTGCCATGGTACACCATGTCAGAAAAAGGAGGATACAGCAATGACAAACATGAGAAGGCACAGCAGCAGCAAGAAGCAGTCCTGGGAGAAATGTCCTGGGGCCTTGCCTTTTTCGGATTCACTCATCGCAGCCATGCTAAACCGTGGGCTCTCTCCAGGACACTCACTTGCCCACTGCAAGACTGTCTCAAAAACACAAAAACAAAACAAAACAAAACAAAAACAAAAAAATCAAAACAAGACAAAAAAAAAAAACAGTTGAGATGGGTTTTAGAGGTAGAATACATACTTAGTATGTGCAAGGCCCTGGGGTCAATCCCCAGTACTGCAAATAAATAAATAAAATTTAATCCTCTGTGGTTTTGATTCTCAAGGTCAAATAGCCTTTGTAAAAGGCCAAATACTCAAAACTGCAGAGTAGTTTTGTTAATCAAATAGTGTGTCCCCCTCTCCTCAGTGTGGCCTTTTTATATAGAGTCTATTCAACCTTCTTTGGGCAGCATATACTATGCCCCAATACTTTATTCTGTCTCGGGGAGAATGTTCATAACGAGCACAGATGACCAGAAACCTACCTGTTATCCTCCTGTCTATTGACAGTGGCTTTAGTTGAACCTTAGTCAACTAAGATCACAGGTCAAATCTCAGACTCTTATGGGAGTTACCAGAAAAGGCACATTCTTGTCCCCTGTGGTGTAAGTGATGTGTATCAGCAGAGCCACCTCCTCACTGTGAAAGGAACACATATCTGAGATGATAACAGAGAGGTGACATCTCCAAGAAGTAGAAAACCAGGCTCTGGGTAGATCAATCCTAAAACATAGACTTGTGCTGGTACTGTGGGCCCCATGAGCAAGCTTTTCCCTACTCCTCTTTCTTGCTCTTTCTACTGCTTCTCTTCCTCCCTCTTTCCCTCTCTTCTTCCTCTCTTCTTTTTCCTTTCGTCCCCTCTCTACTTCCTGTCTTCTCTCCCTTTCTCATACCTCATTTCCCCCTTCCTTTCTCCCATCTCCTTTTCCTTTTGCTTTTATGAAGCCAGTTTTTCTTTTGTTGCCATTGCTCTTAGTGACTGCAAAAATCTCATCTGATAGTGACATGAAGGGACATGCAAGATATGATGATATCAAATTCACTGGATATTACAAGAAAATTTGCTCTTCCATCTCAAGACTCTTACCCTTGATCCCTCCTTCCAAGATGCTATTTTATTCACATAAAAGTTTTCATGAAGTGTCTAATCTCATCACTGGAGCTCCAACCCCGTGATTTCATGTAATCCTATTTCCCAAAGGCCCCACGTCAAGCCCCACTACATTGGAGATTGGGGCTTCAACATGAGGGTACAGTAGGAATAGCAGTGAAGGCACATTCAGTCTATAATAGAGAATTCAGGAAAGATTAGTAAATGATGAGTTAACATTTACCTGGTTAAAAATAATGGTGCTGTGATATCGAGGACTAAAGAACAAGATCAGTCAATAGAGGACTTGTTTAGCATGTATGAATCCCTGAGTTTAATCCCTAGCTTTCCATGGTGGCTCATGCCTCTAATTCCAGGATTTAGGAGATAAAGGCAGGATAATCAGAAATTTAAGGTCATCTTTCACTACATAGCATGTTTTAAAATGTGTGTGTACGTGCATGTCCACTCTGAATAAAGTAGTGGGCTGTCATTAAAATCTTGGCCTCCCTTCCACCTCTCTTGCTTTAGTCTGGAACAGAACATCCATCATCTAAGCATAAACATCATCAAAACTTAAAGCACTGTGGGAGAGAATAGTCACTGACAGGGAGCCAGGCAATGTGGCAAGAGTTTGGAAGTCAGCTGAAGAGGTGAAGTGTTGACTTTACTGTTGAATTTTGGTTCCTCGAGGGAAGGGTAGGCAATATAGCTCAGAGGTAGAGAACTTGTCTTGTTTAGCAAACACAAGACCTTGGGTCCACCTCTAGCACTGAAGACAATACAAAGCAACAACACCAGCAACTACACGTCAGAAGAGCTGGGCAGAACATGTGCTAATCCCAGCACTTAGTAACTGGATATTGAGTTTCAAGTTCTCAAGTTCAAGCCCAGTGTGGGTTATATAGCAAGATTGTCTCAAGAAAAGAAAAGAACTGAATGAAACTAGTTTTTTTCATCACCGCTTCTATATTTCTTTCTTGTTTTAGACTGGCAAGTACTGGGAATATATCTGCTTGGGGCTATTTACCTAGGGAAGGGGCTGGGGCTTGGCAATTCTTCCTGCATTTGTCTTTTAAGAGATAGACCTGGCAATTTGCCTGAGAACCTTGGAACTAAGGATTGTTAAGCCAGGTGAATGCAAATATACTTAGTTGGCAATATTTTGCTGGGAAGAGTTCCTCTTGTGTCATATTCCAGAAGGCCAGGAGGTAGGGCCCTGGGCAGCATCACTGCCTGGATGCCAAAGAGGAAAAGCCTGTACCTGCTTGGGGCATGGACAGTCCATACATGAATGAAAACATGTTGAAAGGTGGATAATGACCCAGACAATGTCTGGGTGCCTGGTCTTACTGGAAAAGTAACCAATGACAATGACTTCAGAGGATAATCACTGTTTCTGTGAAGATACTGATTTCAGTGTCTGTTTGACTTGTGCTTAAGGTAAAATGAAATCAGTGAAATAGAAATGAAATAGAATCTCTCCAGGAATTTTGATCTTCATCCAATTACTTTAATGATTTAAAATGTATGTCTTGTTCTGGGTATCTACATTTGAAATGACAATCTCTTGGGCCAAAATCAATGTAGCCAATAACATTTTGGATCCATTCACACAGCAATGCTGCCACTAAGGAAAAACAACTTTAGAGCCCATGATTTTCCAGTCTCATTAATTTTTATATAAAAGTATAGATTACAGTAAACGAAACAGTTTCATTATTGAGTGAGGCAAGGATAGTTTCTAGCCAAGGAATTTTACATGGTCTGGTATGAACAACATGTCAGAGCCAGTATTATATTCTGTTACTCTGCAAGGAAGGTAAAATACAGGCTCAGAGAATCAGAGTCAGCCCCTGTCCTATGATATCTGATGTTCTGAAGCAACATCAAGAAGAAGATTCTATTAGCAGAGGCCTCCTGGGTCCCGGGGTGGGCAATAACTACACACTAAAGCACACTATAAAGCATTGGGTTATCTTGGGGGAACATTTGCTGTGATCATCTGGCATTTGATCTGTGCTGAGCTGGATATTTGCCTTTCAATACTATACTCCTTGATTAAGACTTGTAGCAAATGCTAAGAGCCTGGCCTGTGTTCTGCTACAGACAAATGTTTTAAAACTGACATCTTTTACAAATATGCACTAAAATTTTTTGCATATAAAATTGTCTCATGTCCTGGCATCTGTGAAAACATGATCCACGGGCTGTCCTTGGGTCTGAACTGCTCCCCAAAGGCTGGTGTTTTAAAGACTGAATCCTGCAAAGGGGCTATCTGGAGGTGGTGATACCTTCAAGCAGCTGGTTTAGCTTCAAACAAGGAAGATACCTCCAAGCAGCGTAGCTTATTGGAGGCATGCTCTGGAAGGAGGTTATAAGACTTTGACCCTTTACTCTTTCTCTTCTTCTTCTGTGTATGCTTGTTCTGTGTATGCAGGAGGTGTTTCTCTTTCAGTGTATGTGTGTGTGTGTATGTGGATGCCCGATTTCTTTCCTCCATCATACTCCCCTTTTTGATTTCTGAGCAGGGTCTCCCACTGAATTGAGACTTATCAGATTGTCTAGACTGGCCAGCCAATGAACTTCAAGGATCTTCCTACCTCTCCAAGACTGAGGTTATGGACATGTGCTGCCATGCTGGAATTTTACATGAGTTCTTGGGATTCTCACTCTATGAGATAGAACCACCCAACACTTATACCAGAAACAAGAACTCATGGCTAGACATGTCATAGGCCCTCAGGGAGAAAATAATGTTATTTTTCTGCAAAATGAACATAGTATTAAGATGATTCCTCATGACTCATTGCTATACCCATAAATTAACAACCCATTCAACAATCATCAGGGAAGTTTCATCTTGCCATAGACAGAGATTAACACAAAGATTCACAACTGGCCAAGGTACAGAGAATAAGAGACTGCAGAACACTTGGCTCTAAATAGAATACCTGTATCATACCTTTCCCCATAAAGGCTCAGGGATCTCTGTGGAAGAGGGGGAAGGAAGATCTGGAGGTGGTGGGTGACGACAAGACAGTAGTGTTTTCCAGACACAACTGAGAAGTTGCAATATGAACTATGGTTTTGATAGCATGTACAAGACTTTTGCAAGATCAAGCCTGACAAAAATCCTAGCATAGGGCCTGAAAGGTAAGCATGAGGTCCCACCCCTAACGGAAGAGCTAGTGGCAATTGAAAGCTACAGGGAGAGGGAGAGTCAGTTTTCTTAAGACTGTGGTTCCTGGTAGGATGATTACACTCCAAGGAAGCAGGCCCTACATCCAATAGTATTTGGGATTATTTATTTATTGTGTATACTCTTCTGTCTGCACATATGCCTGCAAAACAGAATTAGGCATCAGATCCCAGTATAGATGGTTGTGAGCCACCATGTGATTGATGGGAATTGAACTTAGAACCTCTGGAAGAGCAGCCAGTGCTCTGAACCATCTCCCTGGCTCTCATTTTTTTTAAAAAAAAAACAACAACAAAAATGTTATTTTTAATAGATAGGGAGGTGGGGGTACAGGTAGGAGGAGTTGGGGGGGAATGAGTGAATATGATTAAAACACACTATATGGAATTCTCTAAAAACCAACAAAACACACAGCATGGCAGGCCCATCTCCCCTGTTCACTGTTGTGGGAGTGCTTGGAAATAATGGTTTTCCAAACTACACAGTTTTGCAATTACGCAGACAAACACTACCAGTTGTTTTTAGTGTCAATTACAAAATGTTTATCAATGTGTTGTAGCTCAAGGATTTTGCCAGGAAACAGACTTAGCACGAATCAGCCATGCCCCCTGTGAGCTGCAAGCCTTTTGGTAATGCATCTCCAAGTTGGCATCTGTTAAGTGGAGAGTTATGATATTTTTCTTGTAAGATTGTGGAAACCAAAATTCAATAATTTACATAAAGATCTTGGCAACTTCTGTGACTAAAAGCGAAAGCTCCTGAGTGGAACTTACTGTTACTCACAAAGTTGAGTCCACTTTTGTGACTCACACGAGTTCCAGCACAGATGAGTCACGATCCGGGAGACTATGCCCTGGGCAGGGATGGGAGACAGGCTTGGTTTGATGAGTTTATTCAAAGTTTTCCACCCAGGATGATGAAGAGGACAGATGTGTCAGTTACTCTTTTGCTGCTGTGGCAGAGTTCCCTGCAAAACCAAGTTAAGGATGGAGTTTATTTCAGTCATAGTCAGGAAGCAGCCTGTCACTGTGGGGAAGGTGTGGAGGCAGGAGCACGAGGCAGCCGGTCACACCGCATGAATCCAGTCAGGAAGCAGAGAGAGATGAATGTCCGTGCTCGGCTCGCTTTCTCCTTTGTATCCAGCCCAGGACTCCAGGGCCCACATCCAGGGTGGTTCTTCCCACTTTTGTTGAACATTACTGGCAATACCCTCTTAGGGACACCCAGAAGTTTTCATGGCTATTCTGAATCCTACCAACTTGACAAGGGAGGTTGGCCGGCCGTAACCAGTGGGGAGGTCCTTGTTTGAAATGGGAGGAACAGGTTAAGCACAGAAGTGGAAAACATTGATTCCTCTGGTCTGCCGAGGTATAAGCGCATCACGTGGCACAGGGCTCAGTGTTAGTATTCTCAGGAGACTCCTTTGTCCTCTCAGGAGCAGTCATATCTTGTTGAACACTGGAACACTTGGGGTCCATTCTCCTTGAGCACTTTAATTCTTTGGTGGTTGAACAAAGCCTCTTGAGCTTCTAATGCTTGACATACCTTTTTTCTTGACAGGATATTTCTATGTAGCCCTGACTGACAGGGAACCTGAGCAATCCTCCTGCCTCACTTTCTAGTGCTGGGATCACAGGCACGCACTGCCACACCTGGCTTTAGTGCCATCATTTGATGCCCTACTTAAAGTGAAGGTCAAGCCTTCACTTTGAGTGGTTGGTGTAATCGAGAGTGAAAGATGAGGGTTGACTCTATTTTAGAAGAAAGCTTGAAAGCCGTTTTCAGGAACACATATCCATGTATACCCTTTGGCTAGAAAGTTCAAACCTGCAGTTTTCCTGTTCTGTGAGGAAACCTGGCTTTTGGCCACTTTTCTCTCCAGTACATGCAGTTAATTATGCATGTGACTAAACTCTATGAAGCCCTTTCCTTCTCTGCACTCTGTAAAAGGAGAGCTGCTGAGATCTCTTAACTAGATCGCCAGGAACAGGGCGTACTTTGGATAATTACTCTTAGGCCAGAGATCTTGTGGCTCCTGATCTTTCACTTTGCTGACTGCATAGTTTCCCATCAGTCCTACTTTAGAGACATAAACTCATCACTAGGCCATGTCAGCTCTGGGACTGGACCCAGGCACCATGTATGGGCTTTCTGAGGTGTCAGTAACTACAGCTTTCCTATCCTCCAGGCACCAAAGATCACAGACTTGGGAAATGACTAATACTAAATAAGGAGTTTATTTATTTTGCACTTTTATTCTTCATAGTTTCTTCCTAGACAAACTGTTTAGAGGAACTTGACACAGGGAAGTAGAGTCAGGACCACTAATGTCCTCACTCATGGCCACAGATTAGTTCTGCATCTTGTCTGTGGAATGTCGAGTTGTTTGGAAGCTGGTGCACAGGGTGGAAAGGTGGGCTTGATCTTACGCTAATGGTCTGTTTGGGTTGCTTTTATAAATTTTTTTATGTATAAAACTGAGTAACAACACTGGTTACGGTCTTGTCTTCTTTTAGTATCCCTTTACTCTCCCTCAGCATTTTTCATCCAACACAACCCACATGGAATCATTAATAATATCTCTTTCTACTTAGACATCTGGTCAGTTGTTTACAGTTCATTCTTCAACATTCAAAAAGTTATTCATAGAGGCAGGGGGAGGGGGGATGGGATAGAGGGTTTCCAGAGGGGAGACTTGGAAGGGGGATAACATTTGAAATGTAAATAAAGAAAATATCCAATAAAAGAAAAAAATGTTGCTCATTGCAAAAAATTTCCATTTATTTATCTATTTCCCTAAAAAACTAAAAATCACCAGAGCATCCACATCCAGTAAGGTGTGACTTGTTCAAATCAAAAGCAAACACATTTCTATTTCACCACTCAAAGCTGCTGGTGAGTGAAGCCTGTACACTGTGATGAGCATGGTGTCCCTGACCTTTCAGTACTGTGGAGTTATGAACTCAAAACAGGTAAAGAGGGGTGGCCACGGGCACAGTTCAGCATGGTGAGACCCAGTTGCAAAACATGAGAAAGGGCATAGGTGGACAATGACCACCATTGTGTAACCAGGTCACGACATGTGAGGAGGGACATATGTGTACACTGCCCAATTCGCCCTCCAACTCAAGCATTCAGGGACATCTGTCCCCAGTTAACTTTCATCTTTCTGTTGCTCTTCCTGTCCTGTTAGCATTTTGTCTGGGCTCTGCCCCACAGTTACCTAGCGATAGCCAGGTGTGCCTGACTCACTATAATAGGGGCTGCTTGCCCCTTCTCTCTTGCCTTCTTGCTCTCACTCTGTCCTCTTGTTCCACTCCCCCTTTCTCCCCATTTCCCTCCCCCCACCTCCACATGCTCATGGCTGGCCTTTAATCCTCCTCCTCCTCTTCCTCCTCCTCCTCCTTCTCCTCCTCCTCCTCCTCCTTCTCCTCCTCCTCCTTCTCCTTCTCTCTCCCTCTCTCTCTCCCTCTCTTTCTCCCTCTCCCTCTTCTCCCCCTCTCTCTCCTTTTCTCCATCTCTACTACCCTCTCAACTCCCCTCTCTGCTCCCTGAATAAATTCTATACTATTCCCTCAAGGGGGAAGAGATGCCTCAGCATGGGCCTGTGGAGGTACCCACTTCCCCCACTCTTGACTACAAATCCACCAAACATATTTCTTCACTCTTTATTTTTATAAAACACAAGTCAGGTCTTTAACAATCAGATGATGCTCTCATCTGTTAAAAAAAAAATCTTCCAGAGGCTGGGTCATGGTGGTACACACCTTTAATTTCAGCACTTGGGAGGCAGAGACAGGTGGATCTCTGTGAGTTAAAGGTCAGCCTGGTCTACAGAGTGAGTTCCAGGACAGCCAGAGCTCTATAGTGAGACTCTGTCTCAAACAACAAAGACAAACAAAAAACAAAAACCAACCAACCAAAAACTCCTCCTGTTTCTGATAGCACTTAGGGATGCAATGACAATTTTCTGCTCTGTATCACATTGACCTAGTCACGTATTGTGAGTATTCCTCCAGCCATATCTCATCTTACTCCTCACCACTTGCTGCTTACTGGCCAAGATGGAATGTTTTTAGTTCGCTATACAAGCCAAACTTATTCCTGCCTCCAGGAGTTTCTCTTGGCTTTGCTTTCCCAGAAGCCCGTTCCTAAGGTTTCCCATGATTAGGTCCTTTTTGGCATTTGGATCTAGGCTCCTCTCCAGCATTCCGGAAGATCGTATCTTCTCTGTTGACTGCCTCGACTGAGCAGAGAAGATTCACTTTTTCTTCTCCTGGCATTTAAGGAGTCACACATTGGGAGTCAGATTTGGAGCTTAACAAATCAAAGGGTTTTAACTTTTCTGCTTGTGTGTACCACCCCCTCCTATGAGTCTTCCCTTTGTTCACCCTCATAGGCAACATGGGAAATACGAAACTGTTGCACTCCCAACATGTCCACCACAGAGTCTGACTGCGGGACTACTTAGCTGTTGGTGCTTCTCTACTATAGGCATGGTGTGTCCCCTGCCTCAGGAGATCCCACAGCAACTCTGCAGAGATAAAAACTTATCGCCCAATTCTACAAAGGGATAACTACTCAAGTTTGCACCCAAATAAACCTCTAGAGCATCATAGTCCATTCCAGGCTATTGTCAACCTTCTACAAATCAGCTTTCCCCACTTTATGGAAAGGCACTTGCATCTGTGAGGTTAGACATTCTACTCCTGAGTATTTTGAGATGGGAAGCAGCTCACACCTGCTTCCCATACTTCCTAATACCTGTAGTTACAGGGAGGGAGCCAGTTCCATTAATGGCCTAATTTTGAGGAACTCCCACAACAGACCAGACCATCCCAGCATCCCTAACAGACTACAAGGGTCATGTGCATATCCTGGTCACAAAATAGATGACCATTTAGGCTGGGTGGCTTATACAAAAATGATGGTCAAATGATTGCTGGTAACCGCAACCCATTAAACCACCCAAAATGGTTTGGAATATGCCTTACTCTGTTTCCTGTTTCTATAATTCAGTATCTCAGTCTGGATATGTAAGACTCTGACAAACCTTAGCTTCCTGAGGACCCCCCTGAATGAACAGCACAGAGCCGGGATTGATGCAAAAACGAGGCAGTTATTGTTGTAGTACATTGCGGTCGTCCAGCACCTGAACGAGAGGCCGCGACCCTGGGAGGCCTGTTCGGCAAGTTTTTATACAGTTTTCAGGGGTAGAATAGAGCAACAGCCACTAGGCTCAGTGTGATTGGCAGAACAATATGACTTTAAACTGATTGGTCCTTAGGGAATGAGGTAGCAATGGGTTCCCTTATCTGTGGGTGGCCAGTGGTCTGCCCTGAGGAATGTGTCTATGTGCTCTGGCTTCCCTCATCTGCAGGTGGCTGATGGTCCATGCCCACTGTGGTCTGAGGAATGTAATTAGCCTCTCCCTTCTGGATGGGAGGGTTGCCAATGTGCTCTATGACCTTTCTCTTCCAGGAGGGGAGGGGTTTGGTGGAATTTTAAAAGTTCCTGAGCTGACCTCTTCAGGTACTTTACAAAGCATTGAGGCTTACTTAGTCCATGGTTTTGAAGGCTGGGGTGTTCAAGAGCTTGTAGTTGATTGATATCAGGTGAAGGCCTTTTCCTGCATCAGAGCATGGCAGACAGTACCTGATGGAGCTTGGCAAACATGCTGTCTTAGTCAGGGTTTCTATTTCTGCACAAACATCATGACCAAGAAGCAAGTTGGGGAGGAAAGGGTTTATTCAGCTTACACTTCTGCATTACTGTTCATCACAAAAGGAAGTCAGGACTGGAACTCAAGCAAGTTAGGAAGTAGGATCTATTGCAGAGGCCATGGAGAGATGTTTCTTAATGGCTTGCTTAGCCTGCTCTCTTATAAAACCCAAGAATACCAGCCCAGAGATGGTACCACCCACAAGGCCCCCCCTCTTGATCACTAATTGAGAAAATGCCCCATAGCTGGATCTCATGGAGGCACTTCCCCAACTGAAGCTCCTTTCTCTGTGATAACTCCAATCTGTGTCAAGTTAACATACAAAACCAGCCAGTACACATACTAACCTTTCTTTTTATAAATTTGATAATGTAGTTATCTAAATTCAAGTATAGCTCTGAATACCATTATGTATAAGTTTGGGAATTAAGTTTTCAACATATCACCTCTAGACATATAAATACCCAACCTTGATAACACAGTACCAGGCCCGTTGCAGGTTAATAATAAATAACCCAACACAGCTGTTCAAATTTTATCTCTTTAAAATTAGCTATTTATTTTAACTTATGTGTGAGTTGTTTTCCTACGTGTATGTCTGTGCAACATGGGTATGTCTGATGTCTGTGGGCGTCAGAAGAGGGTGTCTGATACCCTGGGACAGCAGCTAGAGATGGCTGTGAGCCACAGCTGGGTGCTGAGAGTTGAACCTGGATCCTTTGCAAGAGCAGCAGTTCCTTCTAACCACTGAACCTCCAGTGCCCAATTTTTCTGCCTTTCATATTATCACTTAAGCACACGGTGTTTTCATCTCCAGAACCTCTGTTAAAAGGTTTATTCTAAGTTAAGATAAAATAAAATGACCCGCAACAGCTTGAAAACCCAGATCCTGATCAGCGTTATTCCCACTCAAATGAGCATTGATATTTGATAACAACATAGAAACATTTGAGGCTCCACATTTCCCTAAATTGTCATGGGCTGCTTATTTTGTGCATGCAAAAGTCATATTTGTGACCCATATATGAGACAGGAAGAAATTGGAGGGCCTCTAAGGACATGGGGGTGGGGCTCAAGGTAATGGAAGAATCTCTTGAGCCCAGAATTTGTGGTATTTTCTTTTTTTTCTTGGACTCTAATGTGGCAGCCAGAATTGACCTTTTATTTCCATGGGGGAAATGATTTCTTGAGAGACCATTAATTGAGCAGTCAAGAATAGTGCAGTCAGGGGCTCTATCTCTATGAGAGATAGCTCATCTGGTGAAGGCAAAGACTCATAACCAAAAGCTTAAAGAATGGCGGAACCTGGTTTGAGAAACACCTTAGCAGGTAAAGGAAATTCTCATGTATCTAACAGCCTGAGTTGGAACCCTAGGACCTACACAGTAGAAGGAACAAGTTATCCTCTGACCCGCATGTGTATGTCCTACACACACAAAAGAAATGCATAAATGAATATAATAAAACAGAGACGTGAAGTCCAAAATTTTAAATGGAAGAAAACCTTCATCATTAATATTATCATTAACTTTCACTTCTATTTTATGTGCATAGGTGTTTTGCCTGTGTTCCATGTGTGTTCAGTGTCTGTGGACACACAGAAGAACGTGTCACGCCCCTGGGACTGGAGTTGTGTATGGTTCTAATCTACCATGTAGGTGTTTTGGAAGCAAACACAGGTCCTTTGGAAGGCCAAGTGCTCTTTAACTGCTCCTCATTGTTTTAAAAAAATGCTGTGAAGGTTAATTTAGGTGGTCACATCGACCACATGTAGAAACAAATAAAATCCGGCTTGCCTGTGAGAGATTCTCTTGACTGGACCCTCTGAAGTCAGAAGAGCCATCCTAAATCTGGGCCAAGCCTTCTGAGGGCAGTTCAAATGGACATGGAAGAAAGTAGGACTTTGCTTTGTGCCTGCTTGCTACTCCATCTACCCTGTTGCTGAGGCATTTCTTCGATAGTTTTAGAACCTACTTCTTCAGGAATTCAAAGCAGTAGGGCTTCAGGGCTGCTGAGACATCCAGTCTCATAGACAGAACACTCCTGGATTCTTGGCTTCTCTGTTGGGAGACAGCCATTGTTGGACTGCCTGGACCACAGCCTCTAAGCCTCTCTAGTACATTTTCATTTTATCAGGTCTGTTCCTCTAAAGAACCCTGACTGATACAAATACTTTGCTTTCCTTTTACTTAAAATAAGGAAAACAAAACAACTTATCTTTGTCCAGAAGGTGGTCATTGATCATCTGCTGCTGTGTTCTAGTCATTCCTCTGTGTCCAATAGAAGAGTTTATGGTGGTGGAAACTCAACATGAGAATTGTTAAGTCTCAGGCCTCAGATATCCAGAAATGAGATTAACCTGGACCATAGGAGGATTTCTGGTGGTTAGATATAAGGCAGCATTCACTCAGGAACTTGTGAAATTGGTTCCCATGTGTCCAAAGGAGTCATTTCCTTTATCTCTGGCAGAAGGGACATTTGGCTTGATTGACATTTACCCTTGGTTGCATATAAAAGCTCCTGCTTACCTCCAGGTTCCCTAGGGTTCACAGTAGCAGTTATACTTTAAAAGCCCCCATTGCCAGTCTTCTGGCCCTTCCCTCCCCTCAGCTGTTCATTCTCTTTATAATCTGCTGGTCCCTGCAATCCTCAGTCTTTCTGCCTCGTATTCTTGTATTCTCTCTGTCTGCTCTATTCTCCGTCTTTTACTAACTTGCTTTCTCCAGTATTCTCTCTACCCCTCCCCTTCTTCCATAGCCCTAGCTATGTTCAGTCTACATCTCTCTTGCTCTACTCTTCCAGATGCCTCTGGTAGTGTTCTCAATCTCTCTCTCTCTCTCTCTCTCTCTCTCTCTCTTCTACAATGAAAACTCTCTCTAATAGTGGAACAGTCATCTGGTGCCTATACCCTCCCACACAAGGCACAGTCTCTCTCCTAACTTACAGGAAGTTACACGTGAGAGCAAGGACAGAACATGGAGGAGTTAAGGGTAGAACAGTTGTGAGGCAGACCTCAAAGGGTGAGGAAAAATTAGACACACAGTACATTTTGAAGACAAATCTTTAGAAAATCTTCTACAATAAGAAAAGGTTATCTGGTGATCCAGAAAATGCTGATTTGGATAATCTGAGAAACCAGCATTTCTACAAGACGACAAAACTTGCATGGTTGTTGCGTCTCTGATCTTGAGGTATTCATCTTCAGCATCCTTGGCTATGTTTGATCCATTCTATTGAGCTTTCCTGCAAAGAGTCTAATGTCCTCTGAGCTGTAGAGTTAGCTACTGGAACCCTAAACACAAAAAACTGTGCTGGATCCAGGAGTTGTCAGACTTCCCTCAGGACAAAGTAAAAATGAATGCAACATCTGTCAGGGTAAAGAACAATGATAACTCTTTGCCAGGAAAAAAAGAAAAAGATAGAGAAGAGAAGAGAAGAGAAGAGAAGAGAAGAGAAAAGAAAAGAAAAGAAAAGAAAAAGCAAGTTGAGAGCTAGTTCTCAAAACATAAGAACATCATTGTTCAGTTCATAGGAAGCCAAATTCCAACCTTAGGCCCAAAAACCACTTAAACAGCAGAAAGCGACACCTAGTGGTCATTAAGGGAAGAGTCGACAGCCAGAAGCACTGGGCTCTTTTTTTTGTTTGTTTTTTTTTGTTTTTTTATTTTAACTCAATTGGTTCTTTTTTTTTTTTTTTAATTTTTTTTATTCGATATAATTTATTTACATTTTAGCCGGTTGTGGTGGCGCACGCCGGTAGGATTTGCTGAAGGAGGCAGAGGCAGGAGGATCACGAGTTCGAGGCCAGCACTGGGCTGTTTTTTTTTTTTTTTTTTTTTTTTTTTTTTTTGGTTTTTTTTCGAGACAGGGTTTCTCTGTGTAGCCCTGGCTGTCCTGGAACTCACTCTGTAGACCAGGCTGGCCTCGAACTCAGAAATCCACCTGCCTCTGCCTCCCAAGTGCTGGGATTAAAGGCGTGCGCCACCACTGCCCGGCGACTGGGCTGTTTTTTAAGCGCTGTGCCCATCTTGTTTAGGGCTGGCATTGTTAAACTATTCAAATGAAGAGAACCATGGAAAAGTACTTGTCATTTCACTCTGTGCTGTCAGTTTCTTCCAGAAAGCACGAACGGAGATGTGTTCAGGTAGCTTCAAACGACGGGAGTTTATGGAAAGGAAGGAACATGAAATCAAAATAGTGGCCCAACAGCAGAACTTAAAGGAGTGAGACAGCTCTGCCCGCTCATCATAGCCGAAGACAGGGTCGGTACAGTAGCAGCTGCAGATCTACTCTCTCCGCACCAGACCCCTTCCCTAAGTAAAGCCTGCCAGGAGCAGCCTCATCACTGTGTCCATTAGCATCACCCGAAGGGGCTGAAACTCGCCAACCTTTGCATTATGAGTTGAGGAAATTGTGTTCTGAGAACCCCAATGACTTTCCAGATCCCGCAAGCACGGAGAAGGAGAAGCAGCCTGTATCAGAGAGTCAGTGAGATACAGCCTTGAAAGGAAAGGCAAAATAGAGTGAAGGTGAAGATAGAGCTAAGCAGCAGACAGACAGGAAGTAATACATCTCATTTATTCATTCATTCACTCATTCATTCATTCACTCAAGTATGCATGCTTTAATCAATATGCGCCAGAAATTGTTTTAGGAGGGACTGTGTATCTTGTCATCACGAGACTGAAGAATCATGAGAATATGTTCTAAGCGGGGGTGGGGGGGGGGGTGGGGGGGTGGGGGGTGGTGGTGGCGGCGCATGCCTTTAATCCCAGCACTTGGGAGGCAGAGGCAGGCAGGTTTTTGAGTTCAAGGTCAGCCTGGTCTACAAAGTGAGTTCCAGGACAGCCAGGGCTACACAGAGAAACCCTGTCTTGAAAAACCAAAAAACCAAAAAACCAAAAAAAAAAAAAAAAAAAAAAAATTAAAAAAATTAAAAAAAAGGAGAGAGAGAGAGAGAGAGAGAATATGTTCTAGCAAATAAGTGAAAGGGAGGAAGAGGAGGAAGAAGAGGAGGAGGAGGAAGAGGAGGAAGAAGAGGAGGAGGAGGAAGAGGAGGAGGAGAAGCAGCCTGTTTAGCCCTTCAGGGTGTATCTGCAGCTTCTGTAGTTCCTAAGGTAGTGCCTCTAATGTCTTTGTCGGTGTCAAAATACCACACAAATACCACACAGATACCAGACATATTTCACATTTAGAATGGATTGTGGTGGAAATGCTCCCAAGGAAAGGCTGAATATTTTTTACCAGAACTAAGGTTGGCTAAGCTTCTGTCTCTTTGTAAAATAGAAAAACTAAGGCATCCATACCCTAGGATTGCTTTGAGGCAATGTTTATCATTCTTCGCTGACTAGGTACTATGTTAAACACATGGAAATATTCAGATAATACTCTGATTCAGGAGTTCAGAGGTGGGGCCAGGAACTCCACATTTTCTCTTTCTTTTGTTTTTTTTTTTTTTTTTTTTTTTTTTTTTTTTTTTTTTTTTTTTTTTTTTTTTTCTTTTCAAGACAGGGCTTCTCTGTATAGCCCTGGCTGTCTTGGAACTCACTCTGTAGACCAGGCTGGCCTCGAACTCAGAAATCTGCCTGCCTCTGCATCCCAGAGTGCTGGGATTACAGGCGTGCGCCACCACTGCCTGGCTGGAACTCCACATTTTCAAAGAACACTCTTGGGAACTTTTTGATCAACCAAAACTCTGGAAATATTTTTCGAAGACACTTTGTAGTCTGTAATTTAAAAAGCACTCTGGATGATTTTGAGCACACTACAGTTTAGTTCGAAGCTGACAACAGGTTTATAATCCCTGTACTTGGTAGGTAGAGGCAGGAGGATCAGGAGTTTCAAGGTCATCCTTGACTACAAGGTGAGAGACCTGTGCTACATGAAACCCTATCCCCATCTGTCTCCATCCACCAAAGAATCTGCCAGTCTTTTTCTAGTGGCCTTCAGATCAACATGTAGAACTCTCAGCTCCTCCCGAGCCGTGCCTGCCTGGATGCTGCCCTGTTCCCACCTATATGATAATGGACTGAACCTCCAAACCTTTAAGCCAGCCCCAATTAAATGTTGTCCTTTATAAGAGTTGCCTTGGTCATGGTGTCTGTCCACAGCAGTAAAACTCTATGTGAGACAGAACAATTGCTAGAGATCTTAAATTATATAATCAAAGTTTGGCTTACAGTAGATGTGTTGGGTTGGCAAGATGGCTCAGCAGATAAAAGCATTTGCCATATAAAACTGACAACCCAGTTCCATCCCTGGATCCCATGGTGGAAAGAGAGAACTGACTCCCACAAATTGTCCTCTGACCTGCACATGCACTGTGGCAAGTGTGCATCTCTACTCACAAACATATACCACACACAATAAATAATAACAGTAACAACCACAGAAACAAGTTAGGGGACTGGAGAGATAGCTCAGCGGTTAGAGCACTGACTGCTCTTCTAGAGGACCTGTGGCCTCCTCCAGCACTGCACATAGAAAGAATACCATATGCATTAAAGAAATCATTCAAGCATTAAGGAAGTCAGGCTTAAAAAGCAATAAACTAGATATATTTAGTTAATAACCATTTAAGACAATTCTAATGATTATAAATGACAGAAAAGATTGAATCAGTTTGTCATCTTCTAAAATGATGAATTAATTGTTTTTGTTTTATTTTCAGGCATTTATTCAACATTTTTTGTGTATGTTCATGTTTATGTAGTTACACACGTGTACAGTACATGTGTATGTGAGCTTACACATGGAGGTCAGAGGACAACCTCAGGTGTCATTCTTTAGCCTTGTGGTTTCTTTTTAGAGTTTACATGTGCGTACCACATGCACGCCTGCTGCTCTCAGCGGTCTGAAGAAAGCTCTGTATGCACTGGAGCTGGAGTGGCAGAGGGATGTGAATCACCATCCAGGTGCTGGGAACTGAACCCGGGTCCTCTGCAGGAGCAACACGTGCTTTGAACCCGTGAGCTGGCTCTGCAGCTTACACCTTGGTTTTTGAGACAGGGTTTTACCTGGATCTGGGGTTTGCCAGGCTCTGCCTCCACGGGGCTGGGATTACAACTGTGCACCTTCAAGCCTAACTTTTCTTCTCCACATGGGCCTTAGAAGAGTGAGCCCAGTTCCTTTTGAATGGCAAAACCTGACGGCAGCTCAGGTTCTCAGTGTCCATTATGGTAACCTGGCAGCCTTATTTTGCCAATATTGGCTCTAGATATACATCTGTGGCTAGCAAGATGGTTGAGACAGTTTCAGTCATCAAGAAGTAGAGAAGCAGACTGACAAGGTCAGAAACACTGTGTGAGGTTGGACGTTAGGGAACTTATTAACCTTTCTTCTTTTTCCTCACTCCAGGATGTGTTAAAATAACCATTGCATTCTGTTGATCCTCCCTCTGTAACGTTTCCTCTCATCTCTCCATCAGCACAATCACTTCCCTAGATCAGACCTTTTGCTCTCAGTCCTTTCAGGGCTTCCTGCCCTGAGGTTCTTCCTTCCTCTCATAGCTGGCTTGATGTTTATAATGAAAAGACACTCTCCAGATGTCTTCCCTCTGGACTCAAGCAATCTTCTAAAGAGGCGGATCCCACTTGTCATTTCCTTTCTTGTAACTCACAAGGGCTTTCGTTGTGATGAGGTATAAACTGTTGAACTCCTGCTCTGGCAAGTTTAGAGCAGGATACAAGGTTGCAAAAGAATGAGCTGGGGTATGACTTATGAGGTACCTTTAATTAAATTTCCAAGTAATATAGATAATATTCCATAAGTAAGCACTAATCAGCAGATGTAGATCACCAAGCATACCTTATAGTGGTGATGGCTGATAGATAGTGGGTAAGACTGAAGAATTCTTGGAAAATGAATAGGATTTATATAGTTATCACAGTCAAATGTACAGAGTAATTATTGTACAAGTGACATTTTTTTAACATTTAGAATGGTATTTGCTTTAGTGATGAGAAAACTGAGTGCTAAGCGACTTTTTTTGTGGCCTTGATAAAACACCCTAACAAAACAACTGAGAGAAAAAGGTTTTAATTTGCCTCACATTTCCAGAGCCAAAGAGTTCATCATTGGTGGCGTGGAAGACACGCTGCAGGAGCAGGAATAGGGCTGACCACATTGAAAACACACTCAGGAAGCAGGGGCTGATGTGTCTGGTTAACCTCGCTTATGTAAATAGCTCTCAGCTGGACTCTTGCAGATGGGAACGCCCTTAGCTTTTAGTTCTAGTGGTGACAAACCACCATAGAAGTGCTGGCAAGGTATAGTGTGGTACCTGGGGAGGAGACAAGGTGTAGGTAGCTGCCTTCCTGAGATAGCCTCACATGTAGAGGGAAGGGAGAGGCGGAACTTGCTCTGCTGATTGTTCTTATGAATGCATGGATTTCATCGTGAGGCTCTGCCTTCAGGACCTAGGTACCTCTTAAAGGCTGCCATTTTCAAATACCTCTACACTGGGGTTCCAACAGGAGAAATTTGGGGGACACAAATACTTGGTCCGCATCAGTTGATGTCTCTTGATGTTTCCTAAAAGACTGGTTGTTTCCAGGCAATTGAATGACCCATTTTCTCACCAGTATTAAAGGCGTCTGTAGGCAGGGTGCTTTCTATACACTCAGACACCTGTTTCACGTGCATTCTCTATCATTTGCTCCTGTGACTCTGCTGTTCTGCTTTAGTTGTTAACATTGATACTTCTGCTGTCGTCCCCTTACCTCTTGATTCTATTGATATCTTCTATTTTTATTTTTTTGCTAAATTAGTATGTATAACTGAAAAAGGCTTTCCCTTTAAGAATTACCACTATTTAATCTGTTTTGTAACAATGACTACAGCTGGTTGGTTTTTACTGTTAGTCCTGGGTTCATAGTACTTGCTGTTTTTATGTCTTATTGTGTTATGTGGTATCTGAAGGGACAGGGTTAGTATTTGTGTACGTGTGTGTGTGTGTGTGTGTGTGTGTGTATGTGTGTGCATGTGTGTGTGCATGCCCGCACACATGCATGTGTGTGTGTGTGTGTGTTTGCTGTTTTGTTTTATTTGACAGGGTCTCATGTATCTCAGCCTGGCTTCAGACTTGCTATGCAGCTAAGAATGATATGGAATTCCTGATCCTTTTGCTTCTAACTTCTAACTGCTGAGATTGCTGACATAGACCACTGCTCCCAGTTTATATGGTGCTGGGGATGAAAACCAAGGCTTTGCGCACACTAGGCAAGCACTCTGCCAACTGAGCTACATCTCCAGCACATTACTGATTTTTAAAAAGTAGGATTTCCAAGGAGATTTTGCAGATAAAAAAATGTGTTTGACATTGATTTGAATTCCTCTCTTGTGTTTATTGTGACTTTTGGTGGAATTCTGTCTCACAATATATCTGGTTCTAAGACACTACTATACACTTATATCCTCCACCAGTGTCATTTGCTTATGTGTAAGATTTGAATTCTCCAAACTCATTGAAATTCAGCACTTGTGCTATGTTACTAATGATGGCTTTATGCTCTAAAGACTCAAGATTCAAAATTCTGGCCTTGTAACTTTCTTCTTATCCTGTGTCTAATCGTTTAGAATTCCTCAGGTTTATTTCTGTTATGTTTTCCACAGATGCGTTTTCAATTTCAATTCTGCTGCCATGATCGGGTTTCTTTACTAGTCATTTCTATTATACTCTCGGTTTCTTCTTTTTTAAAAAAATTGGATATTTTCTTTATTTGCTCTTAGTTTCTTAATTTACACTGCTGTGGTTTGAATGTGAAATGTCTTTCACCTGCTTTAACACTTGGTCCCACCTGGTGGCGCTGTTCGGAAGGCTGGGAGCCCTTTAGAAGGTGGAGTCTCTGAAGGAGGTGTGTGCTTCGAGACCCACCTTTTATAGACCGGCATTGCTTTCTGATTGGCTGAAATGTGAGCCTGAAGCTGGCACACATTCCTGCTGCTATGCAATGACCCACCCCGAGTCTTTCCTGCAGTGATCATTAGTATTCCGAGTCTTTCCTGCAGTGATCATTAGTATTCCTTCAAACAGCCGCCCACAACCCTGCTACAGTTGCTTCTGTGAGGTATCCTGTCAGAGTGACAAGGCAGCCCCTGTGGATGTCTCCTGGTCCCATCGTTTGCTATCAGATCAACTGTCTGTTGGAGAGCCCTGTTTCCTTTGCTCACAAGTTGTGCTGAATATTTCCTGTTCCATCTAGATGTACTTTCCACCTCTCAGGCTGGACCTAGGAGCAGGATGCCTGAGGCTCTTCCCCTTCAGGCTTCCCTGCCTTCTCACCTCTTGGCTTTCAGCTGCTCCTCCCCTCCCATTTTCAGCAGTGGCTTCGACTGGACTTTACCGGAGCAGACAAGGAGTTGGGTTACTTATTCCCTTGGCTCTCACTTGTGTGTAGCCTGGCTGTACTCCTCAGAAGGCCTTAGTTACACGTCCATAAGTGTGAACTTTCTTTGACAGTTCTGGAGATGCAACCAGGGCCTTGTGCATATTAGGAGAGAGTGCTCTACCATGGAGCAATAGCTCAGATGCCCACACCCCTGAAAACAGTCTCCTCAACACAGTCTACCTATAGATTCAAATTGAATGTGCTTTTTGTCTCAGCCCCTGACTGCTACAAACCTTAAATGCCTACTGGAAAGTGTGGATCTGGAGGTGGAAGTTTAATATCACACCTTAAGCTCCCCCTCAGCTCTCTTTTTACATCTTTACATCGTCCCTTTGCTGCATTCATGTGTCTTGAGTAGGAAAAAAAACAGTGTAATTTCTGGCTGATTTTTGGCTTGGAGTATGTTATTTAATGCCATCCATCAAAATCTTGCTATCCTTTTTTGTGTGACCCTTGATTTGAGACACCACCTCTGTTGTGACACGATTGTTCATTTCATGGTTTAAAATCCATGCTTCTGTTAGAGTTCACTTATTCTCGTTTGCTCTGAAGTACATGGTTTCCCAGCTTTAGTAGTCGCTTGTTCTCATCTGTTCCGAAGCATGATTTCAGCCTATTATTAACTGTTGACTTGCTTTCGGTGTCTTCAACTTCGCGTGTTCTTTGTGGGAAGGGTTGTATTAGTTGCATGATTAGTGTCAATAACAGTGTAAATATTGTTAATCTGGAGACAGTAAATTACATTGGCTTAATGGAAGTAACAGACTATTTTAAGGTAGGAACATGGTCCAAGCCATGCAGAGTATTTAAATATCCCAATTATTATATTGTAGTAATGATAAACTCACTTTAATTGACATGGAAGCAGATGATAAAGAAAAATCAGAAATGTTATCTCTGTCATTAATTTATTCGAGGAATGTTTGTTGAAATTTTTTTTGTCTATCAGGAGTCTTTTTTTTTTTATCACTTTAAAGCATCTTCACTGATGTCTAGCAACATGGATTTTTCTATCTTTTTAAATGAAGAAAATAATAGACAAAATTAAAATTCATGATTAGCTATCAATGAGCAATTTTATATTATTTGCTGTTATTGATATATTGTTATTGATTTCTTTACGTATCCCTGATTGTCCTGGAACTCTCTCTGTAGACCAGGCTAGCCTCGAACTTAAACATCAGAAATTTTATAATTAACTTTTTGGATGGTTTTCAAATGAGTATTACCCAATTGCAAGACTATATAATAAACATCGCAACAATGTAATGGGTTTCTCACTATGCATCAATTTTTTTCACAGTGAAGAGTTTCCTCTGCTTCTAGAATTATAAGATAATTATCTAGACTCAGTTTTGCTCTGTGACTTAACAGAAACACAGCAGCCAACTGGTATGAAGAAAAAGTGCAATAAGGAATAGACATGGTGGCATTTTAATTTACAATTACAATTCTCACATTATAAATTGTGGGTTCTTTTGTTTATCTGTTTGCTCAATAAAAATTTTATTTATGGGACAATGAGGATCCTTTCCAATGAATAAGCAGATGGATGTGGTAAATTGAAGCTTTATAATGAGAACATTTCTCTGCTGTTCTGCTGTCCTCTAAAACGCATTTCAGTTAAATGATTTCATTCTGCACTATGCCTTTTGCTTAAAAAAAAAAAGAATTCACTTACTTATCATCATCATCATCATCATCATGTGTCATGTGTGTATATATTTCTGTGTACATGCACATGTCGGCTGCAGGCAGGTAGAGGTCAGAGGACACTTGTGGCCTTTCTCCTTCTATTATGTGAGTTCCAGGAGTGAAGCTCATGTCACCAAGCTTGGTGGCAAGGACACTTTCCACCTCTGCCATCTTGCTTGCCTTTTGTTTGATTTTTTTTAAAAAAGTACACTATAGTGTTGTGTTTTTGAAGAAAGAAGAGACCAAACGGAACTGTTGCAAGATTTGGTCACAAAATACTTGAATGATAAAACACTTGGGGTTTTTTTTTTCCCCTTTTTCTCAAGACAGGGTTTCTCTGTATAGCCCTGGCTGTCCTGGAACTCATTCTGTAGACCAGGCTGGCCTTGACCTCAGAAATCCACCTGCTTCTGCCTCCCAAATACTGGGATTAAAGGTGTGCCACCACTGCCCGGCAATAAAACACTTGTTACTATTTAGAAGGAGCAGGAGTGTGGTTTAGGTGCTTGGGAACTTTGATGAGCTGTCTCCAGGGTGGTGATGGAGAGCACCAGATGGCCTAGAGATCTGAGAAGCCTCAAGGTGAACTCTCCTGCCCACTTGTGTTCTGTCCGAAGTCACAACCTTCTGTGTTCTCGTTGGGCTACTGAATCACCCGGCATCACACATAGTTGCATCCATTTAACAAAAAAATTAATGCGAAAGTTAAATATTCATTTTCTGGAAGCTTAATTTTCTCATCTGTGGCTGATTGTGTCTAAATTAATGTTCATTTTATAGAACGATAAATTTGAGTAGTTTTTTTTTTCTCATTATACAGAATGAAAATAACCACCACCTACAACAAATCAAAGGGGCTATAAAGCAATGACTATTTCAGGGGAATTTCTAAGGTTCTTATTGTTTTCTCCAGGACTTAGAAAAACAACCCAAGATGTAATGGTGACACGTTTTAAAATCTTATTGCTTGAAAAGAGTAATAAAACTTTCCATGTCCTCTCCTCCCTTTTGATCTCTCTTGATGGTTCTGATGAGAGATCTCTGTGGATCTCACTCACCTGTCAGTCTGGAAGTTTCAGAGAATGAGGAGCAGAGGGTGGATTAACCTTGACACAATCTCTGGTTCTAAACTCTGTTTTCTTCCTTCTTTCTGTTATGTCATAATACAAACTTTTACCCATCTCCACTTGAATTTTTTCTTTTATGGCATTTTTCTATGTTCATATTTTAGTTAATTTGAAAAAAAGGTTTAAGTGACATATTATAAAGAAGATTAAGGTCGTGGACTTCACTGCTCTGATGAAGTCACAGGATCCACTCACTCTTACAATGCTTGTTTCTTTAACAAAATTTTACAATCTAATTTTTCTCATTGTTTGAAAACCATAATTTGTTCATGATATGTGGGACTTGTTTCTATAATAAACAAAACATTTTACCCTTTAAGGCAGACAGGGAAAGATATGTTTCTTTCTTTTTTTTTTTTGTCAAAAATTTTCCTTCTGAAAAAAATAGTATCTACACATAAAGTCATATTTATTCTTCACACAGAATTAAAATGCTAACATAAGTGAAGAATTTAAGCTTCTACAATACCAACCCACCAGGTAAGGTACACCTCCCTGCTGCAATAGTGGGTGACCCCTCTGGGGGCAGCTGATGGCTAATGAGACTTGAGACTATCTCAAAATGAATAATTTCATGATGCTCCAGATACCTGTGAGAACACTGACAGGACTGGGGAAAACAGAGGTTCTAGAAAGATTCTTGTCAGTATAAGGACTGCATCTGCCAAATACATTGACCTCATCACCCAGAAAGCTTGAATCATTTTTCCAACAAGAATTTCATGTCACTCCCAGATCTGTCTTCTTATTTCCAACTCAATGTCTTAGATCTCCAGGTCTTCCCAGTCTCATCCTTACGTGAGTTATCTTCCCAAATGTGGCGACCTGTTATGGAAGAGGAGATAATGAGCCTTGCTATTAGACTCCCTGTTGGTTCTTTACAGAAAGAATATGAATCAGATTCTCTTTTAGGAGCAAAATGTGCCCTTGTTTCTCCCTAGAGCCCAAAGAAGGAAAAGTCTTACACATTCAAATTCATTTCCCCCAAAGACTAGTATTAGTGGTTTATTCCAATTTTATCTAAAGTATTTAGAAACCAAAATAATTTAAAGTTAGAGAGAAAGGAGGAAGATACTTTTTTAAAAAGCATCTTTAAGGAGAAATGGGCAACTATTCAACTGCTGAGTCAATTTTAAAGCACTCTGAGACCTCTCTAACAGCCCGATGACAAGTTCCAAGTCACTCACAGGGAGCCTGTTTTTAACTCTTGTGAGATGAATGGAGGATGAAAGCGGGGTTTAGAGCTTGTCATGTTGAGGAGAGTGCTGTCTGCTTCATCCTTAAATGCCAGCCTGAGGAAGTACTGAGTGCCAAGTGAAACATCAGTGCTGGTCGCCGTAGTGTGGCATGCACCTTAGGGAACATAAAGTAATGGCATGTTCACTATTCATTTAAACTGCTGTCCTAACAATCGTGCTGCAGTGGTGGTGATGATGATGATGGGGCTTTGGCTGGGTCATGAAGGGGGAGGGCAGGCATCTATGTGTTAGTGCATAAGAGCCTCTCAGTACCCAATCATCGAAATCAAGCCAGTGTGTGATAAGCAGTGTCCAAGGACTGGCTTGTTCACTCATCAACTGAGTTTGTATGTGGACTATTTAAATGGAAGTCTATAGCTTTGTCGGTCTTCCCTCTTCCCTTGAGGGTTCCAATGAAGGTGCCAGGAACAAGAATGTCAGGAATGGTAAGTTATTGAAGAGACACACAGGTTTAAACAGCAGGGAATTTTGGGGAGTAACAGGAAGAAAGGCAGAAACTACAGGCAGAGATCAGAATTCAGAGAACCTCTTGAACAAAGGCTATAGGACTGAGGTCCTAGGATGGAAGATGTTATAAAGCACCAACACACATGACTTCCTTAAATATTTTTTCTCCGTTCCTAGATAATATCAAAATATGAACAAAGCTCTTCCAGCACTCCCTCCTGCCTATGCATCCAGCATCTTCAGACCCTGTACTGATATAGGACCTAATAGAGCTTAGTAGGGTCAGAAGGATGGTGTGAAATGTTAGGCAAACACTACACAAGTAATGAAATAAACGTGAGGATGTGTCCTAAAGGCTTTCAGAACATTTTGTAACACTTCAGAAAAACATTTATTCTTTCCCTCTATTTGGAAGAAGCCCAAATAAATATATTTTGTTCCTAACAACTAAAGTCTGCTTTGTGTGCAAATGGATATAGATGTGTATTGAAAGCCAAGGAATCAGTCTGTTCTTTATATCTTTAAATTCTGTTTCCACTCTGCTTCTCTCTCTCTCTCTCTCTCTCTCTCTCTCTCTCTCTCTCTCTCTCTCTCTCTCTCTCTGATTTTTTTCAAAGCAAGGTTTCTCTGTGCAGCCCTGGCTGTCCTGGAACTCACTCTGTAGACCAGGCTAGCCTTGAACTCAGAAATCCACCTGCCTCTGCCTCCCAAGTGCTGGGATTAAAGGCGTGTGCCACCACCGCCCGGCCATTCTGCTTCTCTTGAGTCCCCTCCACAAGAACATTAATTTTCTGTGAAGGTTCTTTGGCTTTGTTATGGCTCGTGAGTATTCTAACAGTCCAGGAAAGTGTGACTATCTTCTAGTTTCTGCTAGAATCCCATGTTCCTCCCTATAGTTAGCAAAAGTATGGGATTGATTTTACAATTATAGAATGATATTTTTAGTTAAAGTTTGGCATTGTGGTGAACACATTGTTTGTTTGTTTGTTTTGTTTCTCAGTGTAGGGATTGAATCTAGAGCTTCCTGTATGAAAGACAATGCTCTACCACTGAAATACAGCGCTGGTTGCCTGAGCTGTCCCTGAACGAACTGATTGTGTAGTCTAGGCAGAACTTGGAGTTGTGATCCTCGTGCCTCAGCAGGGATTGCTAGGCATGCACCACCAGGCCTGGCTCTTTGGGTCATTTAGAAGCAGCATACTTGTCCTTTATTCTTTCTATGTGAGGGAGAGTATTGGTTTGCCCAGGGCTGAGGGCATCCTAAAAAGCTCCTGTGAGAGACCATGATAGGCAGTAATTTAGCCAGTGTTCTATGGCTGTATTTATTGATTGGAGAAAGTGGCACCTCAGGCACCGAGAAGCTGAAAGATGGTGCTTCTCACCACAGCCTGACTCACTTGTAGTCTTTGCCTTGTTTAGATGCCAGGAAGTGTTTGGAGAGTCAAAGTGAATTGATTACCACACTCTCACTTAATCTTTGCAGTTCACAACTGCTTTCTGGGGAAGAACAGCACCCCCTGCCACTTGGCACCCAATTACTGACAGAGCCAATCGAAAGCAATCTCCTTTGTGTTAGCACCTTCACTTACGGAGCTTCTAACCAGCTTACAGGCTGCCATTATGACTAAGGTCAGAAAACTGTTCTGTGAAAGGCCCGGTGGTGGCAGATTAGCAGCCCCCACCCATCTTCTTCCCCTATTCTTGTCCTTTGGAATACTTGAAAAGTGTTTAAATCATTCTTAGTTCCAAGGTTACATAAAAAACGTGTTGCTGGCTAGGTTTTGTCACACCCCCATCCAACCTGCACCTAACACAGCTAAAGTCCAATTTAAGGATTAACTGGTCACAGCGACATCAACTTGCTAGAGTCTTAAGACAGTAACTGTATGATCTTGGACTTCTGATCTCTCTGTAAGGCTCTAAACTTTCCCTGGCTTGTGTGGTGCTGGACACAGAGCCTGGGGCTTTGTGCCAGTTAGGAGGGTGAGTGTTCTACTTACTGGCCAGCCCAACCCTTTCCATTGCTCTAGTTATATCTCCATGAATTGATCCTTGATGCTGACAGTTCTTTTTTTCACAAAGAGTGATCCTTTGTATCAATATAACATGAACAGCTACTGTTAGAAAAAAAAAACCCCAGCACTACTGATCCCACTAAAACTGAAATCACTGCATTTGAATTTTTCACTACTTCATGATTGAGTCTATTGAACATTATCAAATAGCTGTCATATCCTAGAATTTTCCTGAGAGCAGGAGCTATAGCTGTGCATACAACAAACTCGTTCCCTTGACTGCAAAGATTACACATGACTGAATACTAGAAGGCACGAGTCACAACTGAGGGTCCAGTGGCTTTAGATTTTGGGTATTGCCCATAGCTAGTCAGTCAATGTATGTGTTCTGTGGTATGTAGATTGGAGGTATAGTAATCTGAAGTCCAGAAGAGAACTTGGATTAAGGAAGAGTTTTAGCCATTTGGTTTACTTGAATTAGCTTACCACTATTCCCTTCATTCAATTCTCAAATATTTTAATTAGTCAAATTTCCAAATGTTGAAAAGGACTGCTGCTTAATCCAAATAATTCTACTCAAATCATCTCAGTGGCGGCAGCAGCAATCCTTGCTACCTGCCCCAGTTGCCCCCAACTGGGCCTAGGGCAATAAAGATGAATTATAGATTTTAGCAATTAATAACTCAGGAATATTGGAGGAGGTGTATTAGCCAGGTGGAAGTTTAGAAGTGACTCAGCCATTGAGCGGCTTAAGGCATATTAAAATAAAAAGACTTTGTGTATGTTTGGGAACCCAGAACATTGGTGCGGTAGCAAGGGGCGCTGCTGCTGCCACCGCTGGGGTCGATTTGAGTACAGTTATTTCGGTTGAGCAACAAAGGACAATTTTCACAAAACCTGTGCTCAGTGATTTTCTAATAGAGCTGTAAGGCTTATAAAGAGAATAATTGGTGAACAAACCAGTCTGGCAAAGGATGGAGTCAAGAAGGTGTATTCTATTAAGCTCCTCACAGAGTTCTGAAGTATGCGGTCCATAGTCTATACTCTAATAAATAACTGCTTAATATAGAAGACAAAGGTGTTCTTCCTCAGTTCTTCAAGAACACACAGTTGTTACTAGCACCCCATTCTCCAGGCCCACCTCCGAAATCCTTTAGGGAGTCTTGGTCTTCTGTCTTTATTTGCCTATACAATTGGCCAAAATATGATTCCTCTTCTTTGATTCTGACTAGAGATGTGTTAGGGCTTTCTTTCCTTTTAAAAAATTAAATATTAACTTCATTCATTTTATATGTGAGTGTTTTGCCTGTATGTATTTATTTGTATCATATTGTGTGAATGGTGACTATGGCGGTCAGAAGACTGCATCGAATCCCTTGGAAATGAAGTTACAAATAGTCGTGCGCCTCCATGTGGGTACTGAAAATTGAACTCAGGCTTTCCACAAGAACAACAAGTGCTCTTAACTGCTGAGCCATTTCTCCAGCTCTGGGTTTTCTTGCTGTATTTTCCTGATTTGTGACGTTTTCTTGTTTCTACTCATGGCTCTGAATGCTGGATCCCTCAGAAATTTTCCCAAAATAGTGTTAAGATACAGTTGAATTATGCTTATGATAGCCAGGGAAGCCCATTATTGGCAGTGTCTGAACTTTTTAATTGAAAAATCTAGAGCCAGGATGTTCATGAGTGCTTTGAATTCTAGGTCACATCTCCTTTAATACAGGATAAGTTGTGCCGTGACAGTTTTACATTTGTAGATTTTTGAGGTGAAGGATGCCAAGTGTCTTGGGATGTGAACTCTATTTTTTTTTAAATTCGATATATTTTTTATTTACATTTCAAATGATTGCCCCTTTTCTGGCCCCCCACTTCCCGAAAGTCCCATAAGCCCCTTCCCTCCCCCTGTTCTCCCACCCACCCCTTCCCACTTCCCTGTTCTGGTTTTGCCCTATACTGCTTCACTGAGTCTTTCCAGAACCAGGGGCCACTCCTCCGTTCTTCTTGTACCTCATTTGATGTGTGGATTATATTTTGCATATTCCAGTTTTCTAGGCTAATATCCACTTATTAGTGAGTGCATACCATGATTGATCTTTTGAGACTGGGTTACCTCACTTAGTATGATGTTCTCCAGCTCCATCCATTTGCCTAAGAATTTCATGAATTCATTGTTTCTAATGACTGAATATATTCCATTGTGTATATATACCACATTTTTTGCATCTATTCTTCTGTTGAGGGATACCTGGGTTCTTTCCAGCTTCTGGCTATTATAAATAGGGCTGCTATGAACATAGTGGAACATGTATCTTTATTACATGCTGGGGAATCCTCTGTGTACATGCCCAGGAGTGGTATAGCAGGATCTTCTGGAAGTGAGGTGCCCAGTTTTCTGAAGAACCGCCAGACTGATTTCCAGAGTGGTTGTACCAATTTGCAACCCCACCAGCAGTGGAGGAGTGTTCCTCTTTTTCCAGGGATGTGAACTCTTATTTATGTTTTCTTTTTATTTTTAAGATTCATGAGATTATATGAAATAAACAGAAAAGTTATTTTCAGCTTAGGTAAGGATTTTCGGGAAGTGATGTCATATTAATGGCGGGGGTAAAATGGTGAAATTGTATGAAACTAGATACCGGGTGGGATGTGTGAAGATGACTGGGACTCCCATTTCTCCTCAATAAAAATGAGTCTAGTTGATACCAAAGCCACACAAAGATCCAACAAAGAAAGAGAACTTCAGACCAATTTCCCTTATGAACATCGATGCAAAAATACTCAATAAAATTCTTGCCAACCGAATCCAAGAACACATCAAAACGATCATCCACCATGATCAAGTAGGCTTTATCCCGGGAATGCAGGGTTGGTTCAATATACGGAAATCCATCAATACAATCCACTACATAAACAGACTCAAAGAACAAAACCACATGGTCATTTCATTGGATGCTGAAAAAGCATTTGACAAAATTCAGCATCCCTTCATGCTTAAAGTCTTGGAGAGAACAGGAATTCAAGGCCCATACCTAAACATAGTAAAAGCAATATACAGCAAACCGGTAGCCAGCATCAAACTAAATGGAGAGAAACTTGAAGCAATCCCACTGAAATCAGGGACCAGACAAGGCTGCCCCCTTTCTCCTTATCTTTTCAATATTGTACTTGAGGTACTAGCTCGGGCAATTCGACAACATAAGGAGGTCAAAGGGATACAAATTGGAAAGGAAGAAGTCAAACTATCATTATTTGCAGACGACATGATCGTCTACCTAAGTGACCCAAAGAACTCCACTAGAGAGCTCCTACAGCTGATAAACAACTTCAGCAAAGTGGCAGGTTATAAAATCAACTCAAGCAAATCAGTGGCCTTCCTATACTCAAAGGATAAGCAGGCTGAGAAAGAAATTAGGGAAATGACCCCCTTCACAATAGCCACAAACAGTATAAAGTATCTTGGGGTGACTCTTACCAAACATGTGAAAGACCTGTATGACAAGAACTTCAAGACTCTGAAGAAGGAAATGGAAGAAGACCTCAAAAAATGGGAAAACCTCCCATGCTCATGGATCGGTAGAATCAATATAGTTAAAATGGCCATTTTGCCTAAAGCACTATACAGATTCAATGCAATACCCATCAAAATCCCAACTCAATTCTTCACAGAGTTAGAAAGAGCAATTATCAAATTCATCTGGAACAACAAAAAACCCAGGATAGCTAAAACTATTCTCAGCAACAAAAGGAAATCTGGGGGAATCAGTATCCCTGACCTCAAGCAATACTACAGAGCAATAGTGTTAAAAACTGCATGGTATTGGTACAGTGACAGGCAGGAGGATCAATGGAACAGGATTGAAGATCCAGAAATGAACCCACACACCTATGGCCACTTGATCCTCGACAAAGAGGCTGAAAACATCCAATGGAAAAAAGATAGCCTTTTCAACAAATGGTGCTGGTTCAACTGGAGGTCAGCATGCAGAAGAATTCGAATTGATCCATCCTTGTCTCCTTGTACTAAGCTCAAATCCAAATGGATCAAGGACCTCCACATAAAGCCAGACACTCTGAAGCTAATAGAAAAGAAACTGGGGAAGACCCTTGAGGACATCGGCACAGGGAGAAAGTTTCTGAACAGAACACCAATAGCGTATGCTCTAAGATCAAGAATTGACAAATGGGACCTCATAAAATTACAAAGTTTCTGTAAGGCAAAGGACACCATCAAGAGGACAAATCGGCAACCAACAAATTGGGAAAAGATCTTCACCAATCCTACATCAGATAGAGGGCTAATATCCAATATATATAAAGAACTCAAGAAGTTAGACTCCAGAAAACCAAACAACCCTATTAAAAAATGGGGTACAGAGTTAAACAAAGAATTCTCGCCTGAAGAACTTCGGATGGCGGAGAAGCATCTTAAAAAATGCTCAACTTCATTAGTCATTAGGGAAATGCAAATCAAAACAACCCTAAGATTTCATCTTACACCAGTCAGAATGGCTAAGATTAAAAATTCAGGAGACAGCAGGTGTTGGAGAGGGTGTGGAGAAAGAGGAACACTCCTCCACTGCTGGTGGGGTTGCAAATTGGTACAACCACTCTGGAAATCAGTCTGGCGGTTCCTCCGAAAACTGGGCACCTTACTTCCAGAAGATCCTGCTATACCACTCCTGGGCATATACCCAGAAGACTCCCCACCATGTAATAAGGATACATGTTCTACTATGTTCATAGCAGCCCTATTTGTAATTGCCAGATGCTGGAAAGAACCCAGGTATCCCTCAACAGAAGAGTGGATGCAAAAAATGTGGTATATCTACACAATGGAGTACTATTCAGCCATTAGAAACAATGAATTCATGAAATTCTTAGGCAAATGGATGGAGCTAGAGAATATCATACTAAGTGAGGTAACTCAGACTCAAAAGGTGAATCATGGTATGCACTCACTAATAAGTGGATATTAACCTAGAAAACTGGAATACCCAAAACATAATCCACACATCAAATGAGGTACAAGACGAAAGGAGGAGTGGCCCCTGGTTCTGGAAAGACTCAGTGAAACAGTATTCAGCAAAACCAGAACGGGGAAGTGGGAAGGGGTGGGTGGGAGGACAGGGGAAGAGAAGGGGGTTTGAGGGACTTTCGGGGAGTGGGGGGGCTAGAAAAGGGGAAATCATTTGAAATGTAAATAAATTATATCGAATAAAAAATGTTTAAAAAAAACAAAAAAAATGAGTCTAGTTATATAGATTTTCTTTATTGATTAACTTTACTTGCATACAGTTGAGTCGGAATACGGTTCTCTCTCTCTCCCTCTCCCTCTCCCTCTCCCTTCCTCCCTTCCTCCCTCCCTCCCCCCTCCCTCCCTTCTATTTTGAAACAGGGTCTTTATATAGCCCTGTAGCCCTGACTGTTCTGGAATTCACTATGTAGACCAGGTTGGCCTCAAACTCACAGAGTGCTGGGATTATAGTCATGCTACTATACTCTGCCCCACTGTTTTATTTTTAAAAAGGGACATCAAGAAAGTTATTTCTAACATTTCCTTTTGATTAGATACAGGAGGTAGTCAGAAATAATATTTTCCTTTTTTTAGGTAGAAACCAAGGTTTTTAAAAATATTTTATTTATTTTCCTTTCATACAACACATCCTGACCACAGACTTTTCTACCTCCACTCTTCCCAGTTCCTTGCCCTGACTTTCCCTCCAGATCTACTGTTACTCATTTATATAATAAGATTGCATTCAGTTAAAAAGTTCAACATATAGGCCATATAACTTTTATTATTATTATTGTTGTTGTTGTTTTTGTTGTTGTTATCATCGTTATTATTATTATTGATTTTTTGATATGAGGTTTTCTCTGTATAGTTCTAGCTGTCCTGCAACTCAATATGTAGACCAGACTGGCCTTGAACTCAAGAGATTTCCATACCTCTGCCCCCCAATGCTGGGATTAAAAGCATGTGCTACTACACCCAGCCTGAGTCCACATCATTATATTTTATTTTATGTGTATGAGTATGTTATCCACATGGGTGTATATGTGTCACTTCCATGCCTAAATCCCACAGAAGTCAGATGGCATCAAATCTTTCAGAACTCTAGTTGATGGTTGTGAGCCACCTAGGGATGCTAGGAATTGACCAGGTCCTCTGCAAGAGCGGTCAGTGCTCTTAACTACTGAGCAATCTCTCTAGCCCCCCTAGCCCACATAATTTTAAAGGAAAAAAGTATATAACATTAAAGCAATTATTAAATTTAAATGTTTTCCAACAAAAGAAATATCATTTTGGAAATGATTCTTTTAAGGTTAGTAATAAAAGGATATTCTGGAAAAATCCTTTAATGTCCTGGATTTAGTTTTCAGAATGGTCTTTTTTTTCTTGCTATTTTTGAGCTAGGAAGAAAATGAGGGGGCTTTTCCTACAGACACCCCGTTGTGTGCTCCTCCGCACTGAGAGTGTAGGCAGTTGCTCTTCTCGTGCTTCAGTCATGTGACATTTCGGTCCTGTTTTCCAGCTGTGGGTCTCATTACTAACCGTATTCTTATCACGTCTCCACTTAGGAGTATTTTTGCATTGATTTATCTCTTGGTTGATTATATTTTAGTATCAATTTTTAAATTGTTAGTTTGTCTTTCTACCTTTCTTGTTCTTGTTTAGTCGAGAAAGTCTCAGATACTGGATTCCTAAGGTCATCCACATTGGAAGATTATCTGCTACTTTCATACATAAAACAGAGGTGATAAGCATATGAATTTCTAAGTTACCTTTCCTCAAGACAGTGGACATTAAGTTTCTTTCCCTTAGACACTTGCTTCAATCTTGTCTGGTACTGAATACTCTTCAGATGTTCTAGGTTGACTTAATGTGTCCTCATTTTTGGTGGTTTCTTTTCTCTCCTTGATGAAGAATTATTTCCCCTTGAAACTCTATCCTTTAATTGTTCTACATTAGTTATTCTATGTTATTACTTAGAATATTTAGTCTATAGTCTCCAGAGGTTTTTAATTCCACCTCTCATCTTGACTCACAAGAGCCATTAATATGAAAAAGTGGGTGGCTGGGGATGCTGCTCAGTGCTTGTTACTGTTTTAGTGAGGATTTCATTGCTGTGATGAGACACTATGACCACGGCAACCCTTATAAAGGAAAACATTTAATTGGCTTGCAGTTTCAGAAGTTTAGTTCATTATCATCATGGTGGGAAGCATTGCAGTGTCCAGGCAGATATGGTTGTGGTGAAGGAGCTGAGCATTCTATATCTTGTCTATATCTTGTTTATATCTGTCTATATCTATAGGCAACAGAAGGGCACTGTGTGTCACACTGAGCAGAGTTTGAGTAAAGGAGACCTCAAAGTCTACCCCAAGTGATATACTTTCTCCAACAAGGCCACACCTCTTAATAATGTCACTCCTTGTGGGCCATCCATTCATACACATGAGTCTATAGGAGCCAAACCTATTCAAACCACCACAGTCACCTAACAAGGGTGAAGTCTGTAGATTTGCTCCTCATTACAAACAAAATTGAAGAAAAGCAAAATGTGAGTGAGCAAAAAAACATGGGTGCTGGATTGTGGGGCAGTGGACAGTGCCACCAGACAGAAAACCTGTTAAGGTCAAGTGGATTCAGGGATGTCGGTAGTTCTCATAATTGAAAACAGTAGGCATTTAAATCTACTCCCAACCAGGTTCCTGTCCTGGATCAAGTGACCACGACATCCTATAGAGGGGACTGTGACAATTAGTCACATAAGGGCAACACCTGAAGCCCCTCTTCATGCAGATGATGCATCCCTAACATCTCAGACCAAGCAAGCCAATAGAAAACATCTGCCTTTAGACCCCATCCCAAACCAAAATGTTTATAAGGTCCTATCCACTTGGAATAAGGTACATGAGCTATTTCACCAAAGACCATCTGAGAGTACCTGAAACACCCTAAGGGAAGGGTATTCTCTCCTAAAGCTTTCGTAGCTAGAAGGTGCATGAGCCTACCAAAGACACTTCCTGCTCAATGGCTGTGACCTTGTCACCCAGCCACCTGCTGCTTCCAGCCACCTGCAGGAGAGACCCAGCAACCCACCTTGCTCTGACTCCCCCTCGGAGAGCTGAGACTTTTTGGCTGCTCCAGCCAGGCCAGAGCCCTACAGATTCCTGCAGATAGTGCCAGGTGTACATACTGACATTGGATCTGAAATGTTCCTCATAGTTCTTGACTTGGATGTTTGTTCCTGTATAATAGACCTATTTCAGAGGAATTGGAGTCTTTAGGAGGTGGGAGTCTAGCTTTGAGACATGAGTTGTTTGAGAGTTCCAGCTGTTTACTCTGATTCTGGGTCCACTGAAGTGTGAAGAGTCTCCCTTCACCGTTTCTGTCCCTATGAGTTGAACTGTTCCAACATGCCTTACCTACGGACACACTGAAACTCTAAAAATCTTACATGCTTCTCTGAGGGACTTAATTTGCAGAAGTTACCAATAACAGGAAACTTTTTTTTATTTACATTGCAAATGATTTCCCCTTTTCTGGGTCCCCACTCCCCGCCCCCTATTCTTCCATCCCCCTATTCTTCCATCCACCCCTTCCCACTTCCCTGTTCTGGAATTCCCCTATACTCTTGCACTGAGTCTTTCCAGAACCAGGGACCACTCCTCCATTCTTTTTGGACATCATTTAATTTGTGGATTATGTCCTGGGTATTCAGAGTTTCTAGGCTAATATCCATTTATCAGTGAGTGCATACCATGATTGATCTTTTGAGACTGGGTTACCTCACTTAGTATGATGTTCTCCAGCTCCATCCATTTGTCTAAGAATTTCATGAATTCATTGTTTCTAATGGCTGAATAGTACTCCATTGTGTAAATATACCACATTTTTTGTATCCATTCCTCCGTTGAAGGACATCTAGGTTCTTTTCAGCTTCTGGCTACTACAAATAGGGCTGCTATGAACATAGTGGAGCATGTGTCCTTATTGCATGCTGAAGAATCCTCTGGATATATGCCCAGGAGTGGTATAACAGGGTCCTCAGGAAGTGACATGCCCAGTTTTCTGAGGAACCACCAGACTGATTTCCAAAGTGGTTGCACCATCTTGCAATCCCACCAGCAGTGGAGGAGTGTTCTTCTTTCTCCACATCCTCGCCAACACCTGCTGTCTCCTGTGTTTTTGACCTTAGCCATTCTGACTGGTGTGAGGTGAAATCTCAGGGTTGTTTTGATTTGCATTTCCCTAATGATTAATGATGTTGAACATTTCTTAAGGTGCCTCTCAGCCATCCGAAGTTCTTCATGTGATAATTCTTTGTTTAGCTCTGTACCCCATTTTTTTTATTTGGTTCTCTGGGGTCTACTTTCTTGAGTTCTTTGTATATATTAGATATTAGCCCTCTGTCGGATTTAGGGTTGGTGAAGATCCTTTCCCAGTCTGTTGGTTGACGTTTTGTCCTTTTGATGTGTCCTTTGCCTTACAGAAACTTTGTAGTTTTATGAGGTCCCATTTGTCAATTCTTGATCTTAGAGCGTAAGCTATTGGTGTTCTATTCAGGAACTTTTCCCCTGTGCCCATGTCCTCCAGGGTCTTCCCCAGTTTCTTTTCAATTAGTTTCAGTGTGTCAGGTTTTATGTGGAGGTCCTTGATCCATTTGGAGTTGAGCTTGGTACAAGGAGATAAGAATGGATCGATGCACATTCTTCTGCATGCTGACCTCCAATTGAACCAGCACCATTTGTTGAAAAGACTATCTTTTTTCCATTGGATGCTTTCAGCCCCTTTGTCGAAGACCAAGTGACCATAGGTGTGTTGGTTCATTTCTGGGTCTTCAATCCTATTCCATTGATCCGCTTGCCTGATATTGTACCAATACCATGCAGTTTTTATCACTATTGCTCTGTAGTAGAGTTTAAAGTCTCGGATATTGAATCCCCCTGAAGTTCTTTTACTGTTGAGAATAGTTTTAGCTATCCTGGATTTTTTGTTATTCCAGATGAATTTGAGAATTGCTCTTTCTAGCTCTATGAAGAACTGGGTTGGGATTTTGATGGGGATTGCATTGAATCTGTAGATTGCCTTTGGCAAGATGGCCATTTTAACTATATTAATCCTGCCAATCCACGAGCATGGAACATTTTTCCATTTTCTGAGATCTTCTTCGATTTCCTTCTTCAGAGACCTGAAGTTCTTGTCATACAGATATTTCACATGTTTGGTAAGAGTCACCCCAAGATACTTTATACTGTTTGTAGCTATTGTGAAGGGGGTCATTTCCCTAATTTCTTTCTCAGTCTGCTTATCCTTTGAATATATAAAGGCTACTGATTTGCTTGCGTTGATTTTGTAGCCAGCCACTTTGCTGAAGTTGTTTATCAGCTGTAAGAGTTCTCTAGTAGAGTTTTTAGGGTCACTTAAGTATACGATCATATCATCTGCAAATAGTGATAATTTGACTTCTTCCTTTCCAATTTGTATCCCTTTGACTTCCTTCTGTTGTCTAATTGCTCTAGCTAGGACTTCAAGAACTATATTGAAAAGATATGGAGAGAGGGGGCAGCCTTGTCTAGTCCCTGATTTTAGTGGGATTGCTTCAAGTTTCTCTCCATTTAGTTTGATGTTGGCTACCGGTTTGCTGTATATTGCTTTTACTATGTTTAGATATGGGCCTTGAATTCCTGTCCTTTCCAAGACTTTTAACATGAAAGGATGCTGAATTTTGAACAGGAAACTTTTTTTGATTTGAGTGGATTAATGAGCGCTGAATGAGAGACACTCAAAATTTAGTACTGATTTAATGAATAAGTTCCTCAAACAGCAAATTGTGCTTATGGCATCTTATGCTGTTCAGTTCTGGATATCATTCCTGAAAGATCAGTCTCATTTTTGTTTACTAGATGTCTCAAAATCTGACCCTAAACAAAACGTTTTTATAAAATAATTTTCTGCAAATACAGACAGATTTGGTTGAAAAGATGGAGTGGTAAGGGATGCTTATATAATTTTTTTGTGTGTTCAGTATTTCTCTTCCATCAATTTTCCTTGTTTTGACCTTTCCTGTTTAAGTTTGCTTCCCTTTCTCCCAATAGCTGGCATTACAGGCCTGTATTATAAGGCTCAATTCTTCTTTTTCCAATACTTAGTGTTCATCAGAGTCAAGTTTTATTTTGTGCTAATTGGTCCTTACTATCTATTGTGTTTCTTCCACCGAGTCATAGAATTCTCACACTAGATAGGCCACCTGGCCTGGAGCTAACAGATATCAGCCTGCCTCTGCTCCTGAGTATTGGAACTAAAGGTGAGTGACACCATGCCTACCTAAATACTCACTGAAATACTTAAACACATACTTAGTAAATACATACTCAGGAAAACAAACACCTTAGAGACTCATAAAGGTTTTATACTTTTTATGACTAATGATGTCTTTAATTGATGGCATATATTTAATATATATTGTAGAAAGTCTAAAGCACACTTAGAGACAATTGTGGAAACAATCATTTCAATATTCATTTGACTCTTGTAAGCAGCTGCTTCCCACCTGGACCACGTGATTATCCCTATGTGTGAGTGGCAGATATGGTTACTGTAAGGTTAATTGCTGTTTCTGTAGCTCGCTATTGAATATGGTGCTTTCCTAACCTCTTCCCATCCTTTCTGTTTTACTTGATGACACTGTGGCCACTGTTCACAGTTTCTCTAAGTTTCTATCTTAACAGGAGAAGAAAGGATAATTTTTAAAAATGTTTAAAAATCACAATTAGATCTAATCTGAACTTTAAGATCTCATCCAATTTCAGGTAGCTTCTCTGATGTTGAGTCTCTATTGCTACATGCTAAATTATCTCAAAACTTGATTGCTTAGGAATCAAGAAGAAATGTTATTTGTATATGTCACCCCCACCCCAAATACCTAGAAATAAATTTAATGAATGAGGTAAAAGATTTATGTAATAAAAGCCATGGCATGGATGAAAGAAATGGAAGACACACAAAATGAAAAGCTATCAAGTGTTCACGGATCAGAAAAAAATCAAAATTATATAGTGTCTAGTTTGCCCAGGACTTTCTCTACTAGAGTGTTTTGCAAACTTCTCAATGGTTCAACCCTTTAATACAGTTTTTCATATTGTGGTGACCACCAACAATAAAATTATTTCATTGCTACTTCATAAGTGTAATTTTGCTACTGTAGTTGTAATGTAATATCTGATATGCAGGCTATCTGATAGATGACTCCTGTGAAATGGTTGTTCAACCTCCAAAGGGGTCGTGACCCACAGGTTGAGAACTGCTGCTCCACTAAAACACTAAAAACATTCTTCACAAAACTGGAAAAATAATCCTAAAATTCCAGGGAAAAAAAATCCTGAACAGTCAAAGCAATTCTTAGCAATATCATGTAGCTAAGAAAAACTAATTTCTAGGGAAGAAAAAACAGAGAAAATAAAATATAGCTTGGAAAATAATATGTAAATGAAATCTGGCAAATCAAAATAAGACAATTTAGAAAATAAGGCAAAATGTGTATTAGTCATCTGAAAACCATCACATAATAAGATAAGATAATTCATCAAAGAAACATAAGAAACATAAAAATTATGAGCTCCCATTTACCCAGCACTGTTTTAAAATGTAAAAAAAAATCAAACTCTCACAGTGAGATAAATTTGTTAAGTTTATAAACAACTTGACAGACCAAGGAATAATGCAATGCTTCCAGGCAATAGTAATGGCTTGATCTGCATTCCAAGTGATTCTCCAAGTCAGAAAAACATAGATTCTTTTCTTCTTCTTCTTCTTCTTCTTCTTCTTCTTCTTCTTCTTCTTCTTCTTCTTCTTCTTCTTCTTCTTCTTCTTCTTCTTCTTCTTCTTCTTCTTCCTCTTCCTCTTCCTCTTCTTCTTCCTCTTCCTCTTCTTCCTCTTCCTCATCTTTGTCTTCTTCTTCGTCTTCCTCTTTGTCTTTGTCTTCCTCTTCCTCTTCTTCTTCTTCCTCTTCCTCCTCCTCCTCTTCTTCTTCCTTTTCTTCTTCCTCTTCCTTCTCTTCTTCCTCTTCCTCTTCTTCCTCTTCTTCCTCCTCCTCTCCTTCTTCTTCCTCTTCCTCTTCCTCTTTCTTATTCTTCTTCCTCTTCCTCCTCTTCCTCTTCTTCCTCTTCTTCCTCTTCTTCTTCCTCCTCCTCCTCCTCTTCTTCTTCCTCCTCCTTCTCTTCTCCTTCTTCTTCTTCTTCTTCTTCTTCTTCTTCTTCTTCTTCTTCTTCTTCTTCTTCTTCTTCTTCTTCTTCTTCTTCTTCTTCTCCTCTTTTTGTTTGTTTTTGAGACAGGGCAATACATTTTTTTTCAAGGATGCAGAAAAATATAAACACTGGCCAGGTAACTGCTTTCAAAAAAAAGTCAGTGAAGGCCAAAGGAAATCATAAGAATGTAGAACATGAAAATCAAAGCAAATTCATTTGGCAAGACTCCATGGTGGTTGTAAGTTAAGAAAATACTGTTATGTAAGTGTTCAGGGAAAACTACCATGGAGATAACAACCTGTTTAGACCAAGATGATAATGGAAGTCCTAGTCATCAAAACTGCTGAGAAAAGGAATATAGATCCATTTGGAGATAATTGGGTTATTACCAACTCAAAAAGCTAAGGAAAATTGACTAAAGAAAGGTTGAGGACAGAAAATGAAATGTAAAAGAATACAATAGAAAACAGAAATAGGGGAGACCAATGAAAGCTAAAACTTACATTTTTAAAAAACATTTGTGTTTACGTATTCAGGCACACTTGTGTACATGTATGTGGAGACTGGTGGTAAATATCAGGTTGGTTCTTCAGGTGTTGTCTGTCTGGAACTGAAAAAGTAGATTGTCCTGGCTGGCCAGTGAGTCCCAGTGGTTCCCCTGTCTGTACCGTCACTATGCTGAGATTACAGGTGGTGCCATTATGCCTAGTATGATTTTTAAAATTTGTTTTGTATGTATGGGTTTTTGCTTGCATGTATGACTATATACCATGCACATATAGTACTCTTGGATGTCAGAAAAGGGTGTCAGATCTCCTAGGACTGGAGATATAGATGGTTGTTGTGAGACACCATGTGCTGTGTCCTCTGGAAGAGCATCTAGTGCTTTTAACCACTGACTGAGTTTTCTTTAACTGAATTTTTAAAGTGGTTTCTCGGGATTAAACTCAGATCTTTGTGCTTGTAAGGGAAATAATTTACTGAGTTATCGCTACCCCCCCCCCCAAATCTTGTTATTTATTAAGATCTTAGGTTCACATAAACTTTTGTATATGTGAACCACTGTCTCCTGAGTGTTCTGTTAGAGAAGCAGTGGTGAGAAATATATTTATATTCCTTAGAATGTAGTCTGTTATATTATCACATTGCACAGATGTCATATTTAGCCTTCACCACTTGCTTATATTCTGAGGAACAATATTGCCTTTTAAAAAATTCACAAAATAATATTTTTCCTAATATATTTTCCAAACATGATAGTCCTCTTATATATTTAAAGTCATTTTCTTTAGTGTGTGTGTGGTGCTGGGAATCAGACTTAGGACATTATGCATGCTAGACATGCACCTTCCACACTTCAAAGTGAAAATATCGGAGGCAAAATTAAATATAAACACAAGAGTGAATATTCAAGGCAGGAATAATTTTAAATTTCTCACAGAGAAGTGGAGTAGAAAGCATGTGCGGCAAAACCAGAGTTCCTATGCTGTAGGCTTGAGGTTCTGCTTTAAGCACATATGAAATCTGGTGGGTTGCATGCTTCTCTCAACATTTCAGGGTTTAGGCTTTGTTTTGTTGCAGTTTAGTGCTCTGTGTCTGCTCTTTCATAGTTGATCTCTGTGCGTATCCAGGATGGTGCTGCCCAACTATTAGTTACTTGTGAATTTTCTGCACAGACTTTTTATTTGAAACGCTAATAAAGTCCACAGAAAAGCCTGTGTGTACTGAGTAGTTTCATTTATATAGCTGCAGTTTGTACTATTTTTATTCTCTACAAAGCTTTAATTTCCTTGTCTAAATTACTCAAAATAGGTTGCTCTCAAGTGCTGTAAAATAAGTAATGAAATGAGTTTTGCAGTAAGGTTATCCTGGTAGTCTAATTTAAGGCAATCATGTTATGCCTAAATCAGATAGGCTCTGTATCCTTCTCTTCAATGCTTTCTCGTTAAGGAAAAATAGTGTCATTGCTCTAGAATAATAATGTTTTATTACTTTTGAACTGGAAATGCACACTCTGCCTCTTTTATAAGAATTTGCTCTTAGAGTAACAGTCTTATGTTCTTACGTTTTTTGTTTGTTTTTTGTTTTTTTGTTTTTTATTTATTGAATATCATCTTCATTTACATTGCCAATGGTAAAACCTTTCCTGATATCCCCCCTCCCCAAAGACCCCCAACCCCTCTTCCTACCCCTTGCCTCCACGTATATGCCCCTCCACCCAACCCACTCCCACCTCTCCCCCCACTTGATTTCCCTTTGTTGGGGCATCTATTGAACCTTCACCTGACCAAGGACCACTCCTCCCACTGATGCCCAACAAGGCATTTCTCTGCCGTATTTCTGGCTGGAATCATGTGTACCCCTTGGTTGATGGTTTAGTTCCTAGGAGTCCTGGGGTGTCTTGGTGGTCAACATTGTTGTTCTTCCCATAGGGCTGTAAACCCCTTCAGCTCCTCCAGACCACCCTCCAGCTTCTCCACTGTGGACCCCACGCCCAGACCAATGGTTGGCTGCTAGCATCTGCCTCTGTATTTGTAAGGATCTGGCAGCCCCCCTCAGGAGACAACCATGGCATGCTCCTTTTGGTATGCACTTCTTGTTGTTCATAGTAGTGTCGGGGTTTACTGACTGTTTATAGGATGAATCCCCAAGTAGGGCAGTTTCTGGGTGGCTTTCCTTCAGTCTCTGCTCCACACTTTGTCTCTTTTATTGCTCCTGTGAGTATTTTGTTTCCTTTCTCAGAGGAACCAAAGCGCCCTCATTTAAGTCCTCCTTCTTCTTGAGCTTCTTGTGCTGGGTGAGTTGTAACTTGTTTATTTTGAGCTTTTGGGATAACATCCACTTATCAGTGAGTACATACCCTGTGCGTTCTTTTGTGATTGGGTTACCTCGCTCAGGATGACACTGTCTAGTTTATTTTTTGTATTATCATTTTGTCTTCAAGGCCAACCTGTGTTTTAGTCACATTAGGGTAAAATTGGCTTTGCCAGTCTTTGTAAAAAAGAAATGGAAATTTATTGAACATCTAAATGTGTTTCCTTTTGTGGGACAAATATAACCAGAAAGATCATTTTGCCTACTGAAAGCATGAGTGTCAGATGCTGCAAACATCACGAGTCATATTGGACATTTCAACTGTGTCTATAAGGAACGTCAACATGCAAAGGTTGGAGTTGAGTCACTCACATAATAAATGCTTGATGAGCACCTATGACACAGGACAGGATACACCTGTCAAGAGCACGTAGGTGGGGGCTGGAGGGTGGCCTGGAAGTTAAGAATTTATACTGCTTTTGTAGAGGACTTTTCAGTTTTCAGGACCTAAGTTGGAAGGCTCACAATCTTTTATCACTCCAGTTCCAGTGTTTCTGATGCCCTCTTCTGATCTCTGCAGGCACTTGCACTCATGTGCAAATACCCACATATACACATGCACATAATTAAAAATAAAATAATACGTCTTTAAAAGAGAGTTTTACTGACTGAGCTCACCCATCTTACAACTGTGCATCTTTATAATAAGATGTTAGAAACTCAGTGTCAACTCCATGTCTAATTCTTACTCTTGCTATTTTCACCACATCTACAACTATTACCTCCACTGAAGTTTGGACTCCCCCCTGCCCTCGGCATGCATCAGATTTGAAGTCAATTTTTTTCAAAATCCTCATAGTGTTTGCTATCTTGAGTATCTCTCATGAACATTGAATTAAGCACCACTCATGAATCATGAATGGTATTAATGCCATCCAGAATGATAAACTCTTCCCAGAAGATTTTCAATAGAGATTTCCTAGATCCATTAGAGGAATCACAACCTTTTGCACCCATAGCCTTATAAAAGACTTACATAATAAATTTTGATACTCAGAATGTCTTCTTGTCTCATGGGCGGCAGAATATATGTTGTCGGGTTAGGGACATGTATACAATACTAACCTCACTTCACTGTATATCTACATTGGAACTCTTGGATGAGCAGAAGTATTATCAGTGGTAATACTGTAAAAGGAATCTTCTTTTCTGAGTAGTAGGTACCAACAGTAGACTTAAAATATGCACTAAACCATGTTATAAAAAACACTCAGGTCATCCAGACTTTGATGTTCCATTTATAGAGCACAGGTAGAATAGATACAGGATTATTTTTAAGGCTGTAGGAATTAGAGAATGTTAAATAAGGGCTGACTTCAACTTCAAGTCATTAGTTCCATTCATCCCCAAATAGAGAGTCAAGCTGTTCTTTGAAGTACTATATTCAGCCATTTTATTAACCATTTTCTAGTTAAGATTCAACTTAACTAGTCATTCTTTTTAAGTCAAGAAGGTCCTAGATGATGTCTTGATCCACTGGAATTCAGACTTACACACCTCCATCACCAGTCTTAGCCAGATCTGTGTGTTCACTGCATCTCTGATACCAACATTTGATGTATCACCTGCACTTTCATGTTATAGAGACAGACTTTTTTTTCTCACCAACCAACCTATTACAGCTTCCAATTTCTCTTCTGAAGCTTCCTGACTTCCCCCAGTGATCATACAATTGGAGGGAATAGGGACATTGTTCTGTATTTGGCTTGGCCTTAAAAGAATGCTGTGGGTGGCCAGCTCATCTACCCAGACCACTGAAGCTTTCTCGATATCAGCAGCTGTTTTTTTTTTTTTTTTAATTTTAAGTCTTTCACATGTTTCTTGGAGGCCTTTAAAGACTTTTCTTTTTTGTGTACATTTTGGATATTAGTGCACATCACCATCACATTTCACTACACCCCAGTTTTTCTTCAGCTCTTCTTGAAGTTAATAATTTTTAGTTTTGATTTAAAGGGAGAGAGGTGTGCTTTAATACTTAAAGCTAATTATAGGGCTATTAATTATCCAGATAACATGATGTTTTTCCCCACTTTAGGGAAAGGGGACACTGAGGAAAAACCAGGTGATGTGAGGCAGGGACCCAGACAAGACCCAGACAACTTTTCTCAGCTTGCCATCTTACATAGATGAGCTTGGCGCTCCAAAACAAGTGCAGTGGTCACATCAAAGACTTAGTCACAGATTAGCATATTTTCTAGAATAACAATGACAAAAATACTATGAAAATTACCAAAATGTGACACAAAGGGAGCATACACTATTGGGAAATAGTACTGATAGACATGTTTTCTGCAATATATAAAACCCTTAATACTGTGATATGCACAAAAGCAATTTGCCTCAAGTCAAGACAGACCTCTATCTGAAAGAGAGAGATTCAGGGGCAGATCTGAAGAAAGAATGATTGTGAATTTTCCAAAATTACATATAAGCATTTTGCCATAGATCCAGGAAGCTCAGAGAACAGAAAACAGGATAAATACCAAAAATATCTCATCTGAGGCATATCAAATTCAAATAGAAAAAGCAACCTCTGATCTCCAAAGATAGAAAACATCTTGATTGAAGCTAGACACTAAAAAACAAACAAACAAACAAACAAACAAACAAGATCAAACCAGACCAGACCAGATCAAACCAAACCAAACCAAACATAAACCCCTTCATACTCCTCAGGTCATCTCTAGAGAAGGGAGGAGAGGAGATAGTTGTCCCACTTTTTAGGAACTGTAGAAAGAAAAAGGTATTTGGATAAAATATTTGAAGTGTTGGGGTTGGTGGGGAGACAGTGAAATTATCTTTTAATATCAAAGGAGAAATAAAAGATATTGTTAGACAAACTAGGAGAATTTGTGGCCATTTGATCTATTTTATAAGAAATGGTAAAATAAAGTCACCAGAAGAGGAAACAAATTTAGATAAGGAACTTGAACATAATCAAGTAAAAGTATTACAAAATAAATTTAAATAACATAATTTTGAAAAAATTCTTATTAAGTTTTCAAAATTCATTTTTAAAGATTCATATATATGATTATATATAAAGATTCATATATATGTATATATATATATATATATATATATATATATATATTCTATCTTTGTGATATATACTCTATCTTTGTGTGTACCTGCATTCTAGAAGAGGGCTTCAGATCCCATTATAAATGGTTGGTGAGCCAACATGGGTTAGTGGGAACTGAATTTTGGACCTCTGATAGAACAGCCAGAGTTCATAACCACTGAGCCATGTATAGCCTGAAAATTTCTTATTTTTAGTTGATCAAACAGATGATGGTATGTTCAAATTAGGTCAACAAATTAGTTCAACAGTGTGTTCAGAAATTTTATCTCATAAATATGTTCAGTGGATGATAGTGTTGGAAGGGACAGAAGGAAAAACAAGATGTTAGGAGTCATTTGAACTATTTGAAAGAGGGTGTGGACCAGATGTAAATGTATCCTAAAGATTCAAGGAGAGCAGCTGTAAAAAGCTCTTAAAAAGAAGTCAATATAGTAAGATAGGAGGAAACACAAACTTGTATAAAATGCTCAGTTAGCAAGAGAAGGCAAAAACAGTACAAAACAAAAACAAATGCAGGAGCAACAAAATCCCAGTAACCAGCACAAGGACAGAAAGTAAACAGAGACATTGGTGGGTATTAATCTAATTAGTTACCTTCTCCTTGCTGTAATGAAATGCCTGACCCTTTAAAGAAGGGGTTCTTTGTTCTCACAGCTCAAGAGAATATGGTTAGAAATGGTGGGGAAGTCATGGAGACAAGAGCTTGTGGAGGCAGCTGGTCATAATGTGTGTAGTACTGACTATAGAGGAAGATGAAAGGAAGGCTATGCTTTTCTTTTCTTCTCCTTTTTATTCCATCTGGATTCAGACATTATGATAGTCCCACTTACCTTCAAGGTAAGTCTCTTCCTCAGTTAAACCCCTCCAGAAACACTCAAATGGATACCATGAGAGTATTCTACCCAGAAGTTTGTCTTCTATGTGATTCCAAATCCGGTCAAGTTGACAATGAAGACTAACAGGTACATAACCTAAATCAATAATCACCTTAAACATCAACAGTTTAGATTTATAAACTGAGAGACAGTAGAGTTGAGTGGTTGAAAAACAACAAGATTCAATTGTAGGTTTGCTAAAGGAACCAATTTTAAATGGAAAGAAGCAGATGAAAAATGAAGGGGGGTGGCAGCTGGAGAGATGGCTCAGTGGTTAAGAGCACTTACTGTTCTTCCAAAGGTCCTGAGTTCAAATCTCAGCAACCACATCTGTAATGAGATCTGTTGCCCTCTTCTGGAGTGTCTGAGGACAGCTACAGTGTACTTACATATAATAAATAAATCTTAAAAGGGCTGGTGAGGTGGTTCAGCAGGTAAGAGCACTGACTGCTCCTCAAAGGTCCTGAGTTCAAATACCAACAACCACAGGGTAACTCACAACCATCTGTAATGAGATCTGACACCTTCTTCTGGTGTGTCTAAAGTCAGCTATAGTGCACTTATATATAATAATAAATAAATCTTCGGGCCAGAGCAAGCAGGGCTTGAGCAAGCAAGGTTAACTGGAGCGAGTGGACTGACCAGAGAGTGCAGGGTTGACGGGAGCGAACAGAGTCCTAAATTCAATTCCCAGCAGCCTCATGAAGGCTCCCTCTGTATAGCTACAGTATCCTCATATACATAGAATAAATAAATAACTCTTAAAAAAAGAAAAGTGAAGGGATAGAGGAAAAAATACCACATGAAATAGAAACCAAAAAATGTTGTCTGGAAGTAGAGAAGCCCTTTTGAGGTCCTAGCATGCAAACTTCCTTGGGTCTTAGATAATTCCTCATGTACTGCATCCCCAGACTTTGTGTTTCCATCCTTGCTATGTTATAAAAAGAAACATCTAGTGTGTTTGGGGTAACCAACTACACAGCCTTAACCATTGTTAGTGGATATTGCAGGAAAAATGTATCAACTCTTTCAGAAGTTTCACGTTTTATTTAATCTCATAACAATATTTTTAATTCAAAGAAACTGAGACTCAGAAATAAAATATGTAGCCTAAGATTATTTGGCTATACATTATATAGAGGAGCTTGGTTCTTGACCCAGTCTTTGAATTTGTGCACCCTGGGTAAGAATGGCCATCACTATGGGGTTGGCATTACTTCTTAGCTCATTAGCATGTTTGTGGTAGAAGTGGTTAATGAAGATCGGGATAATTAATTGTTGTTGTTGCTTTTGTATTTTTCTTCTTTTTGAGACAGGTTCTCACTAGGTAGCCCTGGTTGGCCTAGAACCTGATATGCAGCCCACATTGGCCTTGAACTCAAGAGATCCAGCTGCCTTCTCAGTTAAGTTCTGGGATGAAGGCCTACTCATAAATACTTCTTCAACATAACTGTAAGTGAACATGAATTCGTGCTTGTATTTGGGATTGAAAGTTTTAAGAAGTGAGAAAGGACATAGCTTTTCCTCCCACCTGCCCCCAAAGCAAAAGCCAAGAAGAGACTAAGAATATTCACTTGGCCTCTATGCTTGCTTGTCAAGCACAGAACTCCAGTTGAAATAAAATAAAAAAAGCAATGAAAAATAAATCTGTAAAAAAACTTTTATTTCAAGGTTGGAGAGATGGCTCAGCTGTTAAGAGGACTGACTGCTCTTCCTTAGGACTTGGGTTCAAATCCCAACATCTATGTGGCAGCTCACTACAGGTTCTAATTACAGTCCCTGGCCATCTGGTACCCTCTTCTGGTCAGCATGGATATAACATGTTACATGATGCACAGACATACATGCATCCACACTTAATAAATAAATGTTTAGAAAATAAAAAACAAACCTTTTATTTTACTCCCTTGTGAATCTGGTTACCAAGATGTCATGATGCTAAACTCAAGAAATGTGTAATTGGGAAAGAACTAGGGAGGTTGGATCAGAGCGAGGGAGTGCACTTACTCAGGGAGAAACATCTTGAAGGCTCATAAAAAAGAAAGATTACAGGCTGTATTTATGTGCTCCTTGTCAGAGATGGATAACCCTAAATGGCTTTGCTCTATGAAGCTGTCCTGTAGAGGTTTCTGGAATATATTAAATTCAAGATCATGAAGATCATGGTGTTTTGTTTTTGTTTTGACAATTACCTTTGTTTTAAATTGAGAAAATCACCTGTGATTTTCAGGGAACATCATTTGTTCATGCTTCACCCTCACTTTATTTATCCACTATAATGTTGAGATAAAGGGCTTTGGGGAGACCAGAATTGAGGTTTCCCTTTGTCTCTACGATGAAAAAAAATGCAATCTCAATCTAAAAGTCCCACACTAGAAGTTACAATTGGTATCTATGCATGCAGTTTCAGGTGAGCTCATTTTTTAAGTTGTTGTCCACAGTTCACAATTTACACCAGGGTTATTCTTCTCATAAATTTACTTCAGGTACATGGATGTAGTGATTTTCCCCATTGTTGCAATTATGAAGCTGCAACTGATAAAAATAACTTGAAGGAAGAACTTATGTTGGCTCTTGTTGGGAGGTGTAATTTATTAAAGCAGGGGAGGCATTCTAAATTTATTTTATTTAACATTTATCTTATTTGGATTTCTAAGTGTATCTATCCAAGATTAAGACAAAAAAATCTTTGCTTGGGGAGAATGCTCTTCTTGTGTTCCTTTGGTTCCATGTTCTACTTTTGGAGGTGACCCATAGTCGACTATCTTCTGAAGCATAAGCTTTCTGAAGAAGTACACAGGCAGTGTACTTCAGATGGTGACCCAGACTTGGGTCACAAATCCCTGAAGGTTCCCTATCTCAATGTCACCAGGGCTGCTGGAGGGGCTATGGGCCTTACCTCAGATGGAGGTAGAGCTGGGGTTGAAGTCTTCATGCAGTTCCTACAGGGATAGTGATTTGGGGCTGTAGTTTTGGTATGCTGCCTTTCTCAGGTGGCCATGGGAAGAACTGTAAGCAAGTTCTCTCCCTGGGAAGGAGTACCCCAGAAATGGACGAAGGCTTGCACACTACCTTAGACTGGATTTCCAGCAGGGGTTGAAACCTTGGTATGGCTCTTACCTCAGATGGTCACAGAGTTTGTGTTTACCCCTCAGATGGCTGCCCAGGAGTTGGAGCTTCAGTTGAAGTAGAGGTGAGTCTACCTCAGGTGGAGTTGGAGCTGGGTGTTAAGGATGAAGTCCCAGGCACTGGCTGCTGACCCTGAAGTCTTGATAATCCTTTCCTAGTATAGCAACCGGAAGTTGGGGAATGAAGTTCAGGGACTCAGAGCGATGCATGGCAATCTCAGTGTCCTCCTACCTCAGATGACTGTAGGACTGCTTGGTGAGTTTCCTACCTCTCCAGTGTCAGATGTGGAGGTCTCACCCTACCTCGATACCCCAGGGAATCTGAGCGAAAGTCTTGGTGTGTCCTTTCCTTAGATGGTAGAAGGGTGTTGAAGCTGCGGGAGAAGCAGGTCCCTGCCTCAGATGAAGGTGGAGTTGGTGCTGAACTCTCAGGGCATTCTGTTCTTTGGATAGTGCTTGGAATTAGGGAGGGTTGATGGTAAAGTTCTCTACTTCAGATGGTGACTGGCGTTGGTGCTGAAATATGGGCAGGCTCCAGGCCTCAGATGCTACATGGAGTTGCAGAAACAGGCGGGAGTCTAAGCTGTCTTCACACCAGTAGTTGAGGTTCAAAACGTTTTTTTTTTTTAAAGGTATACCAAATTATTTGAAATTTACTTTTATTATTTTAACTGTGTATCTCTCTGTAAGTGCAGGTCTGACAGAGGTCAGAGATGTCAGGTTCCCCTGGAGCTGGTTGTGAGGCATCTGATGTGGGTACTAGGAGTTAAACTCAGGACCTCTGGAAGAACAGACCACTGAAGCATCCCTCCAGCCCTAAAGAGATAACAAATTATAAAACACTATGAATAGACTTCATACATTGATCTTGAAAGGCAAGCAGACATGCTTTGCTCATATATCTTCAGATTTTGTGATGGGTCAAAGGTTACATGGAGAAGAACAAGGATGGGTTCAGGATGGCTATTCCCTACTCAAATATCAACTTCTGAGCTGTATCTCCATCAACAAAGAGTTTTCCTAAAAGTAATTATTTAGATGATTACATACTAAACTGGTGATTCTCAACCTTCCTAATGCTATGACCTTTAATATAGTTTCTCATGTTGTGGTGACCCCCAACCATAAAATTATTTTTGTTGCTACTTTATAAGTGTAATTTTGCTGCTGTTATGAATAGTAACATAGATACCTGCTATGCAGAATATCTGATATATGGCCTCCAAGGGAGTCACAGACTACAAAGTTGACTGTAATTTTGCTACTGTTATGAATAGAAATGCAAATATCTGATATACAGTATATCTGATATGTGGTCAGACACCGAAGGGATCATGACCCACAGGTTGAAAACAGCTACACTAAACAATATTTAATCTCTAGTCTTGACACAATGTCAACTAAAAATTTATTTTGTTCAAATTCACCATAATTAGGTCAAATGACTGAGAATCTAATTATATATAGTGACATCTCATTAATACCATTCTGCTGGCTTGCACCATTGGGTGTCAGTAAGGAGAACATAAGTACTGACTGGACTTATATTGCTCCTGTAATAATTCAGAGGGTTATTACCAAACACCTTAAGACATTTTCCTTCTTGACAGACTTAGTAATTAACCAAATATCATCCCACTTTGCAGACTAGGAAGCCAAAGTATTAGGTGTCATGGTTCACCTCTGTTAATGGACATAATTAGTGGTGAACTAAATTAGTCCAGAGCTAAGAATCCTAGACTCTGCTTTCTGCTCCAAAGCTCTTTGGCTTTATGTCATAGGGCATGTGCAGTACAGATCAGGTGTAGGTAGGGGTGAGAAGGGTGCAAAAGGTCTGAGGACTCAGTGCTGCTTTCCTTGCACTCCTCCCCCTGAAATGCCTCTGCACATATGGTGAAGAGAGTTTAGACTGATGGCAGAACTAAAGGCTAAGAAATGTTTTTAGTGACTCACAAGGAATGGTATTAATTATGCTTGATGTGAAAGGTATGCACTATTTTTTAGTCTCATTACTATCTTGTACTTTTGCACCAATTTGATTTATTTTTGCTATGAATCATTTTCACTTAATTTAGGGACAAGGTTGCAATTACTCATATTGCTTTATTTCATAAAGTTACTTTCAAATTTATTTACTTATGCTTTTGGACTCATTGGCATTTGTCTATTAGATTTTAACTAGTTAAATTTATCTGATGGAGTTATTTTCCTAGAAGCAGGCAACTTAACTACTACATTGCCAGGAAACAGAACACAAAAAACTAGATAAAGATTTTTTGAATGAATAAACAAATGGTAATCTTAAATTATGTTTTATAAATTCCAATTTTCTTTCTTAGAATCTCAATGCTTCTATATTAAGTTTTTACATTTGGTTTTATGTAGTTCATCTTTGTTGTTTGAGCTCCATACTCACCTAGAATCTTTCAATTCTAAGTAAATGATTTGACTTAAATCACTTTCTTCTAGTCTCTAAAAGTAGTAACACAAACCATAGTTCTAACTAATCCATTGTAATCTAGATGTTGGAATTTATGTGTGAAATATTATGGTATTTATAACATGAAGATCCAAGTCATAGGCTTATTTATTTAGTTTACCAATGATCTTTTAGTTCTTAAAACAGGCCCTTGGGGATTGTTAATGCAAAGCAGGTTGTTTCAGGTTCACTAGTGAGCATGCTACTATTATTTATTTTAGAACACTGTTAGATAAGCAATTTTAATACTAATCCCTTGGTAATCCAAAGGATTTACATTAACTACTGATGGAACTGGCTGCCTTTGTTATATTCTGGATAATAATTCTTGATATTTAACAGAAATAGTCAGAGGAGGCTGTGCCTAGCCTGTTATCTCTCCTTATCGCCAGGTCAATTTATAGGCAAAACAGAAGTAACTCTATAGTATTATCAGCCTAGGATTGGTGGTATCTGTCTTGGCTCATGTTGGGGTTTGTATAGAATGTTGAGGTTCGTATAGAATGAGCTGAGAAGCACACCATTCATCTGCCCTCATGTGGTTAAGCTGCCTGGGAGCCTATCTGGTCTCTGTTCAAAGCTCTCTTAGTAGAAAGTCCATTTTTTCACTTATTCCTTTATTAAACAAATATCTACTGGACATCTGATATATGACAGACACTATTCTTGGGCTTTGAATTATATCAGTGAATAGGCAAAGAAATTTGAGCTCAGTGACACACATGAAAAACATGCAAAAATGGACAACATGTTCTTAAAATATGACAAAAGCTGCAGAGTGAAAAAACCCACAGCAAGAGACTGTGCTGAGGGGTTCTATTTTTAAATCATGCCATCACCAGGGGCCTTATTGGAAAAGGTGACATTTGAGTAAAACCATGAATAGGTGGGGGAGTGAGTCACTGAGTTAATTTTTAGTAATTGTCCTCATTAAGTGGTTATTGATTTGGAAGAATCATTTAGCTTTTAGCCAATTTAGAATATATATATATATATATATATATATATATATATATATATATATATATATATATATAACATTTTTCAGGATGATGAAAATGCCTAATAAAATTTTCCAGATGCAGCTCAAAGCTTTAGTGACATGTGGAGATTTACATCCTGCCAGAGGCTTCTGGAAACTGTCTTTGGAACAATGTGTCACTAAAAAGAAGGCGTCTCCTTACCCGTGTGTGAGGGAAAGTTGGAACATCCAGTTAAATACAATAGTGTTCTTCAAAGCTTTTTTTTTTTTTTTTTTTTTTTTTTTAATGCTCACTTAATCTTTGACAAAGGAGTGGAAAACATCCAGTGAAAAAAGATAGCCTTTTCAACAAATGGTGCTGGTTCAACTGGAGGTCAGCATGCAGAAGAATGTGAATTGATCCATTCTTATCCCCTAGTACTAATCTCCTCATACTTATCCCCTCAACTCCAAGTGGATCAAGGACCTCCACATAAAACCAGACATACTGAAACTAATAGAAAAGAAACTGGGGAAGACCCTTGAGGACATGGGCACAGGGGAAAAGTTCCTGAACAGAACACCAATATCTTATGCTCTAAGATCAAGAATTGACAAATGGGACCTCATAAAATTACAAAGTTTCTGTAAGGCAAAGGACACTGTCAAAAGAACAAAACGGCAACCAACAAATTGGGAAAAGATCTTCACCAACCCTAAATCCAACAGAGGTCTAATATCCAATATATACAAAGAACTCAAGAAGTTAGACCCCAGGGAACCAAATAACCCTATTAAAAATGGGTTACAGAGCTAAACAAGAATTTTCACCTGAAGAAATTTGGATGGCCGAGAAGCACCTTAAGAAATGTTCAACATAATTAGTCATTAGGGAAATGTAAATCAAAACAACCCTGAGATTTCACCTCACACCAGTCCAAATGGCTAAGGTTAAAAACTCAGGAGACAACAGGTGTTGGCAAGGATGTGGAGAAAGAGGAACACTCCTCCACTGCTGGTGGATTGCCAGATGGTACAACTACTCTGGAAATCAGTCTGGTGGTTCCTCAGAAAACTGGGCATGACACTTCTAGAGGACCCTGTTACACCACTCCTGGGCATATACCCAGAGGATTCTCCAGCATGCAACAAGGACACATGCTCTACTATGTTCATAGCAGTATTATTTATAATAGCCAGTAGCTGGAAAGAACACAGATGTCCCTCAATGGAAGAATGGATACAGAAAATGTGGTATATTTACACAATGGAATACTACTCAGCAATTAAAAATAATGAATTCATGAAATTTTTAGGCAAATGGTTGGAGCTGGAAAATATCCTAAGTGAGGTAACCCAATCACAAAAGAATACACATGGAATGCAATCACTGAGAAGTGGATATTAATTAGCCCAGAAGCTCTGAATACTCAAGACACAACTAGCATATCAAATGATTCCCAAGAAGAAGGAAGGAGAGGGCCCTGGTCCTGGAAAGGCTTGAGCCAGCATTGTAGGGGATTACCAGGACAGAGAAATGGTAGGGGGTGATTGGGGAATGGGCAGAGGGAAGAGGGCTTATGGGACATATGGGGAGGGAGGAATGGGGAAAGGGGAAAGGGGAAAGCATTTGGAATGTAAACAAAGAATATAGAAAAAAAGATTTATTTACTTATTTTATTTATGTGACTACATTGTAGCTGTCGTCAGACACACCAGAAGAGGGCAGCAGATCTTATTTCAGACGCCTGTGAACCACCATGTGGTTGCTGGGAATTGAACTCAGGACTTCTGGAAGTCAGCACTTTTAACCAGTGAGCCATCTCCCCAGCCCCAAAGCTTTTTTTAGTGACAAAATTCCAGTGCTCATAAATTACTGGTTTCAAGGTCCATTATTTTATGAATTATTTTATTTTATTTTTTTTTTGATTTTTTGTTGGTTATTTTATTTATTTACATTTCAAATGTTGTCCCTCTTCCAGGTTTCCATTTTGCAATCTTCTTATCCCATACCCCCTACCTCTGCCTCTATGAGGGTGCTCCCCTATCCATCCACCCACTCTTGCCTCACTACCCTAGAATCTGCCTATGCTGGGTCATCTAGTCTCCACAGGACCAAGGGCTTCCCCCAACCCCATTGATGCTAGACAAGGCCATCCTCATCTATATATGCAGCTGTAGCTATGGTGTACAACCATGTGTACTCTTTGGTGTTTTTGTTTCTGGGAGCTCTGGGGGGGGGGGTCTGGTTAGCTGATATTGTTGTTCTTCCTATGGGGTGACAATCCTGTTCAGCTCCTTCAGTCCTTCCCCTGACTCTTCCACTGGGGCACTGTGCTCAGTCTGATGGTTGGCTGCAAGTATCTGCATCTGTATTGGTCAGGCTCTGGCAGAGCCTCTCAGGGGACAGCTAGACCAGGCTCCTGTCAGCAAGCACTTCTTGGCATCAGCAATAGTGTCTGGGTATGGTGTCTGCAGATGGGATGGATCCCTAGGTGGGGCAGTCTCTAAATGGCTTTTCCTTCAGTCTCTGCTCTATTCTTTGTCCTTGCATTTCCTTTAGAGAGTAATTCTGGGTCAAAACTTTTGAGATTGGTGGGTAGCCCCATCCCTCAACCGGGGGCCTTGCCTATCCACTGGAAATTGTCTCTACAAGTTCTGATTCTACCTCACACCAGGCAGAATGGCTAAAGTAAAAATCTCAGGTGACAGCAGATGTTGGGGAGGATGTGGAGAAAGAGGAACACTCCCCCATTGCTGGTGGGACTGTAAGCTGTTACAACCATTCTGGAAATCAGTCTGGTAGTTCCACAGAAAATTGGAAATAGTTCTACCTGAGGATCCAGCTATACCACTACTGGGCAAAAGATGCTCCAACATATAACAAGGATACATGTTCCACTAAATCCATAGCAGCCTTATTTATAATAGCCAGAAGCTGGAAACAACCCAGATGTCCCTCAACAGAGGAATGGGTACAGAAAATGTGGTAATTTACACAATGGAATACTACTCAGCTATTAAAAACAACGAATTAATAAAATTCACAGGCAAATGGATGGAACTGGAAAATATCATCCTGGGTTTTGTAACCCAGTCACAAAAGAACACACATGGTATGCTCTCCCTGATAAGTGGATATTAGCTCTAAAGATCAGAATGCCCATGATACAACTCGCAGACCATATGGAGCTCAGGATGCTTCAGTCCTATTTAGAAGGGGGAACAAAATACACATGGGAGGTAGAGGAAGGGAGAGGCTTGGGAAGAAGAGAGGATGGGGAGAAAAAAGGGAGGCAGGATCAGGTGTGGGAGGAGACAGGGTAGAAGTACAGAGGGTCAGAAAATTGGAGGGGTGTAGCAGTGGGGGATGGGGAGCTGGGGGTGGCCACTAGAAAGTCCCAGCTGCCAGGGAAGCAAAAGGTTCCCAGGACCCAATGGGGATGACATTAGCCAAAATATCCAACAAAGGGGAGATAGAACTTATGAATTATTTTAATTTTAACTTTTTTACTCAAACTGCCAAGTAGCCCCAATTATTTCACATAGAGGGAATAAACAACACTTCAGACATTATAAAGATGACAGCTAAGTTGGGAGATGGGTCAGTCAGCAAAGAGCTTGCTGTGAAACATGGAGATCTGAGTTCAGTTCTCATACTTCTCATAAGAAACCTGGGTGTGGTGGTGTGCATTTGCAATCCCAGTCCTGGGAAGGCAAAGGCAGGGGGCTCAACAGCCAGATAGTCTAGCTGAATAAGTGAACCCCAGGTCACTGAGAGACCCTGTCACAGAAAACAAGATCAATGGCTCTTGAGACATGACACCTGAGGTTGTTCTTTAGCTTTCTATCCCCACAGACACATATATATGCACACACGTGCACACACATACACAATTCTTTCCATAATATTGTCTGGAAGAGATGTATGACATTGTTCATATTGAACCAAGTAGGGGGGTTGGTAAGCAGGGGGAGGGGAATGGGATAGGGGTTTTTTGGAGGGGTAACAAGGAAAGGGGATAACATTTGAAATGTAAATAAAGCAAATATCTAATAAAATAAGAAAAACAAAAAAAGAGAAAGAATTGAATTAAAAGAGGTTGTCAGTATTCATCTCCACTCATCTCCACTCCTAACACTGCCTATACATTTTTTTTTTTTGAGACAGGGTTTCTCTGTATAGCCCTGGATGTCCTGGAACTCACTCTGTAGACCAGGCTGGCCTCGAACTCAGAAATCTACCTGCCTCTGCCTTCCAAGTGTTAGGATTACAGGCATGTGCCACCACTGCCCAGCTGCTTGTACATCTTTAAAAATGTTGTATTTAATTTTAACTAACTGTATGTCTGTGTCACTATATATGTGCACATGAGTGCAAATACATGTGAAGTCCAGAAGAAGGCATTGGATTCCCCAGAGCTGTAGCTCCAGGCTGTGGTTAGTGTCTGGTGTGGGTTCTGGGAACTGAACTTGTGATCTCTGGGAGAGCAGCAAGCTCTCTTAACCACTGAGCCATCTCTCTAGCTCTGCTGTGCATGTGTTTTTATGAATACATGCATATGTGTGGCAGGTGGCTTTAGGAGGATTGGTTATTAAGAATAGAGTTTTGAGCCGGGCGGTGGTGGCGCACGCCTGTAATCCCAGCACTCTTGGAGGCAGAGGCAGGCAGATTTCTGAGTTCGAGGCCAGCCTGGTCTACAGAGTGAGTTCCAGGACAGCCAGGGCTATACAGAGAAACCCTGTCTTGGAAAAAAAAAAAAGAATAGAGTTTTGTAGAAAGCTTGCAGAGAACTACATCATGTCCATTTAAGACCAATAATTTTAATTAGCTTAGGCAAATCTTATGGTAAAAATTTGTTAATTCATTAAAAACAACAACAATAATAATAATTTGACAATTCAATAGTTATCAGGTTTTAAAATCTCTCTAAAATATCTTATGAATTGCTAGTATTAATTGCGAGACTAATAATAAATACTACTTCAGATTATGTTGGTTAATTACACAAAGTTCTCTGCTGTGCCACAGTGTTTATTCTTATAAGGGCAGACAGATGATAAACAATAAGTAAAATAAATTATCTTCAGGCATGATGGCACTTGCTTTTAATCCCTCCACTCAGGAGGCAGAGGCAGGAGGATCTCTGTGAGCTTGAGGCCAGCCTGGTCTATGTAGTGTGTTTCACATCAGCCAGGGATACACAGTAAGATCCTTTTTCAAAAAATTATTTAATAGAAAATAAAATAAGTATTTATAATGAAGCTATCATAAAAGGCAGAAAAATGAAGTGACTGGCATATTTTCAACTTATCTTTAGAAAGTAGTATATATATGTGTGTGTGTGTGTATGTATGAAAATATACGATGTACATATATAAACAGACCACACAGATACAAGATACATATACAAATACCCACATATATTGGCCAACCAATACTACATATGCAGCAACAAAAAAAACCACATACATTGACAACAAAAGATGTAAACCAAACTTACATCTACAGAGAATAAAGGTCTGTGAGTCTAGTATTCATATTTGCAACTTCCCTTCTGAGTTGGATATCGTCAACAGATTGTGAACATAGTTATAAGTCCCAATCTTGACTCTGTGTACCCTTAGACACTCTGAGCCTTGACCGTTGCATCAATATGGTGATGGTAGTATCTATTTTTAATGATTATTGTGAAGACTATATAAGTCATGGCATGGAGTAAGGATTCTTCATAGTAACCACACAGGTGATGCCCATACGTATTAGACAGACAGACAGACAGACAGACACACAGACACACAGACAGGAGAAAGTTTCAAAGAATTTAGTGTGCAGGATGCTTACTCACCTGCTGACACTGAGTGGCGAATAAAGCCGAATTTCCTATATTGTGTGTTTCAAGAGCTAATCGACAAATAGGAAATCTTGTAGTGAGGAGATGTAGATGTAAAGTTAATGATTTTGCAACCAAACATACCAAAACAGAGAGAGCTTGTGTACCTTTCCCCAACTAATTAATGTCAGAACATGACATAGCTATTGTGCGTGTGATGGGCCCTGCTGTGACTGTTGGAAGAAAATACTGAACATTTTTGCTCTTGTATCTTAGGATCTCAGGACCTATATAAAAAGCTAAATTTAAGAAATTTATGTTTAGGATAGACTGATGACTTATTATTATTTTGTTTTGTTTTTTTGTTTTAAGTTCTTTTTTTTCTTTTTTTATTCGATATATTTTTTATTTACATTTCAAATGATTTCCCCTTTTCTAGCCCCCCACTCCCTGAAAGTCCCATCAGCTCCCTTCCCTCCCCCTGTTTTCCCACACACTCCTTCCCACTTCCCTGTTCTGGTTTTGCCCTATACTGCTTCACTGAGTCTTTCCAGAACAAGGGGCCACTCCTCTGTTCTTCTTGTACCTCATTTGATGTGTGGATTATGTTTTGGGTATTCCAGTTTTCTAGGTTAATATCCACTTATTAGTGAGTGCATACCATGATTCACCTTTTGAGTCTGGGTTACCTCACTTAGTATGATGTTCTCCAGCTCCATCCATTTGCTTAAGAATTTCATGAATTCATTGTTTCTAATGGCTGAATAGTACTCCATTGTATATATATATACCACATTTTTTGCATCCACTCTTCTGTTGAGGGATACCTGGGTTCTTCCCAGCTTCTGGCAATTATAAATAGGGCTGCTATGAACATAGTGGAACATGTATCCTTATTACATGCTAGGGAATACTCTGGGTATATGCCCAGGAGTGGTATAGCAGGATCTTCTGCAAGTGAGGTGCCCAGTTTTCTGAGTAACCGCCAGACTGATTTCCAGAGTGGTTGTACCAATTTGCAACCCCACCATCAGTGGAGGAGTGTTCCTCTTTCTCCACTTCCTCGCCAACACCTGCTGTCTCCTGAATTTTTAATCTTAGCCATTCTGATTGGTGTAAGGTGAAATCTCAAGGTTGTTTTGATTTACATTTCCCTAATAACTAATGAAGTTGAGCATTTTTTAAGATGCTTCTCCGCCATCTGAAGTTCTTCAGGTGAAAATTCTTTGTTTAACTCTGCACTCCATTTTTTAATAGGGTTATTTGGTTTTCTGGAGTCTAACTTCTTGAGTTCTTTATGTATATTGGATATTAGCCCTCTATCTGATGTAGGGTTGGTGAAGATCTTTTCCTTATTTGTTGGTTGCGGATTTGTCATTTTGATGGTGTCCTTTGCAAAGTTACAGAAACTTTGTAATTTTATGAGGTCCCATTTGTCAATTCTTGATCTTAGAGCATACGCTATTGGTGATCTGTTCAGAAACTTTCCCCCTGTACCAATGTCCTCAAGGGTCTTTCCCAGTTTCTTTTCTATTAGCTTCAGAGTGTCTGGCTTTATGTGGAGGTCCTTGATCCATTTGGATTTGAGCTTAGTACAAGGAGACAAGGAAGGATCAATTCCCATTCTTCTGCATGCTGACCTCCAGTTGAACCAGCACCATTTGTTGAAAAGGCTATCTTTTTTCCATTGGTTGTTTTCAGCCCCTTTGTTGAGGATCAAGTGGCCATATGTGTGTGGGTTCATTTCTGGATCTTCAATTCTGTTCCATTGATCTGCCTGCCTGTCACTGTACCAATACCATGCAGTTTTAAACACTATTGCTCTGTAGTATTGCTTGAGGTCAGGGATACTGATTCCCCCAGAATTTCTTTTGTTGTTGAGAATAGTTTTAGCTATCCTGGGTGTTTTGTTATTCCAGATGAATTTGAGAATTGCTCTAACTCTGTGAAGAATTGAGTTGGGATTTTGATGGGTATTGCATTGAATCTGTATATTGCTGTTGGCAAAATGGCCATTTTAACTATATTAATCCTGCCGATCCATGAGTATGGGAGGTTTTTCCATTTTTTGAGGTCTTCTTCCATTTCCTTCTTCATAGTCTTGAAGTTCTTGTCATACATATCTTTCACATGTTTGGTAAGAGTCACCCCAAGGTACTTTATACTGTTTGTAGCTATTGTGAAGGGGGTCATTTCCCTAATTTCTTTCTCAGCCTGCTTATCATTTGAGCATAGGAAGGCTACTGATTTGCTTGAGTTGATTTTATAACCTGCCATTTTGCTGAAGTTGTTTATCAGCTGTAGGAGTTCTCTAGTGGAGTTTTTTCGGTCACTTAGGTAGACTATCATATCATCTGCAAATAATGATAGTTTGATTTCTTCCTTTCCAATTTGTATCCCTTTGACCTCCTTATGTTGTTTAATTGCCCAAGCTAGTACCTCAAGTACAATATTGAAAAGATAAGGAGAAAGGGGGCATCCCTGTCTAGTCCCTGATTTTAGTGGGATTGCTTCAAGTTTCTCCCCATTTAGTTTGATGCTGGCTACTGGTTTGCTGTATATTGCTTTTACTATGTTTAGGTATGGGCCTTGAGTTCCTGTTCTTTCCAAGACTTTAAGCATGAAAGGATGCTGAATTTTGTCAAATGCTTTTTCAGCATCCAATGAAATGACCATGTGGTTTTTTTTCTTTGAGTTTGTTTATGTAGTGGATTGCATTGATGGATTTCCATATATTGAACTAACCTTGCATCCCTGGGATAAAGCCTACTTGATGATGGTGGATGATCGTTTTGATGTGTTCTTGGATTCGGTTGGCAAGAATTTTATTAAGTATTTTTGCATCGATGTTCAGAAGGGAAACTGGTCTGAAGTTCTCGTTCTTTGTTGGATCTTTGTGTGGTTTTGGTATCAGCGTAATTGTGGCTTCGTAGAAGGAATTGGGTAGTATTCCTTCTGTTTCTATTTTGTGTAATAGTTTGAAGAGTATTGGTGTTAGGTCTTCTTTGAAGGTCTGATAGAATTCTGCACTGAAACCATCTGGTCCTGTGCTTTTTTTTGGTTGGAAGACTTTCTATGACCCCTTCTATTTCTTTTTTTTTTTTTTTTTTTTTTTTTTTTTTTTTTATTTAAAACATCTTGTGTTTTTTTTTTTATTTGATATAATTTATTTACATTTCAAATGATTTCCCCTTTTCTAGCCCCCCCCCACTCCCCGAAAGTCCCGTAAGCCCCCTTCTCTTCCCCTGTCCTCCCTCCCACCCCTTCCCAGTTCCCCGTTCTAGTTTTGCCGAATACTGTTTCACTGAGTCTTTCCAGAACCAGGGACCACTCCTGCTTTCTTCTTGTATCTCATTTGATGTGTGGATTATGTTTTGGGTATTCCAGTTTTCTAGGTTAATAACCACTTATTAGTGAGTGCATACCATGATTCACCTTTTGAGTCTGGGTTACCTCACTTAGTATGATGTTCTCTAGCTCCATCCATTTGCCTAAGAATTTCATGAATTCATTGTTTCTAATGGCTGAATAGTACTCCATTGTGTAGATATACCACATTTTTTGTATCCACTCTTCTGTTGAGGGATACCTGGGTTCTTTCCAGCATCTGGCAATTATAAATAGGGCTGCTATGAACATAGTAGAGCATGTATCCTTATTACATGGTGGGGAATCCTCTGGGTATATGCCCAGGAGTGGTATAGCAGGATCTTCTGGAAGTGAGGTGCCCAGTTTTCGGAGGAACCGCCAGACTGCTTTCCAGAGTGGTTGTACCAATTTGCAACCCCACCAGCAGTGGAGGAGTGTTCCTCTTTCTCCGCACCCTCTCCAACACCTGCTGTCTCCTGACTTTTTAATCTTAGCCATTCTGACTGGTGTAAGATGAAATCTTAGGGTTGTTTTGATTTGCATTTCCCTAATGACTAATGAAGTGGAGCATTTTTTAAGATGCTTCTCCGCCATCCGAAGTTCTTCAGGTGAGAATTCTTTGTTTAACTCTGTACCCCATTTTTTAATAGGGTTGTTCGGTTTTCTGGAGTCTAACTTCTTGAGTTCTTTATATATATTGGATATTAGCCCTCTATCTGATGTAGGATTGGTGAAGATCTTTTCCCAATTTGTTGGTTGCCGATCTGTCCTCTTGATGGTGTCCTTTGCCTTACAGAAACTCTGTAACCTTATGAGGTCCCATTTGTCAATTCTTGCTCTTAGAGCATACGCTATTGGTGTTCTGTTCAGAAACTTTCTCCCTGTACCGATGTCCTCAAGGGTCTTCCCCAGTTTCTTTTCTATTAGCTTCAGAGTGTCTGGCTTTATGTGGAGGTCCTTGATCCATTTGGATTTGAGCTTAGTACAAGGAGACAAGGATGGATCAATTCGCATTCTTCTACATGCTGACCTCCAGTTGAACCAGCACCATTTGTTGAAAAGGCTATCTTTTTTCCATTGGATGTTTTCAGCCTCTTTGTCGAGGATCAAGTGGCCATAGGTGTGTGGGTTCATTTCTGGATCTTCAATCCTGTTCCATTGATCCTCCTGCCTGTCACTGTACCAATACCATGCAGTTTTTAACACTATTGCTCTGTAGTATTGCTTGAGGTCAGGGATACTGATTCCCCCAGATTTTCTTTTGTTGCTGAGAATAGTTTTAGCTATCCTGGGTTTTTTGTTGTTCCAGATGAATTTGATAATTGCTCTTTCTAACTCTGTGAAGAATTGAGTTGGGATTTTGATGGGTATTGCATTGAATCTGTATAGTGCTTTAGGCAAAATGGCCATTTTAACTATATTGATTCTACCGATCCATGAGCATGGGAGGTTTTCCCATTTTTTGAGGTCTTCTTCCATTTCCTTCTTCAGAGTCTTGAAGTTCTTGCCATACAGATCTTTCGCATGTTTGGTAAGAGTCACCCCAAGATACTTTATACTGTTTGTGGCTATTGTGAAGGGGGTCATTTCCCTAATTTCTTTCTCAGCCTGCTTATCCTTTGAGTATAGGAAGGCCACTGATTTGCTTGAGTTGATTTTGTAACCTGCCACTTTGCTGAAGTTGTTTATCAGCTGTAGGAGCTCTCTAGTGGAGTTCTTTGGGTCACTTAGGTAGACGATCATGTCGTCTGCAAATAATGATAGTTTGACTTCCTCCTTTCCAATTTGTATCCCTTTGACCTCCTTATGTTGTCGAATTGCCCGAGCTAGTACCTCAAGTACAATATTGAAAAGATAAGGAGAAAGGGGGCAGCCTTGTCTGGTCCCTGATTTCAGTGGGATTGCTTCAAGTTTCTCTCCGTTTAGTTTGATGCTGGCTACCGGTTTGCTGTATATTGCTTTTACTATGTTTAGGTATGGGCCTTGAATTCCTGTTCTCTCCAAGACTTTAAGCATGAAAGGATGCTGAATTTTGTCAAATGCTTTTTCAGCATCCAATGAAATGACCATGTGGTTTTGTTCTTTGAGTTTGTTTATGTAGTGGATTGTATTGATGGATTTCCGTATATTGAACCAACCCTGCATTCCCGGGATAAAGCCTACTTGATCATGGTGGATGATCGTTTTGATGTGTCCTTGGATTCGGTTGGCAAGAATTTTGTTGAGTATTTTTGCATCGATGTTCATAAGGGAAATTGGTCTGAAGTTCTCTTTCTTTGTTGGATCTTTGTGTGGCTTTGGTATCAGCGTAATTGTGGCTTCGTAGAAGGAATTGGGTAGTGTTCCTTCTGTTTCTATTTTGTGGAATAGTTTGAAGAGTATTGGTGTTAACTCTTCTTTGAAGGTCTGGTAGAATTCTGCACTGAAACCATCTGGTCCTGTGCTTTTTTTGGTTGGAAGACTTTCTATGACTCCTTCTATTTCTTTAGGCTTTATGGGACTGTTTAGATGGTCTAGTTGGTCCTGATTTAATTTTGGTATTTGGTATCTGTCAAGGAAATTGTCCATTTCCTCCAGATTCTCCAGTTGTGTTGAGTACAGGCTCTTGTAGTAGGATCTGATGATTTTTTGGATTTCCTCAGTTTCCGTTGTTATGTCTCCCTTTTCATTTCTAAGTTTGTTAATTTGGATACTTTCTCTGTGCCCTTTGGTCAGTCTGGCTAAGGGTTTATCTATCTTGTTGATTTTCTCAAAGAACCAGCTCCTAGTTTTGTTGATTTTTTGTATGGTTCTCTTTGTTTCTACTTGATTGATTTCGGCCCTGAGTTTGATGATTTCCTGCCTTCTACTCCTCCTGGGTGAAATAGCTTCTTTTTGTTCTAGGGCTTTCAGGTGTGTCATTAAGTTGGTAATGTATGCTCTCTCCATTTTCTTTTTGGAGGCACTCAGGGCTATGAGTTTTCCTCTTAGCACTGCTTTCATTGTGTCCCATAGATTTGGGTATGTTGTGTTTTCATTTTCATTGTGTTCTAAAAAGTCTTTAATTTCTTTCTTTATTTCTTCCTTGACCAAGGTGTCATTGAGTAGAGTATTGTTCAATTTCCACGTGTATGTGGGTTTTCTGTTGTTTCTGTTGCTATTGAAGACCACTTTTATTCCATAGTGATCAGACAGGAGGCATGGGATTAGTTCTATCTTTTTATATTTGTTGAGGTCTGTCTTGTGACCAATTATATGGTCGATTTTGGAGAAGGTACCATGAGGTGCTGAAAAAAAGGTATATTCTTTTGTTTTAGGATAGAATGTTCTATATATATCAGTTAAATCTAATTGGTCCAAAGCTTCAATTAGTTTCATTGTGTCCTTGTTTAGTTTCTGTTTTCCTGATCGGTCCCTTGAGGAAAGTGCAGTGTTGAAGTCACCCACAATTATTGTGTTAGGTGCAATGTGTGCTTTGAGTTTTAATAAAGTTTCTTTTATGAAAGAGGGTGCCCTTGCATTTGGAGCATAGATGTTCAGGATTGAGAGTTCTTCTTGTTGTATTTTTCCTTTGACCAGCAAGAAGTGTCCCTCAGAGTCTCTTTTGATGACTTTGGGTTGAAAGTCAATTTTATCTGATATTAAAATGGCTACTCCAGCTTGTTTCCTGAGACCATTTGCTTGTAAAATTGTCTTCCAGCCTTTTACTCTAAGGTAGTGTTTGTCTTTGACCCTGAGGTGTGTTTCCTGTAAGCAGCAAAATGTAGGGTCCTGTTTACGTATCCAGTCAGTTAGTCTGTGTCTTTTTATTGGGGCATTGAGTCCATTGATGTTAAGAGATATTAAGGAATAGTGATTGTTACTTCCTATCATTTTTGACGTTATTTTTTAAATTTGATTGCTTAACTTCTTTTGGGTTTGATGAAAGGTTACTATCTTGCTTTTTTCAGGGTGGAGTTTCCCTCCTTGTATTGGTGTTGTCCTCCTATTATCCTTTTTAGGGCTGGGTTTGTGGATAGATATTGGGTGAACTTGGTTTTGTCGTGAAATATCTTAGTTTCTCCATCTATGGTGATTGAGAGTTTTGCTGGATATAGTAGTTTTGGTTGGCATTTGTGTTCTCTTAGAATCTGCATGAGATCTGCCCAGGACCTTCTAGCCTTCATAGTCTCAGGTGAAAAGTCTGCTGTGATTCTGATAGGTCTTCCTTTATATGTTACTTGGCCTTTTTCTCTTACTGCCTTTAGTATTCTTTCTTTGTTTAGAACATTTGGTGTTTTGATTATTATGTGACGGGAAGTATTTCTGTTCTGGTCCAGTCTGTTTGGAGTTCTGTAGGCTTCTTGTATATTCATGGGCATCTCTCTCTTTAGGTTAGGGAAGTTTTCTTCCATAATTTTATTGAAGATATTTGCTGGCCCTTTAAGTTGTAAATCTTCACTCTCATCTATGCCTATAATCCTTAGGTTTGGTCTTCTCATTGTGTCCTGGATTTCCTGGATATTTTGGGTTACAAGCTTTTTGCACTTTGCATTTTCTTTAACTGTTGAGTCCATGGTTTCTATGGAATCTTCAGCATCTGAGATTCTTTCTTCTATCTCTTGTATTCTGTTGTTGATATTTGCATCTCTGTCCCCTGATTTCTTCCCAAGGCTTTCTATCTCCAAAGTTGTCTCCCTTTGAGTTTTCTTAGTTGTTTCTACTTCTGATTTTAGATCCTGGATGGTTTTGCTTAGCTCCTTCCCTTGCATGTTTGTGTTTTCCTGTAATTCTTTAAGAGATTTTTGTGTTTCCTCTTTCATGAGCTCAGCCTGTTGACCAAAGTTCTCCTGTATTTCTTTAAGAGATTTTTGTATTTCGTCTTTCATGACCTCAGCCTGTTGAGCAAAGTTCTCCTGTATTTCTTTAAGTGTTTTTTGCATTTCCTCCTTGTTGGCTTTTGTATTCTCCTGGATTTCTTTCAATGATTTTTGTGTTTCCCTTGCAAGGGCTTCTAACTTTTGATCCATTTTCTCCTGAATGTCCTTCATGTGTTCCTGTACCAGCATCATGACCAGTGATTTTAAATCCAAATCTTGTTTTACTGGTGTGATGGGGTATCCAGGACTTGCTGGTAGAGGAGAATTTGGTTCAGATGTTGCCATATTGCCTTGATTTCTGTTAGTGACGTTTCTGCGTTTGCCTTTTGCCATCTAGCTCTCACTGGTGTTACTTGGTCTTGTCAGTGCTGGACTCACCAGTGCAAGCTGCCCCTTCCCCGTTGGCCTCTGGTGCACAGCTTACACTCTGCACTGCCTGTAGACAGGGTGCTGTTGTCCAGGCTGTTCAGATCCCGAAGCAGGCACCTGAAGGCTCCCGCTGGGGCCCGCAGGATTTATTGGAGCACACCGACTTCTCCCAGCTGGCCGCCCGGAAGCCCCCACTAGCCTCTTGAGGGACCTGGAGATGTGGCGGCCACCCAGGCTGATCTGAAGCGGAGAGAGTTGAGCTGGGGGCTTCTGCCTGAGGCCTTGCCCCAGATTGTGTCTGTGGACCAGGTGGAACCCGTGTGCACCCCCAGGGAGCTCCGAAGGTGAATGTTGCTGTGACCTCCCCTGTGCTCCGCTCACTCCGCTGGGCAGCCGATTTCCCCAACCGGGCTGGCGCACACTAGGTTAGCCTTGTCGCCCGGGCCCTGAGTCCAGGCAAACGCCTGGGAGGCCAAGGTCCGAGCAAAGTTCCCCTAGGGCTATGTCTGTTATTTGGGTCCGCCAGGTGACCCGGATGGCGGGCGTGCACGTCCGCGCTCCCCGAAAGCACCGGGAGAGTCTGTTGTGCTAATAACCTCCTGGGCGGGTTGACACACAGATGGCCCACCAAGCCGCCCAGTTCTTGGGGTCAGTCCTGTGCCTTTTGGGGCCTAGACCCCCGTTTTGTTACTTGTTAGCAGTCTCTGCCCTCCCGAGCACTCTGGCTCCTGTAGGCAAAATGGCGGCGCGTGCACTGGCCGGGGCAAAAAAAAAAAACTCCTGGCTGGGTTGGCGCCCCGATGGCCACTCGAACAGCCCAGGGCCTGGGTGCAGGCCAACGCCCGTCTGGCTCAGACCCCTGCGGTGTTGGGCCTAGGATTATGTTTGTGTACCTCAGTCTGACCGATCTCTGGAGCCCGGGATCAAGATGGCGGTGAGTCTCTCCTGACTGGCGGGCAGCCGAGTTCTGAAGTGGCTTCCGTGCAGCGAAAGGCTCCGCAGAACCGCAGTTGCTTGCTGCCCGGCTGGTCAGCGAAGGTCAGTGGTCGTGGGCGCAGGGCCTAACTGGACCCTGTGTCGCCTTGGTTCCACCGCTGATGGCCCTTCAGCTGGAGCAGCCACTGCTACCGCCGCCGCCGCCGCCGCCGCCCCCCCTTCTATTTCTTTAGGGGTTATGGGACTGTTTAGATGATCTATTTGGTCCTGATTTAATTTTGGTAGTTGGTATCTTTCAAGGAAATTGTCCATTTCCTCCAGATTCTCCAGTTGTGTTGAGTATAGGCTTTTGTAGTAGGATCTGATGATTTTTTGGATTTCCTCAGTTTCTGTTGTTATATCCCCTTTTTCATTTCTAATTTTGTTAATTTGGATACTTTCTCTGTGCCCTTTGGTCAGTCTGGCTAAGGGTTTATCTATCTCGTTAATTTTCTCAAAGAACCAGCTCCTGGATTCCTTGATTCTTTTTATAGTTCTCTTTGTTTCCACTTGACTGATTTCAGCCCTGAGTTTGATGATTTCCTGTCTTCTACTCCTCCTGGGGGAATTGGCTTCTTTTTGTTCCAGGGCTTTCAGGTGTGTCATTAAGCTGCTAGTGTATGCTCTCTCCATTTTCTTTTTGGAGGCACTCAGGGCTATGAGTTTTCCTCTTAGCACTGTTTTCATTGTGTCCCAAAGATTTGGGTATGTTGTGCCTTCATTTCCATTAAATTTTAAAAAGTCTCTGATTTCTTTCTTTATTTCTTCTTTGGCCAAGGTGTCATTGAGTAGACTATTGTTCAGGCTCCATGTGTATGTGGGCTTTCTGTTGTTTTTGTTGCTATTGAAAACCACTCTTACACCATAGTGATCTGATAGGAGGCATGGGATTAGTTCGATCTTCTTGTATTTGTTGAGGTCTGTCTTGTGACCAATTATATGGTCAATTTTGGAGAAGGTACCATGAGGTGCTGAGAAAAAGGTATATTCTTTTGCTTTAGGGTGAAATGTTCTATAAATATCAGTCAAATCCAATTGGTCCAAAGCTTCAATTAGTTTTACTGTGTCCCTGTTTAGTTTCTGTTTTCTTGATCAGTCCATTGAGGAGAGTAGAGTGTTGAAGTCCCCCACAATTATTGTGTTAGGTGAAATGTGTGCTGTGAGCTTTAGTAAAGTTTCTTTTACGAATGAGGGTGCCCTTGCATTTGGCGCATAGATGTTTAGAATTGAAAGTTCTTCTTGGTGGATTTTTCCTTTGACCAGCAAGAAGTGTCCCTCAGTGTCTCTTTTGATGACTTTAGGTTGAAAGTCAATTTTATCTGATATTAGAATGGCTACTCCGGCTCGTTTTCCAAGACCATTGGCTTGTAAAATTGTCTTCCAGCTTTTTACTCTTTTTATTGGGGAATTGAGTCCATTGATGTTAAGAGATATTAAGGAATAGTGATTATTACTTCCTGTCATTTTCTATGTTCTTTTTATATTTGAGTGGTTATCTTTTTTTGGGTTTGATGAAGGAAGGTTAATATCTTGCTTTTTCCAGGGTGTAGTTTCCCTCCTTGTATTGGAGTTTTCCTCCTATTATTCTTTGCAGAGCTGGGCTTGTGGAAAGATATTGTGTAAATTTGGTTTTGTCATGGAATGTCTTGGTTTCTCTATCTATTGTGATTGAGAGTTTTGCTGGGTATAGTAGTCTTGGCTGACATTTGTGTTCTCTTAGAGTCTGCATGAGATCTGCCCAGGATCTTCTAGCTTTCATGGTCTCTGGTGAGAAGTCTGGTGATTCTGATAGGTCTTCCTTTATATGTTACTTGGCCTTTTTCTCTTACTGCCTTTAATATTCTTTCTTTGTTTAGTGCATTTGGGGTTTTGATTATTATGTGATGAGAGGTATTTCTGCTCAGGTCCAGTCTGTTTGGAGTTCTGTAGGCTTCTTGTATATTCATAGGCATCTCTCTCTTTAAGTTGGGAAAGTTTTCTTTCATAATTTTGTTGAAGAGATTTGCTGGTCCTTTCAGTTGTAAATCTTCACTCTCATCTATAGCTATAATCCTTAGGTTTGGTTTCTCATTGTGTCCTGGATTTCCTGGATGTTCTGGGATACAAGCTTTTTGCATTTTGCATTTTCTTTGACTGTTGAGTCAATGGTTTTTATAGTATCTTTGGCATATGATATTCTTTCTTCCATCTCTTGTATTCTGTTGTTTATATTTGCATCTATGGCCTCTGACTTCTTCTCAAGGTTTTCTATCTCCAAAGTTGTCTTCCTTTCTGATTTCTTAATTGTTTCTACTTCTGTTTTTAGATCCAGGATGGTTTTGCTCAGTTCCATCATTTGTTTGTTTGTGTTTTTTTTTTTTTTTTTTTTTTTTTTTTTGTAATTCTTTAAGAGATTTTTGTGTTTCCTCTTTCATGACTTCTGCCTGTTAACTCAAGTTCTCCTGCATGGCTTCTATCTCTTGAGCCTTATTCTCCTGCATTTCTTTAAGTGATTTTTGTGTTTCCATTATACGGGTTTCTACCTTATTCATGTTTCGCTGTATTTCTTTAAGAGATTCATTTATGTCCTTTTTGTGTTCTTGTAGCAGCATCATGACCAGTGATTTTAAATCCAAATCTTGTTTCTCTGGTGTGTTGGCATAACCAGGACTTGCTGATGTTGGAGAGTTTAGTTCAGATGCTGCCATATTGCCTAGATTTCTGTTAGTAGCGTTCCTGCGTTTGCCCTTTGCCATTTTGTTCTCTGGAGTTAGTTGGTCTTGTCTCTGGCTGGTGTTTGAGCCTCCTGAGAGGCTCTGGGGCTATTTCTGCAACACTGGGTGGCTGGGTTTCCCCTGTAGCAGATTGCTGATGTGCTGTCCTCCTCTTGGGTGCCCTTGCAGCCCTAGTGTGCTTTGCCCCAGATTGTGTCTATGAACCAGATGTTGCCAGTTTGCTCCTTCAGGGAGTCGTGATGATGTATGCTGCGGGACCTTTTCCGAGTGACGATCACTCTGCTGGGCAGCCCATCTCCCAACCAGGTTGGTGCACACAAGGCTAGCCTAGCTGCTCAGGCCCTGAGTCTAGGCAAAAGCCTGGTAGGCCAAGGTCGGAGCAAAGTTCCCCTTGGGCTGTTAATTGGTTCTGTTAGGTGGCCAGGATGGCAGGCGTGCGAGCGCTCCCTGAAAGTGCTGGGAGAGTCTGCTGGGCTAGCAACCTCCTGGCCGGGTCAGCACACAGATGGCCCACCGAACAGCCCAGGTCTTGGGGTCAGTCCAGCACCTGTTGGGGCCTAGACCCCGGCTATGTTAGCCTTGGGCTATGTCTGTTAGCTGACTTTGCCTGCTAGAACTCTCTGGCGTTCTGTAGGCAAAATGGCGGTGCGCGCACCAGGCCTGGGCAAACAACCCCATTGGCCGGGTTGGCACCCTGATGCCCCCCCCCAACAGCCCAGGGCCTGGGTGCAGGCCAACGCCCATTGGGCTTAGACCCCTGGATGTAGGCCTCAGGTTATATTTGCGTACCTCAATCTGTTTGATCTCTCTGGTGCCTGAGAACCAAGATGGAGGCGAGTCTCTCGTAACTGACTGGCACCGTAAATCTGCCACTACTTGCAGCCTGGCTGGCCAGCGATGGCCAGTGGTCATGGGCGCAAGGCCTGCCTGGACCCTGTCACCTTGGTTCCACTGCTGATGGCCCTTCTGCTGGACCAACTGCTGCTGCTGTTGCCGCAGCCGCCACTGCCCGCCATCCCAATTGCCTGATGACTTATTACTAATTCTGTTATGCTTTTTTCCCCATCTGCCCTTAGGTCAGCTCACTCAGCCTGGGACAATAATCAGAGTAAAAACACATTGTTGATATGTAAGAGAGAATATCAAGGCAGTCACTGTCTTCTATCAATTATCTGCATTCAGGATGCAGCCAGCTATCTGCCTCTTGTAAGGGTTGCTATTTGTTACACTTGGTTTATATTACCATTTAAAGCAGACTGTGAGCTCAGCCTGAAGCCTCCACAACGAGGGTATTCAAAGGTGAGGCAGTCAGGAGATTGCCTTGAAATCAGAACTGTGCTGCTGGGAAATGAATGTACAAGAGAACCTGAGAGGCCTAAACTGTTGTCATGTACCACATCGGTAATCATGTCTGGTTCAACCTTCTGGAAACCGAGACACGGATTTGGTAGAAGGATAGAGGCAACTGAAAGTCAAGGAACTGAGGGTTTCATTTCCCGATTCCACTGATAAGTAGGAAGTGCCATGAGATCCAGTGATATACAAATTCCCCTACTGCCTAGTTAGGTTCACTTTCAGGCATATTTTAGGAGGGGAAATCTTGAAGTATATATATTAATCCTTTAAAATATACAACAAAATAAGCACCCCCTTGCTAAAAACTCATTTCTGCAACACTAGCAAATGTTACACACACAAAAAAAGACCTGCTGTGAGTATATTGTCACTCAGAATGAAGAACCCCAATGATCTTTTGCAAAAGTTTAGATGTTTTTGCACCTTAATTTAAGGTAGATCATTGAGCAGCAATGCCCAGATTCTCATTTCTCTTCCTGTCCTGGCCGATCCGGGCCCCCCCCCCCCCCCCCCCGATTTCCCCAAACAGGATTTCAACATCTGGACCTAAACACCAGATATTGTTCTTAGTATGTCCTTCGAACATCTCTTCTACCAAAGGTATTGCTGTACCTTATTCTTTTTGTTCCTGAGAACAGGGCCAGAAATTAGAGTTAGGGGTCTGCTTCTAACTGATGTTTATTCAGGGTGATTTGTGAATGGTGTTCATGAAGACTTGCTAGAGACTCATGATAGTTTTCTTGTGGAGGTCACAGAGAGAACAGTTATCACTAATGGAGAGACACCAGATAATGCATAGCCATTCCTACACTGAGCTAGCGGGGTTTCTAAATGCTTTATGCATATTCATGAGGCTTTTATTACAGAATGGTATTTAGTGGTCTTTCTTTGACACTCACCATTTCTCTTTGCCATAGGCCTTTGTGTAGGAAAAGCTGGCTGTGGAGTAGTAGATTGTCCCATGCATATACAAGTGGATGACCTCTTAGGACTGTCTACTCATCTGTATTCAGTGCCACGCACACGGAAATTGTGTGTCCCTATTTGTATATTTTCAGAGAAGTTAACTTTTGAAGATTCCATGTTTTCTAGTTGTTTAATGGAAATCACAATTTGAACTTGGAGTTGTTCTGAAAGAGTGTGTGACACTGAATACAGAAGAGTGTTCAGGGGGTGTGCTGATTGCAGCATCACAGAGCACTGGTCCTAACTAGGGAACTAAGTTTTTCATGGTATTGCAGTTACTTTCAATGAGCATTTCCCCTACTATGTCCAATGCATTGGAACTGGGTTCAGGGTGATGGTGAGTGATGTAGAAACAGCAGAGCTCTTGGCTAGGGTATCAATGATAGCAGTCACAGGAGGAAGGAAGCACTGAGGGATTCTGACTGTGAAAACAGACATCTGGCTTGTTTGGAAAGCCTACTGGAGATAGCTTTTATGTACTAAACAGCTGGCCTAACATCATATCTGGGTTGGGTTTTATATCTTTTTAACAAAGTCACTCCTGAACTTCATTGATTTTTGCTACCTAATAGTGTAATCTGTTTCACATATGATTGGTGTAGCAATGGTTAGGACTTCTCATAATCCTTTTATGGAAACTAGCCTGTTGCAGTAGCTTTTTCTGAAGCCTTATGGAAATCTGAAAAGTTGAAGTACAGAATGATGTGCAATAAATTAATGTTTAGTAAGACCATATTGTTCCTATATAGAAGAACATCTCTATTACACTAGTTCTTTTTTATTGCATATAATCTTCATTTACATTTCAAATGCTAAAACCTTTCCCAGTTTACCCCCTCCCTTAAACCCCCCAACCCCTCCTCCCACCCCCTGCCTCCAAGTATATGCCCCTCCACCCAACCCACTCCCACCTCTCCCCCTCTCGATTTCCCTTTGTTGGGGCATCTATTGAACCTTCACCTGACCAAGGACCACTCCTCCCAGTGATGCCCGACAAGGCATTCCTCTGCCACATTTTTGGCCCCTTGGTTGATGGTTTACTCCCTGGGAGTCCTGGGGCATCTGGGTGGCCGACATTGTTGTTCTTCCCATGGGGCTGTAAACCCCTTCAGCTCCTTTGGACTGCTCTCCAACTCCTCCATTGCGTACCCCACACCCAGTCCAATGGTTGGCTGCTAGCATCTGCCTTTCTATGTGTAAGGTTCTGGCAGGGCCTCTCCAGAGACAACCATAGCATGCTCCTTTTGGTATACACTTCTTGTCGTTCATAGTAGTGCTGGGGTTTAGTGACTGTTTATAGGATGAATCCCCAGGTAGGGCAGTTTCTGGGTGGCCTTTCCTTTAGTCTCTGCTCCACACTTTGTCTCTTTTATTGCTCCTGTGAGTATTTTGTTCCCTTTCTCAGAGGAACCAAAGCATCCCCTCTTCAGTCCTCCTTCTTGAGCTTCCTGTGGTCTGTGAATTGTAACTTGTTTATTTTGAGCTTTTGGGCTAACATCTGCTTATCAGCAAGTACATACCACGTGTGTTCTTTTGTGATTGGGTTACCTCGTTCAGGATGACACTTTTGAGATCCATCCATTTGCCTAAGAATTTCATGAAATTCATTGTTTTTAATAGATGAATAGTACTCCATTGTGTATATATGCCACAATTTCTGTATCCATTTCTCTGTTGAAGGACATCTGGGTTCTTTCCAGCTTCTGGCTATTATAAATAAGCCTGCTATGACCATAGTGGAGCATGTGTCTTTATTACATGTTGGAGCATCTGGATATATGCTCAGGAGTGGTATAGCTGGGTCCTCAAGGCAGTACTATGTCTAATTTTCTGAGGAACCGCTAAACTGATTTTCAGAGTGGTTTTACCAGCTTGCAATCCCAAAAATGGAGAAGTGTTTTTCTTTCACCACATACTCTCCAGCATCTGCTGTCCCTTGAGTTTTTCATCTTAGCCATTCTGATCAGTGTGAGGTGGAATCTCAGTCTTGTTTTGATTTACATTTCCCTGATAACTAAGGATGCTGAACATTTCTTTAGGTGCTTTAGAGCCATTCAAGTTTCCTCAGTTGAAAATTCCCTGTTTAGAGACCTGAAGTTCTTGTCTTATACATCTTTCACTTGTTTGGTTAGAGTCACACCAAGATACTTTATATTGTTTGTGGCTATTGTGAAGGGTGTCATTTCCCTAAGTTCTTTCTCAGTCTGCTTATCCTTTGAGTATAGGAAGGCAACTGATTTACTTGAGTTGATTTTATAACCAGCCACTTTGCTGAAGTTGTTTATCAGCTGTAGGAGTTCTCTGGTGGAGTTTTTTTTTTTTGGGTCACTTAAGTATACTATCAAATCATCTGCAAATAGTGATAATTTGACTTCTTCCTTTCCAATTTGTATCCCTTTGACCTCCTTATGTTGTCTAATTGCTCTAGCTAGAACCTCAAGCTAGAACCTTTTCAACCTATATTGAAAAGATATGGAGAGAGAGGGCAGCCTTATCTAGTCCCTGATTTTAGTGGGATTGCTTCAAGTTTCTCTGAAATCGAAGAAGACCTCAGAAAATGGAAAAATCTTCCATGCTCTTGGATTGTCAGGATTACTATAGTTAAAATGGCCATCTTGCCAAAAGCAATATATAGATTCAACGCAATCCCTATCAAAATCCCAACTCAGTTCTTCACAGAGTTAGAAGAAGCAATTCTCAAATTCATCTGGAATAACAAAAAAACCAGGATAGCTAAAACTATTCTCAACAGTGAAAGAACTTCTGGGGGAATCAGTATCCCAGAACTCAAGCAATACTACAGAGCAATAGTGTTAAAAACTGCATGGTATTGGCATAGTGACAGGAAACTGGACCAATGGAATAGAATTGAAGACCCAGAAATGAATCCACACACCTATGGTCACTTGATCTTTGACAAAGGAGCTGAAAACATTCAGTGGAAAAAAAAAGATAGCCTTTTTAACAAATGGTGCTGGTTCAACTGGAGGTCAGCATGCTGAAGAATGCGAATTGATCCATTCCTATCTCCTTGTACTAAGCTCAAGTCCAAGTGGATCAAGGACCTCCATGTAAAACCAGACACACTGAAACTAATAGAAAAGAAACTGGGGAAAACCCTTGAGGACATGGGCACAGGCAAAAAGTTCCTAAACAGAACACCAATAGTTTATGCTCGAAGATCAAGAATTGACAAATGGGACCTCATAAAATTACAAAGTTTCTGTAAGGCAAAGGACACTGTCAAAAGAACAAAAAGGCAACCAACAAATTGGGAAAAGATCTTCACCAACCATATATCTGATAGAGGGCTAATATCCAATATATACAAAGAACTCAAGAAGTTAGACCCCAGGGAACCAAATAATCCTATTAAAAATGGGGTACAGAGCTAAACAAAGAATTTTCACTTGAAGAAATTCAGATGGCCAAGAAGCACCTTAAGAAATGCTCAACATCATTAGTCATTAGGGAAATGTAAATCAAAACAACCCTGAGATTTCACCTCACACCAGTCCAAATGGTTAAGGTTAAAAACTCAGGAGACAGCAGGTGTTGGCATGGATGTGGAGAAAGAGGAACACTCCTCCACTGCTGGTGGGATTGCAAGATGGTACAACCACTATGGAAATCAGTCTGGCAGTTCCTCAGAAAACTGGACATGACACTTCCAGAGGACCCTGATATACCTCTCCTGGGCATATACCCAGAGGATTCCCCGACATGCAATAAGGACACATGCTCTACTATGTTCATAGCAGCCTTATTTATAATAGCCAGAAGCTGGAAAGAACCCAGATGTTCCTCAATGGAGGAATGGATACAGAAAATGTGGTATATTTACACAATGGAATACTACTCAGCAATTAAAAACAATGAATTCATGAAATTTTTAGGCAAATGGTTGGAAGTGGAAAATATCATCCTAAGTGAAGTAAACCAATCACAAAAGAATACTCATGGAATGCAATCACTGATAAGTGGATATTAATTAGCCCAGAAGCTCTGAATACCTAAGACACAATTAGCATAACAAATGACTCCCATGAAGAAGTATGGAGAGGGCCCTGATCAGGGAAAGGCCTGAGCCAGCATTGTAGGAGAGTACCAGGACAGAGAAAAAGGAGGGAGGTGATTGGAGAATGGGTGAAGAGAAGAAGGCTTATGGGACATATGGGGAGGGAGGAACCGGGAAAGGGGAAATCATTTGGAATGTAAACAAAAAATATAGAAAAAAAAAAAGAAAAGATAGGAAAATTTCCATTTTTTTAAAAATAGAGTTATTTGACTCTCTGGAGTCTAACTTTTTGAGTTCTTTGTATACATTGGATATTAGCCCTCTATCAGGTGTAGGATTGGTAAAGATCTTTTCCCAATTTGTTGGTTGCCATTTTGTCCTATTGACCAGGTCCTCTTTGTTGATTCTTGTTCTTAGACCATAAGCCATTGGTGTTCTATTCAGGAACTTTCCCCCTATGCCCATGTGTTCAGATTTTTCCCTCCTTTCTCCTCTATAAGCTTCAGTATGTCTGTTTTTATGTGTAGATCCTTGATCTACTTGGACTTGAACTTTGTATGAGGAGATAAGTATGGGCTGATTTGCATTTTTCTGCATGCTAGCCTACAGTTGATCCAGCACCATTTGTTAAAAATGCTGCTGCATCACCAGTTCTTGTCTCGTGAGTTTTGTCCCAAGCCTGCATCTGTAGTGACATGCTTTCTGTTAACTTTCCTTTGATCCTATCCTTGTATACCTGGGCTCTCAGTGGATTGTCTGTGGGCATTTTACTGCCCACAAAAATGCAAATTAACCCATTCTTATATCCTTGTACAAGCTTTCACCTTGAGGCAAAATGAAACAAATAGTTAATAGATAATTACTGTGATCTGTCTGTTGTATTTCAGAGAGTGATGAGTCTCAGAGGACACACACAAATTAGCCAAGATACCCAGGAGTGATTCTTCATAGAACTTCAGCTAGCAGAGTTAAATATGAGAAACATCATTTGCTGAAGGGGCTGTAGGTCCAGGGCCTGTCTGAGGCAGATCAGGCAGAGTCTTGCTGGGTGACACCTAGGAGAGGTGACTAGCATGGCTTGTATTCCTGATAGTGACAAGTATATAGTAGGAACTGGTTTTTATTGATAATAACTATGAAGGTGATATCCAAGAAAACAAGACACTAAAGGTAATGGAGAGTCTTCCTAAACTGAAAACTTTGATAATCACCAGGTGACATAATCATTGTCTTCAGACATTATCAAATGTCCTTCAATTTGCCATCTACTTAAGTTCCTTATTCTATGACTATTTTTAAGCTACCCTGACAGACTCTACATTATGTCTAAACTATGTCTGTTTGACTGAGGCTCTGATTTGTTCTAAACAAGAGTAGTATTAACTTTGAGATAAATCTAAGAAAGGCACAAAAGGAAAATCACAAACATTGTTTTTGTGAATGGTAGGAGGTGTGTGATTAAATATATTTTTACTTGCATGTAGATGTCTGGTTATTCTAGCATCATTTGTTGAAAATACTATTTTTGCCTCATTGTTGATGTTATTCTTTTGCTGAAGGAGGACGTATCAGACAGTCATACTTCTTACTCTCTCTCCAAGCAACCTTGCTGGTAAGTTTGTTTTTTGGAGTCCCTAAGGACAGCAGTTGAAGCTTCCATTATTATATATTATTAGCCTTGCATGTAACATAAAGCTGATGCCCAATTAGTACTGACTTGTTGATGGCTATACCATGTTGGTGGAAGGCAGGGACAGAGGTGTATATATCACAGAGCTTAAACATAAGGCATTCAAATGGTTTGTTGGTGAGGTGAAGGCAGTTGAAGTGAGCAAGAATAATCTTGATTTGGTGATTCATCACATCATGCAAGTAGAATTATCTCTAGGAAAAATTTTAAGAAAGTAAGATTAAAATTATCTCTCTGTTTCATTAATGGTTATCAACCTGGACTGCACATTGAAATAAGATGTTAAAAAAACCCATGACTCTTCCATTGGCACCACTTCTACTCATAATTCTTTTTTTTTTAAATTATTTATTATGGTTGTATTCTTTTTGATTGACATCATAACTGTATCATTTCTCTCCAGCAATTCTGTTTTAATTTAGTTGTGGGTCATAGGTTTGGAATATTTTAAACATGTTCTGTTGTCTATTACAAGCAGTTGGGGCGGAAGATCTTGGGTTTTAATGCTCAGTTGCACTTCCTTCCACTGTTGCCCTGACATACTCTGAGGACAGAATCAGTTAGCAAGAGGACCCAGGAGCTCTACCTGCCAAGGAGGCTAACTGGGTTTACATGAGGACTTAGAGGATTTAAAAAGCACATTCACTATAATCAGCAGTTTATTTTTTGAAAGAGAAAATTCCTATTGCTTGTGTAACTCAAACTATGAAAAAATAAATACTCGTAGAAAACAAAATATTTCTTTTTTCAGTGCAGGTATGTTCGTTTTGGTGTGTGTGTGTGTGTGTGTGTGTGTGTGTGACAGAGAGAAAGAGAGAGAGAGAGACACACACACACAGAGACAGAGAGAGACAGAGAGAGACAGAGAGAGAGAATCAAAAGATGATGTCTGTTGCTGGAGGCTATTTGGTGTTAGAAGAGTGTGTGCTCCTTCTCTAGCTTCCTTCTTATGCTTAACCTTTATCACTAAATTTCCCACAGCAGATGTCCTGAAGACTTCTCCCTTCCTCTGATAGCATGTAATGAAGGGATAGCAATATAATGTCATCTCTTTATTCCTGTGTTTTGTAGCCGGTGGCCCTCAGTAGGGTTTGTGGGTAAAAAGCAAGAGTGATGCTAAGTAATGAAACATTAGTCATTGCTTTGACTGGAACATGAAGCAAATGAGGTCATAGATGTGAGCTCAGGGTGGAATACTTCCAGATGGTCACTCAGAGATGTTGTCCCTGACCATGAAGCTGCTCTTTAACCTCAGCAAGGCACTGTGCATATGCTGGTCTTGTTACTATTAGCAGTCTTGGGGCTGAGTTCCAGCAATGTCTGGTGCAGCACTATGGGGCATGAGGGCAGACTTTATTTTTATTTCCTGCTCTGTAGATTGCAGATGACATTGGTCCTTGTTGGGAGAGTCATGAATGTACCTGTAAGAAATAATTCAGGTCAGAAAGGGGAGAGATTCCTTAACTTCACTTGAAGGGGAGGAAATTTACCATGGTCTTGACATTTGGACAGAAATAGGAAATTTGAGAGTGGAAAACTTGTTGGACTGGTGGAATGAGGTTTTAGTCATATCTGGGATTCTATTGCCTCCTCTCATAGCAAAGATAAAGCAAAGGTCTGGAAAGATAAGACACTCACCAGTTCTTTCACTAACCTTCTTTTACCGATTGTTGAGTTGGAGGACTTTCAGAACACCCTATCCCTAAGCTCATGTTCTCTTATAGTACACTACTGCTCTTACCAGAAGTCATAACTACATCTGTTTGTGCATTTACAAAGCATCAACAACACTAAGCTACAAAGTATAGTAGACGTTCTATTGTTATTATTTGTGTTTGGGTTATGAACTGGCTAGTTTTGTGTGTCAACTTGACACAGGCTGGAGTTATCACAAAGAAAGGAGCTTCAGTTGGGGAAGTGCCTCCATGAGATCCAGCTGTGGGGCATTTTCTCAATTAGTGATCAAGTGGGGAGAGCCCCTTGTGGGTGGTACCACCTTTGGGCTGGTGCTCTTGGGTTCTATAAGAGAGCAGGCTGAGCAAGCCAGGGGAAGCAAGCCAGTAAGAAACATCCCTCCATGGCCTCTGCATCAGCTCCTGCTTCCTGACCTGCTTGAGTTCCAGTCCTGACTTCCTTTAGTGATGAACTGCAACATGGAAGTGTAAGCTCAATAAACCCTTTCCTCCCCAACTTGCTTCTTGGTCATGATGTTTGTGCAGGAATAGAAACCCTAAGATAGGTTAGTATGTGTGTGAGTGTGGGCATACAAGTGCCACAGGGCTCAAGTCAAAGGACACCCTTAGATGTTAATTCTTGCCTTCCACCTTGAGACAAGGTCTCTTGTTTTGCTGCTGTGTATGCCAGTCTAAATAGCTTATGAGCTCTTGGGGATTCTCCTGCTCTGCCTCCCATCCAGTCACCGAAGTGCTTGAGTTACAAATGGTTACTACTGCCCCTACCTTATGTAGGTGTCAGGTATCTGAACACAGGTCATCACACTGTGTGACAAGTACTTTGCCCACTCAGTCATTTCTTCCAGGCTTGTAATTACTGAATACTAATTACTTTTTGTTCCTACAAAAGTCTCTCAAGTATTTGTTCAATGAGTAGGTATCAGATTAATTAATTCATTAATTTTAATGTATTTCCTGATTCCTACTTTCGAGAGATGCAAAGTAGATTAAGGATAATGTGCTACTCATTAATTTATTTATTCATTCATTTATTATGAATATGTTCTTTTTATTGAAAGTAATTATTACAAAGTTTTATATCTGACCTTTTATTTTTCAACCCCCTATTTCTAATCCTATGTTTTATAGTACCTTCTTTCATATTGAACAAGGCCACTTCAACACTCTCTGTCATGGGGTCCAGAATTTCCTTAATTTTTTTCATTCTGTCCCCTATTCCTTCTGTCCTAGATCAATGTTTTTCTCAGTAGTGTCAGCAGTTCTAGTAGAATTATACATATTAAACATATTTACTAAAAATGTAAAATTCCTTTCTTGTGGAAAACTGGGATCTGACATCTCCATAAGGGGAAAATAGAAAAGAATATATGATTTAGGGGGAATATACTTCCATTTCTCAGATGTTCTGGGAACTTGCCTTGCTGTGTTGTGATAATAGGGTGCATTTTCCTATTACAATTGTCTTGCATTTGTGGGAAAGTATAAGAAGATCCTTCCTTTTCTCCCTGAAGGTCCAATTTTCTTTTTTAAACAGGATCTGCCCTTCCACTCTTCCCACAGTTATTATCCTGATGTCAACAGCAGAGAAAGTTAAAAGGTCTTTTCTCACTGGGACCTTGAAGCACTAATTTGCAGCATTTATGGTAAAAAGCCCTGCTGCAAGCCTTTTTCTGGCACATGTATTTCCATGCTCTGACCTTTCAGAACTGGCCTTTAAGAAGGAACAGTTGTCAGGAATGGGAAGTAATATGGACAATCCACAAATTTTAGCATTTTCTGTCAAAATTGACCTCTTGTTCATCTCTCAGAGGCCTTCTGATGATGGCCAGCCACCTAAGGGAATTACAGCTGCCAGGATTCCTTGCAGACCGTGCCTAGAAAGGCCTGTACTCAGTCTCACCTCTCCTACTACATCTGTTACTCATAATAAACAACTCCTTTTTTTTAAAAAATTTATTGATATATTTATTTACATTTCAAATGATTTCCCCTTTTCTGGACTCCCACTCCCCAAAAGTCCCATCAGTCCCCTTCCCTGCCCTTGTTTTCCCACCCAACCCTTCCCACTTCCCTGTTCTGATTTTGCTCTATACTGCTTCACTGAGTCTTTCCAGAAGAAGGGGCTGTACAGGAGGCCCAGGCACTAAGTTTGTATAAACTGGGCTGAGCTAATGATCTTCATCTTGGGGTAGGCATGATTCCATGGGGGACTCCTAAGACATGGAAGCTGGTTAATTCACGAGTCGGAATAGAGCAACCTCATATTCTTTGATATGACTATGAACAGAACTTTGCATTTTGGTAATTTCATTCTTCCAAGCACCTCAAATCTTATTAGAATATTATTCTATTTTTAGATATCTAGGTAAAGGGCTATTAAAACAATCAAGAAAGGCATAATTTAGGGCTTTGTCAAACACGACATGTTTCTTCTCTTACTTGACCTCAGATACTTTTCAGGCCACTGAAGAACTTTGATGTAATGGTGTCCCTCCTGTCTTTATGTTGCCTACCACAATAATATGAGACCTTTATACTTTTTACATTAGATATTCAAAATGAAGGAGATAGATTAGAGGCGGCTATAACTCATTGTCAAGCTTGACTGGACCACATTTCACAGGGAGTTGGGACCATAGTATTCTTTTTGTGGCATCTATAGTGTGTCTCTATAAGACATAAGATTATGTCTCTCTATGACATAGGATTATGTGTTTCTCTATGACATAAGATTATTGTGTCTCTCTATGAAATAAGATTATGTCTCTATGAACACTACTTTAACTTGTCTGTATTTCCTCTTTTTTTCCTCTGGTGTATCTATTTGCCTTAGACATGTGGGCCTGGAACTGCTAAATGCCTCATTTCCTTAACTGACATGTGTCTACATGTGGTCATGTGACCACAGCTGGCTGGTAAAATATAAGGATGAGTGAAATCATCATACCATTTTCTTGTCAGTTTCAAATCTCTATGTCTTCTTTTCATTAGTTTAAAGTGGCTGCAGCTCAATGGATTTGGTCAAGGTCTGTCACATCATTGTTATTAGTACTCTTCCCTAGTCCTCTTTGATAGATGCCATGCAGAAAGAGCTCCAGGGGACAAGTGAGATCTCTGTAGGCAGCCCACCATTTTTCTTGGCTGCCATGGGTGTGCTCTGGTGAGGCAAGGACCCAGAGACTTTGTCCCAGGATTGCTTCTTGCTACTGATGTGCTTCCTCATTGCCATATGCCTCAATCACTTGGCTTGGTGTGAGCAGACACCTAGCCAAGTGTGTGAGCATAGTGTGATTACTCCCTGGACAATGGGCCTTTTTATTGGGCAAATTTCCTGCAAATCAAAATGAAGATTAACTTTTGTGAATTGATGCTGTTTAGATGAATTAATGACTTTATATAATTCCTGATTTTATTCAAATATTTTTAGGAAGAAAGTTTAAGGAGATGGTTTTAGTTGTTTTGCAAGAAAGATGTAATGAAGAATCAAGAATTGAATGCACCCCTACTCATAGAATATTAAGTAAAGGCTGCATGATTGGGAATATAATGAGCTTTTATAAATTGCACTAAGAGAAATAGGCTTGGAACAAATTTGTGATCAAGGAAAAACATTCATTCTATGTCAGGTCCAAGGATGAGGTCACTGGTGTGCACCATGATAATGTGAGGCTATAAGAAACTGTTGCTTTGAACTTATAATGAGCTTATAGAATGACACACTGCTTTGAATTTACTATCAACATCCTCCTGTAACCCCTTTTTGTGTAACATTTTATCTGTGAGGTAATTTTATAAAGAATGTTTGCCCAAGAAAGTATAAAAAGGCTGAAAGAAAAAATAAAGTATGGTTGTGCCCCATCCACCATATATATATGTCATTATGTATGAACATACATATGTATACAGATATATGTGTATGTACATAAGCATGCATGTACATTTGTGAAATTGATGAAGCAGATATGATGGTCAGATATGGCCTGTATGTGTGTGTGCACATGTGCATGTGTGTGTGTCTGACTTTCTTTCTTTTTTCCTTTCTTTTTCTTCTTTCTCTGTCACCAAAAGTCATCAGCTTTTGGCCCTAGAACAGTAAGAGTCAAAGGCCAGAGGTCATCATCCTTGTCTGAGTTATGTCCTACCTCAGTACCTGACCCTATTGGGGCTGGCCCCAACACCTCTCCCTTCTCATCTTCTTGCTCTTACTTTTTTTTTTTCCTGTAATGCACCTCTGCTTTAATGTCACATGTATTTTGTTGTCCCCTTAAGATTTTTTCTTTCCCTCTTCTAGTTTCATAACCTACTTGTATATATATATATATATATATATATATATATATATATATATGTGTGTGTGTGTGTGTGTGTGTGTGTGTGTGTGTGTGTATGTACGTATGTATTAGGTATGTATGTACACACACAAATACAAAATTTAAAATCTAGGCTTTGCATTTGACAGGGGAGATGTAGTTGCTGCCTGCGTCTGGTTTATTTTGTTCAGCAGGATACTTTCCATTGTTTTCCTGCTAATGCCATGATTTTAATTTTTATGGCTAGGTAACATTCTATTGTGCATATGTATCACATTTTTTAAAAAGTTCACTCAAGTATTAGTGACTATCCAGGCTAGCAGGTGTCTCTACAGTATGCTGACTTCTCTGGGTACATACCCAGTAATGGTTCAGCTGGATCATATGGCAATTGTGTTTTTTAGTGTTTTGAGAAAACTCTTACTGATTCCACAGTGTCTGTGTAAATTTTGTTCCCACCAGCAGTGAATAAGGCTTCCCAATTCTCTACCTCCTTTCTGCCATTGTCACCGAGGAGGCGCTTTCTTCTGTCTCTACTTCCTGGTGATGGACAAATAGGGGTGGTAGTGAATTAACTGTGATCATGCTCACATGGGAAACAGTCTACTCAAGCATATAACAACAGTGAATGAGGGAACAACAGTAAGAGGGAATAAGGACGAATTGTGGAGAGCTTTGACAGCAGTTGTCCCAGCTTACACAGAGGAGTGACAATATAGATGGTGTTGGTGTCTTAGATAATATACCAGCTTCTCCTTTTCTTTTTATGAGGCAAGGCTCAGGGCTCACTATATAGACTAGGCTGGCCATAAACTGGACTTTTAAGTGATCTAGCCAGAACCGGGTACCTAGGTGAGATTTTGTTTAAATTCTTGGGTACTCTTTACTGTGCAGCTGTAAACAACTATCTCTCCATTGCACATTGACCCATCACAGTGGCAATGGCCACAGCAGGAGCTTGAGTGACTTTCTTCTGGTTGCCCTGGGCCATTATGGGCCTCTTTTCCTCTCTCTTATGCTCTCCTCTTCTTCCCTCCATTCCCTCCCCTTCTCCTCTTCCCTGGTTAAAGATAGAATGAATTTGTTTTTTGGCCAAATTTCATCATAACCATCAAAATCATTGAGAAACTTTAATTCAGAATCTAAATTTTCATCAGATCCAACTAAATTTTAGATAAATCTTAGCTCATCTTTGGGTTTTGCCAATGTGAGTGTTGGAACTCAAGCCTGTATATTCTGAAAGGGCAGCCAGTGCTTTTCAATAATGAGCCATCTTTCCAGCTCCTGGAACTTTATATATTCTTGTTTCTCAGGTTCAGATTATGAAGCATGCTTTTAGACTTCTATCTGTAAAATAGCCTCATGGAGTTATTATGTTTAATTAATGCAATATCTACCCCAACATCCAGTAAATGCTCAACAAATAGAAGTTCCTTTGGCAACACACATATATGTTTACTTACACATTACACATGTCATGTAATTGACAAGTAATAAACATTAAACATAAAATTAAGTGAAGTGAAATATCAACATAAGTTACAAATACAACATAACATTACATGAATTATTTTCATTTTTTTTCATGAATTATTTTCAGACCTCTGTTGTTTCAGCTTTGAAAATTGGAAAGCAAAGATCTGGGGACACAGGTCACAGATATCTTTAGTGAAAAATAATGATAACCCTAGAGATACCAGTAGTTAAGGACAGATGCTCAGGATCCAAGAGTAATGATATTTCCTCTCTGGCTTAGCTCTAAGCCAGCAGAGGCTATCTCTGCAACTACTTATTTACATCAGCTCCTTGTGTGCCTGATGATTCTTACCATTTACCAAAGGTCTGATCCTGTCCTCTGGTTAATCAGATGCTTAATGATTTCTCAGGTTTTTTTTTTCCCACAGACAGATGTTAGGCAGAAGCTTTCAGTTTCTAAATGTTTAATGGTCCTATTTAAGATGTGGACAGAGGGAGTCTACTACTGTATGGATTTTGTGTGTCCTAAGAAGTGATAAGATAGTAGTTAGGCAGTATACCTGAAGCAGTTTGTGGAAAATACTCTAGGGAATTAGATTACATATGTTAAAATTGCCATAAATTGTTTTTAATGGATTATAGCCAGAAAAGATAAGGGTGCAGCCTTTGGACTGGGATTTAAATGGGCTCACAGCAACTTCATATTATAAGCTGCTACTGTTAGAGAAGGCCATTATATCTTTGTATGTTGTCTTAGTTAGGGTTTTACTGTTGTGAACAGATACCACGAGCAAGGCAACTCTTATAAGGACAACATTTAATTGGGGCTGGCTTACAGGTTCAGAGGTTCAGTCCATTATCATCAAGGAGGGAACATGGCAACATTCAGGCAGGCATGAATGTTGTAGGAGGAGCTGAGAGTTCTTCATCTTCATCTAAAGGTTTCTAGCAGAATACAGGCTTCCAGGCAGCTAGGGTGAGGGTCTTAAAGCCCACACCCACAATGGCACATCTATTCCAACAGGGCCATACTTTCTCATAGTGCCACTCCCTGTGCCAAGCATATACAAACCATCATATATGTGGTATGTGATAGCAACTCAAATGCAGACATACAATCCTTGATCAAATCAGGAGTTTGGTGTTTTCCACCCAAGGGCAGCTAATTGTGTAGAATGACAACAACTTCCTAGTATAACAACTTCCTAGTATTTGTATTCTAGTAAGCCAACCTTCCATTATACACTTTCTCCAAGTTCTCCCCATGACTGAGCCTGACCAGGCCTTGCAACCAAGTGGTAGGGGGAAACATAAGAAATAAGGAAGACATCACATACAACTCCTCAACAGGTCATGATTGAAAAGAAGATAAAGTAAAAACTAATGGATGCAGCTTAAACCAAAAGGGATTTTTAATCATCTTGTAAAACTCTCATCTTTATTTTTACTTTTAACTCACAGGAAATCTAGATTTTTATAAGTACTTGGAGAAAAAGCTTTTTATCTCTCTCCAGTGAGTGCCCATGTCTATTTCTATTTTATAGTTTTCAGTAGTAGTTAAAAACCTTAAGATGGATGACAATTAATATTTTAATAGATATGTGCAGTGTATTACTGTTATAAAGAATGTGGGAAGAATCTGACTTTTCCCATCCTCTTCAGAAAGTAGCGTGGCTAAGTGGGTTCTGAGGTGCTAGATAGGAGTCGCAGTTACTCCTGTGTTCTCTAAGGTTCATATTTCAGAAGCCAGCAAAGCCCTGCACAATTGTACCCTGAGCTACAACAATCTAGCCCTCTACAGACTCTCTAGGTCTTCACCTTAGTAAAGCCATTGTGGTTTCTTAGGCCACAGTCTTGTCTTTTCTTTTCTTTTCTCTTCTCTTCTCTTCTTTTCTTCTTTCTTTCTTTCTTTCTTTCTTTCTTTCTTTCTTTCTTTCTTTCTTTCTTTCTTTCTTTCTTTCTTTCTTTCTTTCTTTCTTTCTTTCTTTTTCTTTTTCTTTTTTTGCTTTTTTTGAGACAGGGTTTCTCTGTGTAGTCCTGGCTGTCCTGGAACTCACTCTGTAGACCAGGCTAGGCCACAGTCTTCTTATCTATAAAATATGATGTTTGGTGACCTCTAACATCTCCTTTAACTTCAATTTTTAATCATAGTATCATATATTTTTTTCATTCACATCTCAGAATCGCATTCCTTTAATATTTTAGAGGAAGTAATTCAAAGATATACCTTAGGCCATTTAGGAAACTTAAGAATAGGACACATAAATTTAATTGTGTAGAGATAAATAACCAGTATCTTTCTAGTATATAGTTTGAAATCTGATAATTACCAGATTGACTGTATTCCCCTCAGATGAAAGAGACAACTTAGACTTAAGATCAGGGAATTCAGTTACTTAGGAATATAGTGAAGAAAAAGGGTAAAAGAAAGGTTGAACTAATTTGGGAACATTTCTTGAGCATATTTTAGGATACCTTGAATTTCTACCTAAAATATGAATTTCAAGCAAAGATAAAAATTTGTAAATTATCCATGGAAGACAGATTCTGCAAATACATGAGGGAGTTCAATGATGATGACAGAAATGGGTATGTTGTAAAGAATTTCAGATTAGAGATAACTCTAGGCTAAGTATGAGGAAGATAAGCTATACACATTTAGATAAATATTTTCTGTTCATTATATTTAGAAAAATAATAAGCAACTCTTAAAAACTATATCCTGCTATTTAGGAAGTTACATCCAACTGCTACTAATCAGAGTCTTTAAACTGTAGCTCAGAGTGAAGCTCAGGGAATTACACACAGTCCCCTAACATTTTGTGCATTTTTAAATAGAAGGCTCAAGAATTTCAATATTTTTTTTTTAATTTATTTTTTGAGACAAAGTTTCCCTGTTTAGCTCATGCTGGCCTCAAACTGTGAATCCTCCTGCCTTAGGCTCCTAAGTGGTGGCATTACAGGTGTGCAACATCACTCTGACTCAGCAGGGTGTTAAAGAGATGAATGATGAACTGAAACTCAACAGATTACTCTGGTTAATTATACAGCATCTCTGAAGTTTAGACTGTGATGTTTTTTTCTGGTCTTATTTGTTGGGGTCTGAGTGACCCCTGTGTTTGGATGTCCATTGCTTTTTCTAGGGTTGGGAAATTTCTTCTAGAATTTCACTGAATAGCTTATCCATAACTTCTATCTTGATCTCTTTCCTTCTTTAATTCCATTGATTTTTAGGTTTGAACTCTTGACTGTTTTTCAGAGCTCTTCTAAATTTTTCATGTTCTTTTGATTTTCTTTATAAAAATCTTTTCTATTTTTGACTTTTTTGGTTTTTTTGAGACAGGGTTTCTCTATGTAACCCTGGCTGTCCTGGAACTTAGTCTGCAGACCAGGCTGGCATTGAACTCAGAGATCTGCCTGTTTCTGTTTTCCAAGTGCTGGAATTAAAGGCATACATCACCACTGCCTTTTTATAAGAATCTTAATGTACTGTTGTTTCAACTTTGTCCTCCAACTCTGGAATTTGTTGTTGGTCTTGCCAGTTGATGATACTTTCTGATATGTTTTTATTTGGTGAATTAATTCTTTCATTTTCATAACTTCTGTTTGGTTCCTTTTTAATGTCCAAGCTACCAAATAGTCTCAGGTTAAAATTAAATGTAATTTATTGATGACCTTGTACTCATGTGTCTCTGGGAAAGGAGAAAAGATACAGATTGGACTGAAGTAATGGGAAGGAAACAGAAGTGGAAAAAAAGACTGTGTGCTTTTGCTCATGTGCTTTGTGTAGGTAATTTCTACCTGGACTCAGGAATTTATTTTCTCATACAGTATGTCAGGGCTTGGGCAAGTTTGTAGAAGTATGATCTGCCTCACATCACAGAAGACTCATTGTGGAATGGGGCTTATCAACACCTGGCTTCTATTAGTCCCCCCTGGAGACGGAATCACATGGCATTATTTGGCAATGATTCATTAGTCTTTTGTGCTTGGAAATGGTCTCTAAATTTAATAGTGGTGTTGTGTAATCAGTCATATGGGTCTTGTCAGATGGAGAAGGCAGTGAGTGTGATACTCTGCCTGTGTCCAAAGGGCTTCTGAGCATTGTGACTCACCGTATCATCATGAAGGCAGGAAGGGACCAAGGCTGAGGACCCAGCCTTAACTGTAACTTCAGAGGCAGTTTCTATCTCACAGGGATAATACTCTGTGCCATTTCCCTCGGGCCCTGACTCTGAACTCTATCTCCCACTATAGATGACCATTTTTCTCTCTAGGCTCAAGATAACATCCCTTCAGTAAGCCTGGAAACACCATGCAGCCAGGGAAAATCATGACCCTGTTTCTAGAAATAGAAGACATTAAAAATTAATGCTAAGGGCACATTTTGAATTGCTGTTAAAACTTGTTTATTTTTTATTAATTATTTTATATATTTACATTTCAAATGTTGTCCCTCTTCCTGGTTTCCCATCCACAAACCCTCCACCCCATCCTCCCCTTTACCTCTAAGAGGATGCTCACTCACCCACCCACCTACCCACTCCTGCCTCACCCCTCTCAAATCCCCCTTCACCGGGGCAACAGGCCTCCATGGGACCAAGCACCTCCCCTTCTATTGATGACAGATAAGGCAGTCCTCTGCTACATACGTAGTGGGAGCCATGAACCAACTCATGTATACTCTTTGGTTGGTGGTTTAGTCCCTGGGAGCTCTGAGTGGCCTAGTTAGTTGATATTGTTGTTCTTCCTGTGGGGTTGCAATCCCTTTCAGCTCCATCAGTCCTTCCCTTGACTCTTCTATTGGGGTCCCTAGGCTCAGTCCATGGGTGACTATAAGTATCTGCATAGCTGAATCCCAAAGTGGGGTAGTCTCAGGATGGCCTTTTCTTCAGTCTCTGCTCCATTTTTGTCCCTGAGTTTCCTTTAGACAGTAACAATTCTAGGTTAGATTTTGAGGTTGGTGGGTGGCCCCATCCTTCAACTGGGGGCCTTATCTATCTACTGGAGGTGGTCTCTTCAGGTTCTATCTCTGTCATCCCCACTGGGTCCTGGGAGCCTCTCACATCCCTAGCACCTGGGACTTTTTAGTGGTTATCCCTATTCCCCAGCTCCTACTACCACATATTGCTATTAATTCTCCTGGCCCTCTGTAGTTTTTGCCTGTCTCTTTCCTTACTTGATCATGCCCCCTTTTTTCCTCCTCTTTCCCTCTTCCACCCAGGCCCCTCCCTCACTCTGCCTTCTGTGATTATTTTGTTCTCCCTCCTAATTGGGATTGAAGAATCCTAACTTTGGTTTTCTTTCTTGTTAAGTTTTATATGGTCTGTGGGTTGTATTGTGGGTATTATGAGCTTTTCAAATAATATCCACCTATCAGTGAGTATGTACCATGTATGTCCTTTAGGGTCTGGTTTACCTCACTCAGGATGATTTTGTCTAGTTTCATCCATTTGCCTGCAAAATTTGTGAAGTCATCATTTTTAATAGCTGAGTAGTATTCCATTGTGTAAATGTACCACATTTGGCATATCCATTCTTCCACTGAGGTGCATCTGGGCTGTTTCTAGTTTCTAGCTATTATAAATAAGGTTGATATGAACATAGTGGAGCATGTGTCCTTGTTATATGTTGTAGCATCTTTGGTTATATGCCCAGTAGTGGTATATACTATTCAGGAGGAACTATTTCCAATTTTCTGAGGAACCACCAGAATGATTTTCACAGTGGTTGTACCGGCTTGGAATCCCACCAGCAATGGAGGAGTGTTCCTCTTTCTCCACATCCTTGTCAGCATTTGCTGTCACCTGAGTTTTTGATCTTAGCCATTCTGACTGGTGTGAGGTGGAATCTCAGGATTGTTTTGATTTGCATTTCCCTGATGACTAAGGATGATGAACATTTTCTTAGGTGCTTCTTGGCCATTTGAGATTCTTTGTTATAGTTGAGAATTCTTTGTTTATCTCTGTACGTCATTTTTTAATTGGGTTATTTGGTTTTTTTGGTGTCTAACTTCTTGAGTTCTTTGTAAAATTTTGATATTAGCCCTCTATCATCTGAGGTTGGCAGACAAATAGATGGCAGGAAATGATCTGAAACTCAGATCTGAAACCAACCAACTAGAAACAAAGAGAACTATTCATAGAATTAAAAAAGCTAAGATCTGGTTCTTTGAAAAGTTGACAAGATAGAAAAACCCTTAGCCAACGTAACTAAAGGGTTGAAAGACAGTATCCAAATTAATAAAATCAGAAATAAAAAGGGAGACATAACAGAAACTGAGGAAATTAAAAAAAAATCATCAGATCCTACTGCAAAAGCCTATAAGCCACAAAACCAGAAACTCTAGATGAAATGGACAATTTTCTAGATAGATACCAGGTACCAAAATTAAATCAGGACCTGATAAACTATCTAAACAGTCCTATAACCCATAAGTAAATATAAGCAATCATTTAAAGTCTCCCAACCAAAAAAAGCACTGGACTTTTAGTGTAGAATTCTATCAGACCTTCAAAGAAGCCTAATACTAATACTTCTCAAACTATTCCACAAAATAGAAACAGAAAGAACACTACATAATTTGTTTTATGAAGCCACAGTTACATTAATACCTAAGCTACATAAAGACCCAACAAAGAAAGAGAACTTCACTTTGGCTTATGAGTATCGATTCAAACATATTCAATAAAATTCTCATAAACCAAATCCAAGAACACATCAAATGACCATTCACCATGATCAAGTAGGCTTCATTCCAGGGATGCAGGGATGGTTCAAATATATGGAAATCTATCCATGTAGTCTACTAGATAAACAAACTTAAAGAAATAAATCACATGATCATCGCATCGGATGCTGAAAAAGCCTTTGACAAAATACAACATTCCTACATGTTAAAAATCTTGGAAAGATCAGGAATTTAAGGCATATCTCTAAATGTAATAAAAGCAATATACAAAAAACCAACAGCCTAGATAAAATTAAATGGAGAGAAATTTGAAGCATTCTAAAATCTAAAGGACTAAAATCAAGGACAAAATAAGGCTGTTCACTAACTCCATACTTATCCAATATAGTACTTGATGTTCTAGCTAGATAATTAGATATCAAATGGAGGTCAAAAGAATACAGTTTGAAAAGGAAGAAGTCAAGGTATCACTATTTACAGATGATAGAACAATTAGGCAACAAAAGGTCAAAGGGATACAAATTCAAAAGGAAGAAGTCAAGGTATCACTATTTGCAGATAGTATACATAAGAGACACCAAATCCTACCAGAGAACTCCTACATCTGATAAACAACTTCAGCAAAGTGGTTGGATATAAAATTAACTCAAACAAACCATTGACCTTCCTCTACACAAAGAATAAATGGGCCGAGAAAGAAATTGGGGAAACAACACTCTTCACAATAGTCACAAACAATATAAGGTATCTTGGTAGACTTCATCCTAGGGATGCAGGGATGGTTCAAATATATGGAAATCTATCCATGTAGTCTACTATATAAAAAAACTTAAAGAAATAAATCACATGATCATCTTATCAGGTGCTGAAAAAGTCTTTGACAAAAATACAACATCTTTACATGTTAAAAATCTTGGAAAGATCAGGAATTCAAGGCATATCACTTGAATATGGTATAACTCTAACCAAACAAGTGAAAGATCTATATGACAAGAAGTTCAAGTCTCTGAAGAAAGAATCAAAGACCTCAGAAGATGGAAAGATTTCCCATGCTCATGGATTGGTAGGATTAACATTGAAACAGTATTCGGCAAAACCAGAACGGGGAAGTGGGAAGGGGTGGGAGGGAGGACAGGGGAAGAGAAGGGGGCTTACGGGACTTTCGGGGAGTGGGGGGGCTAGAAAAGGGGAAATCATTTGAAATGTAAATAAATTATATCGAATAAAAAAATTAAAAAATAAATTAAAAGAGGAAATAAAAAAAAAACATAGTAAAAATGGCCATCTTACCAAAAGCAATCTACAGATTCATTGCAATACCCATCAAAATTGCAACTCAATTCTTCACAGAGATAGAAAGAGCAATTCTCAGCTTCATCAGAATAAAAAAAACCCAGGATAGCAAAAACAATTCTTAACAGTAAGAAAACTTCCTAACACTTGGGAGGAATCCCAGCACTTGGGAGGCAGAGGCAGGTGGATTTCTAAGTACAGGGCCAGCCTAGTCTACAGAGTGAGTTCCAAGATAGCCAGGGCTACACAGAGAAACCCTGTCTCAAAAACCAACCAACCAATCAACTAACTAACTAACTAACTAACTAACTAACTAACTAAACTAACTAACTAAAAAACTTCTGGGGAACTCACCATCCCTGACCTCAAGCTGTACTACAGAGCAATCATGATAAAAACTGCATGGTATCGTTACAGAGACAGATAGGTATATCAATGGAATAGAACTGAAGATCCAGAAATAATCACTTGATCTTTGACAAAGAAGCCAAAACCATACACCGACAAAGGAAAGAATTTTAAGCAAATGGTGCTGGTTCAACAGGCAGTCTGCATGTAGAAGAAGGCACATTGATACATATTTATCCCATTGTAGAAAGCTTAAGCCCAAGTGGATCAAGGACCTCCATGTAAAACCTAGAAATGTAAATAAATAAAATAACCAGTTAAAAATGAAAAAAAATGTACACTTACAAAAAACAAAACAAAACAACCTGGATATGGTGAATCTAATAGAAGAGAAAGTGGGAAAGTGCCTTCAACTCATTGGCACAGGAGAAAATTTCCTGAACAGAACATGCATGGCTAGACTCTAAGGTCAGCAATTGACAAATGGGACCCCATGAAATTGAAAAGCTTCTGTAAGGCAACAGACATTGTCAATAGGATAAAACAGCAATCTACAGATTGGGAAAAGATCTTTACTAACCCCATATCTGATAGAGGGCTATTAGCATTTTAAATTTTAGTATTTATGTCTTTTTTAATGTGATGTTGTTTCCTGAACCAGAAGAGCCATGCAAATTAAGTCTTGAGAATTAGTGTTAGATCTACAATTATAATACAGCAGAGAAGGACCTTGCACTGACTAAGCTGTTGAAGGGTCATAGTTAACATTATGTTTGAATATATTTTGATATCCATGAAGCTACCAAATATCAATAAGTACTACAAACTTTATGTGTATTGGAGATTTTGTTTGCTAAATAAAATGAATTTGAGGAGCCTGTGCTCTGTGAGATTTAAGTTTAAATCAGAATGCAAATATCCACAGAGTAGGTAGGACATGAATAATAGTTAAAAGTATTTATTGACAGGATATGGTGACCTGTTGTCATAATCTCAGCATTTGGGAGGCTTAAGAAGGAATAAATCTATGGTTTTGAGGTTGACTCAGGCTACATAGTGAGACCCTATCTTAAAAGCCCAATAAGATGGATGGATAGACAGATAGATGATGAATAGATGGATGGATGGATGGATGGATGGATGGATGAATGGATGGATGATTAGATGGTTGCATTGTTTGACTAAAGGCAACAAATTAGGTTCACACAAAAACCTGAATGGGAATGGTCAGTGTAGTTTCATTTAGGATCACTAAAAACTTCAAAGAGCTCAACTGATAAATAGAAAACCAACTGTTACATCCATACA